>NW_017617895.1:0-17115 GCF_001879475.1 Ipomoea nil | reverse complement strand
CGTCCAAACAATAGTATAAGTAAACTGGAAAAGAATTTGTTAATTGAAAAATAATTGACTGAGATTGAAGATAGCACGAAATGTATAAATTGTAGTATAATATTTTAAGAAAAAAAAAGGATCCTTATATTGACCATGTCAAAAAGGAAATATATGTAAAATAGAAAAACTATATATTATTACAAATTTATTGGAAATATTAAAAAAATTATTATTATTAATTAACTAATTAATATGTATTCAAAAAAATTTATTGATTGAGAATAAAAAATGACATGCAAATTAGGTCAATTGAAAAAAGAATGATAATTAATACTTGATTAAAAATGACATGGAATCCTTTTAAAAAAATGGCACGAGATCTGTAATTTTCAAATATATAATGACAATTATATTAATAATTATAGTATAAATTAATTGATATGTATTAAAAAATATTTAATTGAGAATACAAATGGCATGAAAATTAGGCTAATTGAAAAAGGAAATTATTATTAATACTTGATTTAAAATTAAAAATAATTCCAAATTAACTCAAATGAAAAAAAAAAAGAATTGCAACTCCGCCAAATAATAGTAAATATAAATTGAAAAAGAAATCTGTTAATTGAATAAATAATTGACTGAGATTAAAAATGACACGAAATATACAAATTATGGTATAATATTTCTTTAAAAAAAAATCTCCAAATTAACAATGTCGAAAAGGAAACGAATTAACAATAGTATATCTAAATTGGAAAATGGTATATGTTATTAATAATTTACTGAAAATAAAAATAAAAAATATTAATAATTATCTAATTAATATGTATTAAAAAAGAATTATTGCCTGGTAATAAAAATGACATAAAAATTAAGTCAATTGGAAAATAAAATGCTAATTAATACTTGATTAAAATTGATCAGAATATATTACTAGAAATAAAGAAATATGTTATTAATAAATAACTAATTAGTATGTCTACATATAATTAAAAGTAAAATCATCCTAGCCAAATTCCCCCCCCCCCCCCCCCCCCCCCAAAATTTACGGGCATTTCTGTAATATCTGTGTATATATAATTAGTCTATATATAATTCATAAATATTCTGTATGTGACTAAGTAGTTATGGAAAAAATATTATGGTAATTAATTAATTAGTTATAAAATTTATTCTGTGAAGTTTAATTGACTAAAATTTAATTAATTATAAAAATTATATATTCATATCCGTGTATATATAAGTAGTCTATATATATTTCATAAATATTTTGTATGTGACTAATTAGTTATGGAAGAATATTATGGTAATTTATTAATTAGTTTATAAAATTTATTACGGTGTGAAGTTTAATTGACTAAAATTTAATTAATTATAAAATTTATATATTCATGTAGTCCTTTTTGGTAAGCAAATGTTTAATAGAAATTAATTAAATATATAAATAAATGTAGCTTACGCTCTTATTATCATATACTTAAATATTTTATATTTTTTTGCTCAAATAATTAATAATTAATATTTTTAATTATTTTAAAATTTGTTTATTATTAAAATTTTGAATTATTTAATATTTTGACTAGGAGTTGAAGGGGAATGGAGAATCCCCATCCCCGCCTAATTCTCCGCTAGGACGGGGATGAGGAATATTTTCAATTCTCCGCCGGGGACGGGACGGGATGGGGATGGGAACGGGGTCGCAGTGATGGGGACGGGGAGTATACTCCCCGCCCGCCTCGCCCCGTTGCCATCCCAGAATATGTACTTAAAAATGGAAAATGGTTACCAAATTCTAAGAATAAGTAACCATTATAATTGTGAGAATAATGGAAACAAATTCTGCGTAATAAATCAGAAAATTCTTTTGAAATTTTGCGTAATTTTATAAGAAAATAATAATTTATTAATTATTATTTACAACAATCTATACTATTAATAAAATACAAATTATCCTCTTTAAATTTTCCACCCAAACTAATAAAAAATATTAATTAATTCGTAAAAAAATTAATAAAGCTTAATTGGTAACAAAATTTTATATGAAAATTAACTAATATCTAATGAATTGTTACCCCAAATTAAAGTCAATATGTACTTAAAAATAAAAAATAGTTAACAACTTTGTGAATAATTAAACCATTATAATTGTGAGAATAATTAAAACAAATTCTGCGTAATAAATGGAAAAATTCCTTGAAAATATTGTACTACCATCATCATTCAACTCAGGGTGAAAAGAATTATACTACCATCATCATTCACATGCGGAGCTAGGTATATGATTCAAAACTATCAAGATGAAATGGAATATGCAGGCACATCGGTTATCCTCATCTGTTCATAACATTCACATGCAACCCGAAGTGGACTGAGATTGAGTGCTATGTTGCACAACGTGGGCTTAAAGCAGAGGATAGACTCAATATTGTTTGTCGCGTGTTTAAGATGAAATTTGATGCTATGATTGAAGATATCAAGACGGAAAAGCTGTTTGGCGACATATGTGGAGGTATTTGATTATCATACATACTTTAATGTGCCTTAATTAAATTTAAATTTCATGTATAAAATTACTTTTTTTTTATTTTAATTTTCTGCACAGTTATCTACACAATTGAATTTAAAAAAAGATGACTCCCTCACGCGCACATATTGCTATTTGCCAAAAGAATGAATCGGGCACATTCCACACCGGAAGTTGATGCCTTGATTTCTACTGAAATTCCAGACCAAGATGCGGACAATAAGTACAATGACGCAGTTAGCGAATTTATGTTGCACGGACCGTGTGGACAACTCCGGAAGAATTCGCCATGCATGGTAAATGGTAAATTTTCAAAGTATTTCCCCAAAAAAATATGTTAGTCAGACGATTCTGGATAAAGATGATTACCTAATCTACAGAAGGCATGACAATGGACGCATAAAATAATATTGAAGTGTGGACCTGATCCAATTGCAACTATATTTGAAAGCATCTTCCCAACCGCGAAGTATGGAATGCTAGAAGAGTCGCACCTAGAAGGACGAGCGATCCTCTCACCGACTTTAGATGTTGTTTATCAAATTAATCAATATATGTGTGACATGAACACTGCAGAAGGTCAGACGTATTTAAATTGTGACCCTTTGTGTAAGGTAGAATAAGATAGATGGTGATAATCTCTCACAAGTACACACTCCTGAATTTTTAAATAGATTGAGATTGTCTAGACTTCTTAATCATTCATTGACAATAAAGGTTGGTGTACCTGTTATGTTACTGCGAAACATAGACCACTCTCTTGGTCTTTGCAACGGTACGCACCTCATCGTTACAAGATTGGCGGATCATATTGTCGAAGCAAGAATAGTTAATGGAACGCAGCAAGGAAACAAAGTTCTTATACCACAAATGTCTCTCACCCCTTCTGATACGAGATTGTCATTCAAGTTCCAGCGTAAACAATTCCCTTTGATGCTAGCATATGCAATGACTATCAACAAAAGTCAGGGTTAAACACTAACTCACGTTGGCTTATTGTTGAAAAAATCAGTCTTTAATCACGGTCAATTGTATGTGACTTTTTCCCGAGTCACTCATCCTGATGGCCTTAAGGTTTTAGCTCTAGATGAGGATGAACAAACTTCTGTTAGTACTACTAATGTCGTCTACAAAGAGGTTTTCAACAATGTCTAATTCAAAACAGTTATATTATGTATACTTCTTGCACAAATATAACAAAATTGTTACATATCTACATATTACGTATATATTCCGTTACAAAAATTTCTATAGCTAAATTACTACACGTAAAGATAATGAGACCAATTAATTCAATTATGAAACTTTCATACAAACCTTTCAACGTTAAAATTTGCAATATCGGATATGAAGCAAATTATAATTCATATATTATAACGAATACATACCGTGCAATGCACGGGTGCAAATACTAGTTATTTCAAAAAGAATTCTCCCGCAAAATAAAAAATAATGTCAGAATATAAAGAAAAAGGAAAAAAAAAAAAATGATGTGCGCGTTTCGCGCACAGCTGCGCCAAAGCTGGGCGCGTCTGACTTTCCTTTTCACTTTTTTTTTTTTTTTTTTTAATTCAATTTTGTTTGTTTTTTTTTTTTTTTTTTTCTCTCCCCTCCCACATTCTCTTTCCTAATCACTCTTACATTCTCCCCACTAATAAGGATAAGGATGCTCTTAGGGGACATAGAATAGGCCTCGGCGGCCCTCCAACAAATCCTATGTGAAGATAGCAGAGGAGTTCCTAAAATTGGGCAAATTATACCATGGATTGCGGTTCAGAACGATACCGGTTTTTTTTTTTTAATAAAAAGAAACGGCATCCGTTCTGCATAAAGTAAATCTGTTTATGTAATATATTCAGTTTCATTTTATATACACTGCAGTTTCATTTCAACACAACTACCATTTTATTTCGATATAACTACAGTTTCATTCGGCATTATACACTCAAATATGTGAAATTGTTATTCAGTTTCATTTTATATACACTATAATTTAATTACAACACAACTACAGTATCATTTCGATATAACTACAGTTTCATTGGACAATATACACTCAAATATGTGAAACTATTATTCAGTTTCATTTCAACACAACTACATTTTCATTTCAATTCAATTACAGTTTCATTTGATAATATAAAAACAAAATTATGCCAAGCACCTTGTGCTCAGATGACATGTAGTGGCCTCTTTCATGTGGAAGGTTATGAGATCAAGCCTTAGTGGAGACGTTGTTGATTCTTTGTGCTTCATTTACTTAAAAAAGTATGTTTGAACAGATACTACAATGTAATATAGGCATTAAAAAAAAATATTGTGAGACAATTTTTGTAATTAACATAAAAAATACGTGCTCTGAAAGCAACCGTTTCTGGCGTCATTTTTGGACCAGGACCATGGTACACGATATAATTGCTGCTAAAATTGAGGGTGGGTTACGTTGACGGGTAAAATTGGGATGGGTTATTCTATTTACACCACCTATTTTACTATTTGCACCACCTACTTAGTAGGTCAAATAGCTTTATAGGTGGTGTAAATGCCAGCATTAAATATGGTCAAAAATTATTATTTATTTTTTCTTTTTTTTTTAATTTAAAAAAAAAAAAAAAAAAAAAAAAAAAAAAAAAAAAAAAAAAAAAAAAAAAAACCTTCACCCCGTCACCTTCTCCGGTGAGAAGGCGATGGACTGCCTTCTCACCGGAGAAGGCAAATGGGTTGTCTTCTCCGGCGAGAAGGCAACCCACACAGTGGGCTGCCTTCTCGCCGGAGAAGGCAACCCACATAGTGGGCTGCCTTCTCCGGCGAGAAGGCGACCCACTGGGCTGCCTTCTCACCGGAGAAGGCAGCCCAGTTGCCTTCTCCGGTGAGAAGGCAGTCCGTCGCCTTCTCACCGGAGAAGGCTATGGTGCTGCTTCGTTTTTTTTTTTTTTTTTTTTAATAATAATTAAATTTTGACCTCATAAATGTAGATTTAATAGGGTGGTGCAAATAGCATTTTGACCACCCATTAGGCTATTTGCACCACCCATATATTTATTATAATTTACTACCTTTTTACATTTTCAATGTGCTTTATACCTCATTTTAGTCAAAGGGGGTGTAAATAGCAACACCCATTGGGATAGGATTGGTTAAAAGGGTAGAGCAAAGAGCAAAGGCGGGTAACCTTTTCTCAAGAATTAGGAGTCCAAGTGGGTCAATTTGGCATCCCAATTCCCCCACATGCCATCTTCTTTTATATCTCGTGGTTCCACACCTTTCGTGTATAATGGCTGCATTCTTATTTCCACCACACCAAGCAACCCATGTGATCTCCTCACCATTCATTAAATGTCTATTCCACTTCCCAATTCCCTTTGCTTCTCTTCTAATCTGCACTGCCTTAAATAGCCTTCATGCTTCTTTCCGCAGCGACAGGGTTTGAGTAGCGGTTGCGAATTTTTACCTAAATAATATAAAAATTGAGAATTTTAATTTTACTAAATGTGATAAAGTACAATAGCGGGTCATTGTCGAAAATAGGTTTTGGCATGTTACACATCCCCATCATTGTGTTGTTTTACTCTGAATCTTCCAAGTGAGGTTTAAAAGGAATGAAATGGAAATCTGGGTAAGAAGCCAAAGTATCTTTGTTGGAGAATCAATAATGGAAGGAATAAGGGTCAAATAGGCCATCGAACTGCACATGATAAAACAATTAGGCCACTGAACCAAAAAAACCAACAATTAGGTCCCTAAACTAATCAATTTCAAACAATTATTCCAATTTGAAAATTTCCAACAGGTTAACAGGTCATCTCCCAAATTAATTATTCTTTAAAAAAATAAATATTAAAAATTAATTAGTTTTAAATTAAAAAAAAAAAAAAAAAAAAAAAAAAAAAAAAAAAAAACTGGAATCCAGCCGAAGACTACCGTCTCCGGCCGGAACCAGTTTTTTTTTTTTTTTTTTTTTTTTTTTTTTTTTAAGTTTAATTTAAAACTAATTAATTTTTAAAATTTAAATTTTAAAAAATAATTAATTTAGAAGGATGACTTGTTGGAAACCTTCAAATTGAAAAAATTGTTTGAAATTGATTAGTTTAGGGACCTAATTGTTGGTTTTTTAAGTTCAGTGGCCTAATTGTTTTATCGGGTGCAGTTCGATGGCCTATTTGACCCTTATGGAAAATGATATATGGTTGTGCACTTGTACATATATTAAATTCCAAGACAAATTCTCGTTACCTTCTTCACTCTCACCAATCTATCTGCTTTCCTGCATTTGTCTTACGTTGTACAATAAGGACAGCATTTAAATTAAAGCTTGCCACAAAACAAAGAGTCGAGACGATAGAAGAAAACGGTCCATAAAACAATGCCAAACCCAGATGATAGCAATGTGCGATTGTGGGCGGTGTTTTCATGTTCTTTTCCGGTACGTGCTTGCTACTTCAATTCTCCCATGTGGTCATCTATTAGGTGCGTTAATGTTTGTTCGTGATTCTACGAGCACTTTGTAGTGTTTGTTTTATATCATGTCTTAGGATTTGTAGTCGTCTAAAAATATCTTTTTAAAATACATGTTACTTCTGGAAAAAAGACTGAAATGTGAAGGGAGATGCATTCGTTTATCAAAATGTGTCTCCTCTTTTTTGTGGACAAAAATATGAAAAAAAACGTTTGGGAAATGTGTTTGATGTCAGAATTGGTCAAACACAAACGCATCTCCCACTTGCGTATGTGTTTTTTTTTTTTTTTTTTTAATTTGGTCGCTAGCACTTCTCCGCCGGCGACACCGGTCACCGATTTATCAACCGAAGGAGGTAGCCTTCTCCTTCACAGGAGAAGCCGGCAACACCAGTTTGGTTGTCGATTTCCTCCTAAACCAATTAAACCGGTTGAAATAAAAAAAAAATAACAAAAGAAAAATATGAAGAGACAAAAATGCATTTACTAAAATATAAAAAATCATGAAAATAACTAAAAGTGTTCAAAAACAATAGTCTGGACTGTTAAATGACAAAAACGATAGTCTGAGACTAAATTTGGAATTGTTACAAAAAACAAGGGACCTCTGGTGAAATTAATCCAAAAGAATACTCTAATCGATAAATATAAAACTAAAAGAACTATTTCGTAAAATTATAAGGATTAAAAAAAATTTATTTTTAAACTATCACCAACAATTTAGTTTGATCTCACTACTACTACTTATTAAATATCTAAGATTTACAAATTTGGTCCACATGAAAATATTTTCTTGTGAGATTTTTTTTTTCTTTCCAAATATGAAGAAAAAGATATATATCTTATCTTATTTAATTTTGTGAAAAATAAATCATTTGCTATTTAACTTGTATACTAATTGCATTCAAAAACTTGTATACTAATTATTTTATTACTTTATTTTCTACCAGCTAAAAAATTGAATCAAGATTTCAAATAATTTTTGTTCGTTACAAAATTTAAATCCAATTCGTCTTCAATTCACAAATAAAACTTGATCGAGGTTAGAGATCCTAAATCCGATCCCGTAATTTATTATTCATTCCATTTGTCATTCAATGTCTCAACTACTGACGGTGCTCCCACTTATCCACGTGCTCTCACTTGATTGGTACGCCATTTATTGCCGCTTTTAGAGAGTCCACGTTGGATGAGTTCACAGTGGTGAGACAGGAAAAGCATCCGTCTCCATGTGTCGGTGAGGAAAGGGTATCAAATGTACTCTTATTAAAATTATAAACTTTAAAATATACTCTTATTAATCGTATCGTCGCATACATGATAACGAAAGTTCAAACTAATTGGTAAATTTTAATCTGCGAAAATCTTCTTCATTTCTAAAATCTTGTATTTTTTTTTTTATATTATTACAATTATGATAAATATTCGTAAATGATTTTGAGCCGTAACCTACAAAAGTGGTAATTGCTTTGCATTCCAACTATCTAAACGGCTAAACAAATATAGCCCTTTGTGGCTTTGTTTAGCTTATAGGTAATAATTATTTCCGCTTATTTTCTCATGACTATTAAATCTTTGTTAGATTTGGTTTCCAGTTTTGTTTTGTCATATTATGTGCAATGTTTGGTTAATGATTAAAAGTTTTAGAAGAATTTGATTTTTAAAAAATTAAAATTTACTGAACTAACTTAATTAGTACGGAGCAATAAATAAGTTTATAAAATATGTGTGTGCGTGCATATTATTAATTTCTTCGGTTAATTGAAATATAATTTAGTTTGATTAATTTTGTAAATTGTATTTTAATTCAGTAAACGATTTGATCAAAATAAAATTTGATTAATACGATTTGAAATTAAGGAAATAATTCTTAAAGGTAGTAACAAATAATATTATTTTCAATGACCAATTGGTATTTTATTTGATTTATGTGGTGTTTGGTTGGACGCTTTTGTATCTTACTATCCTATTTGTTTTTGTTTTTTTTTTTTTTTTTTTTGTTGTTTTTTTGTTGTTGTTGTTGTTGTTGTTGTTGTTGTTATTGGTACATTTGAAGCCCATATAAGCAAGCATTATCTTACCCAAAAGGCTGAATCCCCAACCCTAAGGATCTCCCACTCTCCGACCCGACAGAGCATGTGAGAGGATGTAAATCACAGTAAGCGAGCATTATCTAAGCCTTAAGCTAGGCGTTAGGTCCGAGAAAGCTATCCTGTTTGATTCTAATTACAATGTTTGTTTACCTATTTTTTATACTCCACTATTAGATTAAAATCTTTTAGTAATCATCAGCGTTGCAAAAATTGCACCTAGGTGCTAGACGGTCGGCCTCCTAGATACCTTGCGATTTTTTCAACATTGGTAATCATGAATCTATTCCTCTTATGGTCATTCTCCTTTACCTTTTTATTAATGGAATTAAAAAATGAAGAAAAAATAAAAACAAGTAAAAGCTGTGTGTGTGATGGTTCACACGTGCAAAGAGTCTCCAAGTAAAAAATGTGGTGAGATATGAACCGTTGATCTAATCTATATCAATGGCTCAAATCATTTTTTTTTTTTTTAAAAACATGTTTCCTGGAACTGATACAATCTCATCCCACTATTGTTGAACTAATGCACCTTAATGTTCAAAATTATGCACCTTTTTCAAACTGACGCACCTTAAATGTGAAACTGATTCACCTTAAAAATATCAAACCGATGCACCTTAAATGTCAAACTAACCTTAAGTGTTGAATTGGCGCACATTAAATGTTAAAAATGACGCACTTTAAGTGTTAAATGACGCACCTTACTTTTTAAAATGACGCACTTTGTTGTTAAAATGACGCACATTAAGTGTAGAACTTAGGACATCATCAATAGTAAAGTTTTTTTTTTTTTTTTTTTTTTTTTTTTTTTTTTTTTGTGATTTTTGAGGAGTTTTTGCAAATGTGATTAGGAAAGAGAAGATGAGTAGGAAGAGAAAAAATAAATAAAAAATCTGATTTTAAAAATAAAAAAATTCGTAAATGAAGTAAAAAATGCGCCCAGCTGGTGCAACTGTAGTTCTCACGCAATTTCAGTGCAGCTATCATTTATTTGTGGCGGGTCCCACTTTCTGCAAAGAACCCCATATTTGCAGGACCAACTTTCATCTTCTCTCACTTGTTTCTCTATCTTCCATGTTGGCATTTATTCCTAAAAAACTATGAACAATCCCCCTAATGGGGATGCTCTTATAGATCTTATGTGTATAACTGACGCACCTTAAGTGTTAAAATGACGAACCTTTAGTGTAAAACTTATGCACCTTAAGTGTTAAAATTACGCAACTTCAGCTTTCAATAATACGCAAAATTGTCATAATGCCACTGCATTTTTTTTTTAATTTGTCTTCATTCTGGACTATTGATTTTGACAAGATCAATAACTATGATTATTCTGCATGTTTCACCTGAGAAAGCTTCCGCACCTGATTGTGTATATATATATATATATATATATATATATATATATATATATATATATATATATATATAGACACACACATGTATGTGTATATATATGTATTATATATCGTTATATATTTATTTAGATTACAATTCCTACTATTTACCAAAAATTTTATATAATTTTCCTAACACTAATTGCTAGTACTAATTATTTTTATTTCTAATCGGCTAATCCAGTTATGGTTCTTATATCCCAATCAAATGTGACCTTAATATAACTTTCACAATAAGTTCTAAAGTTCTTCCAAAAGGCTGAATCCCAATCTTAAGGGTCCCCTACACCTCGACCCGACAGAATATTTGGGAGGATGTAAATCATGGTAACTCAACGGAATAAGTTCTAAAGTTCTGTTTTTATTCTTTCGTGGATATCTTATACTTTTTGAAGACAAATATCAAACAAAGAAATATGATATATTTATTCAATATATACTTAAATCATCCACCTGTATTTATATAAAAAAAAATGATATTATTTGGTGAATGATATTGGGTAATATATAACTCCGTATTTCATAACTATTATACGGAGTTATATATTATATTGGGTAATATATAACTCCGTATTTCATAATTAAAAAAAGAAAAAAAACGTGCCTATGACGACAGAATCTTAAAGTAATTCCAATCTAATTCCCGCGGCATTCAACGCGGCATTGGTTTTGGCTTTTCGGTTAATAGTTCTGCTATCCCACTCTTCTTCTCTCTCAAATTATATAAAATAAAAAGAGCCGTACAGTTAATAGCTTATTATTGCAGAACACAGAGTGCGTGATCACATTCTCTCTTTCAGAAACCAACATACATGTCCGCACATACTCTGTATATCGGCTTATGAATATATACAAAGCTCGATCTCGAGATTAAACTTCAAAAGTCGAATCTAAAGAGGTAGAGCTGTGATTTTCTGAGCTGTTTTTGATATGTATGTGTGAACTGAAATGTTTGTTCAATCTGGATTTATATAGTTATGCTGTGTATGTATAGGTGCAGATGCAGTGGACAGGGAAGAGTGAGCTTGGATCTGAAGGGAGAAGTGAAATGAGATGAGAGTTTCGTTGGGCGGAAATTGAGGATTCAGAGATGAAGTTTTACATATCGGCGACGGGGATTAAGAAAGTTACGATTTCGAATTCTCGTTCCGTTGAAGGCGGAGAAGTTTTCGCCGGCGGGATGAAGGCAAAAGGATCGCCCCGTATCGGTCGGCGGATATCTCACAAGACGGTGATGTTTCCGGCAATATTAACGCTTTGTTTGCTTTGTTCCTTTCTCTTCGTCAGAATCGCTTTTCTCTTCCTTGAATCTGCTGCCATTTGCTCCTCCTCTCTCGGTAACTTTGTTTCACTTTTATTTTTCATTTTTTACTTTGAACTTTTTTTTTTTTTTTTTTTTTTTTTACGGTGCGTCTGTGCCTTAAATTTCGCCATGCGGAATACGCAATAATAATAATATTTTTTTTAATCAATTTGCAGGTTGTCTTGGATGGAGATTTTTCGGCGGGAGTGATTCGGCTCTGGTAATTAATTACCTTTCATATGACTAACTTAACCTAGTATACTACTGCATTATTAACGCCATATTGATTCATTTAAGTGCATTAGTGATCATGCTTCCTGTCTATTTCACCATTGAATAATTTTTTAAAATTCTCGTATTTTAAAATTTATTTTTCGCTATCATTAAATAATAAACTAATATAAAAAGTAAATATAAACAGCATAAATCAATGTAGCCATCACTCAAGTGGATAAGACTATAAGAGTGGATTAGAAGTTTTTATCCGAGTAAAACAAGCACGTGAAACTGCTTCGCTGCGAGCCTGCGATACTTGTATCACTCGGCAAGGGTGTCCACGTGGGGCACCTTGGGAATTTTGAGGCTCACAATCTACGTTCACATGTTGCAACTCTTTTTTTTTTTTTTTTTTTTTTTTTTTTGCGGACCAACTTTTTGTAGCGTAGTTGCATTTTACAGAACATACCAAGCTAGACTAGAAAATTCGATTTCAATATTTTTTTCTCATTAAGCTAATTATTAATTGCTCTATTTCACTTGGGGTAAGCTAGCATCGAATTGGGCTTTAAGATGCCTGCCGACAGCCCCAGTTTGATTCTCTTGGAAAGTAGACTTTTCGCATTTTAATAATAATGGACACCCATCATATGGAGACTATTAGAGATGAAAGAGTCAACAATCAACTTTAATTTTCAAATTCAAATCATTCTTGGCCTCAACTTGTGGAATTCTCTATGCTCTTAAATCATTTTTACTGCTCCAAGAAATGGTATAGTACGTAGCTTAGTAATTCTTTTCTTTTTCCTCTTTTTGATGTGGATGTGGGGTGTTAATAATAATAACTTATTCTTTATGTTACTTTTTTTTTTATCCTGCCTAAATTACAACACTAAGTCAACCAATACTTAATTTGATATTGGGTATGAATCTAGGATTTGAAATTTAAGTACAGTTTTTGAGTATTCAATCTTCATGGATGAGCTTAATCAGGAGCTGTCAATAATCAATCTCCACTAGCGAACCTTGCCAGTTGTATAGCAACCTAGCAATAAGTCACTAGATTTTTAGTCCAACTTGATCAGCTTTATCTCTAGAGCAAAAACACCAGGGCAACACTGAGAACGTACGGATTTGCATGAAGTCAAGAATTGGTCTAAATATAATGAGGATAATGCTTCCAACTGGTGTAACCCACTTGAACGTGATAAAAGTTGGTTGGCCATTCTCATCTTTATGCTGTCAGACGTCATCATTAATTTAATTTAGTTCTTGTCTGTTCCTTTTCGTAATGATGTGTGTTTTGCCTAATGGATAAAAAAGCTCAGAGAAGAGCTGACGAGGGCATTGCTGGAGGTCACAAGCATTGATGGTGAGAATGGAATTGGGGGAATGGAGGGTTTAACTCCAGTTGCAGCCTCATTCAATGACCTTGTTAAGGAAATGACTTCAAATAGACATGATATCAAGACCTTTGCTTTCAAGGCTAAAGCTACGGTAACAAACTACTTTCACCACCATTCAAAAAAAAAAAAAAAAAAAAACTACTTTCACCACCTGCACTGTGATTTTGTTGTTTACTTGGTTTTACTTCTGGGTTGTTTCCCTTTATTCATTTACAGTTAACTCTCTGCTTGACCCAATATATAACTTGCTTATAGCAATACATCTAGCTTGCTTATTGTCTTACATTAAAATATTTAATCAATATTTTCTAAATATATTGTACTGTTTTTGTATACAATTCTCACTGTAATATGGTAAGCAACATTTGAAGATATGAATCTTGAAATTGTGTTGCCACATTAAATGAGGGTGATGGTATGCTACTATTTGAAAGGCCATTGAATCAAATCTTAGCCACATATACCTGCTTGATATTGTTTGTGTTGCAGTGTAACTAAGGCCTTGGAAAAATGCTCTAAATAAATTTGTGGGACCATATTTGTTTTGGCATCTTTCAAATACAACTAGGACCAGTTTGTCCTCTCCTACTCCTATGATGAAATTTGTTTTCTTGGGAGCTCTCTGTATCGTTTAGTAGGATAAATGCATCTTGCAGTGACAGACCAAAGTTTGTCTAAGTTTATCTTCCTGAATGGCTGAATATACAGAAAGCTTAGCTCTGAACCTTTTACTCTTCCTGGAATTATGTAACTTGACTTTATTTAATGCTGTCATGATACTTCTTTGAACTTCGGATTCTTTATTACAGAGTATATTATTATTATTATTATTATTATTAGTAGTAGTAGTACTAGTAGTAGTGTTGTTGTTGTTATAGACACAACTACTTGTTCTTTTACTTGTTGATTCCAGCTTTCAGACTTCGAAGTACTTTTTTTTTTTTTTGAAGGCACTTTTGAAGTACTTTTAAGAATTAAGATCTTTAGAAAGTATGTCATATTAATTAACAACTTTTTTAGTGCTTGATTCTTGTTTTGGACCATAGTTCATTTTCAACTAAGCATTTAATGTAGCATATACAGAGTACATTCTATTTTTGGACTTTTGGTATAAATCTGGGATGTCAATTTTATATAAGGTTTTTTTTGCATGCAGTTGCTACTCCACTAAACTGGTAATTTAACTGCCTTCTATTTCAAGGTGACTTGATATGTTAACTGGGGTGCCTTCTGCACCTAGAAAATTGTCAGTGAACTATAAATGTTGATTGATTGTTACAGCACCATATATGATAAATTACTACTTATTAAAAGACAATTACTAACAATAATAACAGTGAATGCCTATTTTGCATTTAGATGTTGAAGATGGAACAGATGGTTCAATCAGCCAGGAAGCAGGAGTCCATTTACTGGCATTTCGCTTCTCATGGTGTACCCAAATGGATGCATTGTCTTTCTCTCAAGCTGGCTGAGGAATATGCAGTGAATGCCTGTGGCACGATCTCGCTTACCTGCACCAGAATATGTTTCCCGCCTCACTGACCCTTCTTTCCAACACGTTGTTCTACTAACGGACAATGTGCTTGCTGCCTCTGTTGTAATCTCCTCTACCATCAAAAGCTCAATGACCCCAGAGAGGATGGTGTTTCATGTAGTGACTGATAAGAAAACATACCACTGCTATGCATGCATGGTTTGCAATGAATTCCGTTAACTCAGCTGTTGTGGAAGTAAAAGGCCTGCACCAATATGATTGGCCTCATGATGTGAATATTGGATTAAGCAGATGCTAGAGATCATAACTTGATTTGGGGCCACAAATTTGATAGAGTCAAGGATGAAGTTGCTGCATTTGAAGATAAGCTTGACAAGGATCTAGATTATCAATGGCCAACCAGCATATCCCTTTTGAATCACCTCCGCATTTATATCCCTGAGGTAATTACTTAATTTCATCTGTTTTTCTGATAAAGGATGATCTTCAATGCTGTCCATTTAGTGAAGATTGATTAGTTACCCAATTTCAGCTCTTTCCAGATCTGAACAAGATTGTATTCTTGGATGATGATACTGTTGTTCAACATGACTTATCATCTCTGTGGGATTTAGACCTCAATGGCAAAATTGTTGGTGCAGTTTTTGATTCGTCGTGTGGATATGGATGTTGCCCTGGAAGAAAATATATGGACTATTTCAATTTCACAAACCCATTCATATCATCCAAGTTAAACTATGATCAGTGTGGATGGCTTTATGGAATGAACATCTTTGACCTCCAAGCATGGAGGAAGGCAAATATTACTGCAACTTATCATCAATGGCTTAAATATGTAAGTGCATTCAGTTCAGCCACAATCAATTGCTTTATTGACTGGCATTTCCAGCATTGCTCTGTGCACCACACTGAGGACCATAGATTGAGCAAAGCTTAAACCTTCACAATAAGTCTGGTTAATCTTTGTATGATTTGCAGAACCTCAACTCTGGTTTGAATTATGGCGTCCTGGAGCACTTCCGCCTGCTTTAATAGCTTTTGAGGGTAAGGTGCAGCCAATTGATCCTTCATGGCATGTTGCTGAATTGGGTGATCGATTTCCACAAGTTGAAGAATCAGTGTTGAAAGCTGCAGCTGTAATACATTTCAGTGGACCAGCGAAGCCGTGGCTTGAGATTGCAGCCCCTAAGATACAAAGCTTGTGGAGCCGAAATGTAAATTTCTCAAATGAATTTGTCAGGGATTGCGGAATTGTGAGCGCAAGAGCAAAGAGGGCGTAAGTCTCTCCTCACTCGGAAAGAAGTTATCAGAGAAATAGTTTGAGTCAGGGGAAGAAGGTATTGCCTTCAGTCTCTGCTTATACTACTGAGATTGTTTTCCTTGTCCATAAAATAGGAATAGATGAAGGTAGCCCTATACAGTCTTGAAATCTGACTTTAACGACATCGATATATATAGCATATGTCATTATGAGTAAATAGAACACTATAATTCTGTTCTTAGTCAACCAATATGGCAATATAATGCTTTAAATCATCGCTTCTTCCTTTTTATGCAAACAGCACCATACAGGACTAAAACATTAAGACATGTATTATGAGTTATTTTGTTTGTGATAGATAGGCGGTCCTTTCTGATTGATGCATCTAGAAGGTAGCAAAGGAAACAACACCATTGTATATATTAGCAGAGAGCTTTAGATGTCTGAACCACTGGAAGGATGGATCAAACAAGAATATTCTCTCTCTAAACCCGATTCAAATTCTTAAGCACAAACGGGCAAGCAGCTAATTAGAGCCCATTGCTGAACTGGAAATAACTTGTTCTTCTGATCTTAATGAACGATTTTACAAAACTATAAAAAAGCAGAAAAATAAACAAGGTGATGCATTCCCATGACAGAATAGATAGCAGACGTACAGATCGACCTGATTGCACTTAAGGTCTTTCCCAGGTCAGTTACCTGTTCCAAATTAAAGCATCATCAGCAGAAAGAAGAAAAAATCATCAAATCATTATATTGCCAATCATGCATCTTTTTGAAGACAGTAAGAGAGCAAATTAAAACACGTACACGAGTTGAAGAGCTGTTTGGTCGTGGCGAGAGTAATGTTGATTAGGCTCGAGGAGAGTTAATGGAAGAAAGTTGTGAGCGTCGTAAGTCTGGGAAGTTGTCATAGTCTCCTGGTATTCAGATCCTGCATCAGGTTCATTTGCTGTTGTGCTCTTTCAAACTCA
>NW_017617892.1:17500-19851 GCF_001879475.1 Ipomoea nil | reverse complement strand
GGCGCCACCGTTCCGCAACTTGTCGGCAACTGTCGGCCACCCGCGTACGCAACTTTCCGCAACCTCGGCACCCCGCTACGCCAATGTTTCCGAACGGTCGGCCACCGTACGCCATTGTGTCCGCACGTCGCTCCACCGGTACCGCAGCTGTTCCGCGAACCTCGGCAACCCCCCGCTCCGGCCAGACGTTGGTCCGCAACTCAGGCCACCCCCGTGTACCGCACTGTTCGCAACCTCGGCGCCACCGAGTACCGCAACTTCCGCACTGGCACACCGTCGCAACTGTTCGACCACCTCGCACACCGCGCTACGACTTTCGAACCTCGGCACACCCGTACCAACGTTCCGCAACCTCGGCACCCGTCGTACGCAGTAAGTCCGCAAACCTCGGCCCCATCGTACCGATAAGTCGCAACCGTCGGCCCGTCGTACCGCAGTAGTCCGCAACTCGCGCACCCGTGTACGCCATAGTCGCACCTCGGCACCGTACGCATAAGTCCGCAAGCCTCGGCACCTCGTTCGCATAACGTCCGCAACTGGGCACCTCGAGTACTCGCACACTGTTCGCAACTTGGGCACTCCTCTCAATACGCAACTTTCCCGCAACTTGGGCACTCGTTATACCGCAACTATTCCGCAACTTGCGGCACCTCGTACGCAACTGTTCGCAACTGGGCACCTCGTACCGGCAACTTTCGGCCGTCCAACTAGTGGTGCACTCTGGTACCGCAACTTTCGCAACTTGGGCACCTCGTACCGGCAACGTTTCCGCAATGGGGCACCTCGTACTGCAACCTTTCGCACATTAGGGACCGTCCGCGTACCGCATAATTCGCGCAAACAGTCGGCACCTCGTTCCGACATAAGTCCCGCAACCTCAGGCACTGGTACCGCATAAGTTTCCGCAACCTCGGCACCAGTCGTACGCAATGAGTCGCAACTGTAGCAGCCAACGTGTGCGCAGTTGAGTCCGCAACTTATAGCACCAACCGTATTGCGCATGATCTCCCTCTGCAACTTAGGCCACCAACGTTGCCGCATGAGTTCCCTGACTTAGGCAACGCCTCGTTCCGCATGATGAGTCGTGCCCAACTTAGGCACCCTCGTAACCCCATAAGTCCGCCAACTGGCTACAACAGTCGCTTCCGCAGCAGCCCGCCAGCGTAGGCACACTCGTGTCCGGCACAGTCCGGCCTTAGACACACTCGCGTTCCCGCATGAGTCCGGGCAACGTTTAGGCACGCTCCGGTTCCCAATAAGTCCGCAACTATGGGCACCTCGTTCCGAGGATTTGCCCGCAAACGTAGGCACACTCGGTTCGACATGAGCCCAACGTAGGCAACGATCGTTCGCATAGTCGTCAGCAACGTTAGGCCACACTCGTTCCCATTATCCAGTCCGCCAACTCGGCACCTCGTACCGATAAGGTCCGCACCTCGGCCCCTCGTACGCATAAGTTCCGCAAACCCATCGGCACCCTCGTACCGCATGAGTCCGCAACTTAGGCCACCAACGTTGCCGCATAAGCCCGCCAACTTAGGCACCCTCGTTCCGCATAAGTCCGCAACTTAGGCACCCTCGTACCCCATAAGTCCGCAACTTGGGCACACTCGTTCCGCATGAGCCCGCAACGTAGGCACACTCGTTCCGCACAAGTCCGGCACTTAGGCACACTCGTTCCGCATGAGTCCGCAAACTTAGGCACGCTCGTACCCCATAAGTCCGCAACTTGGGCACACTCGTTCCGCATGAGCCCGCAACGTAGGCACACTCGTTCCGCACAAGTCCGGCACTTAGGCACACTCGTTCCGCATGAGTCCGCAACTTAGGCACACTCGTTCCGCATATGCCCGCAACGTAGGCACACTCGTTCCGCATGAGTCCGCAACGTAGGCACGCTACTTCGGCACACTCGTTCCGCACAAGTCCGCAACTTCGGCACACTCGTTCCGCAACTGTCCGCTACTTAGGCACACTCGTTCCGCAACTGTCCGCAACTTAGGCGCACTCGTTCCGCATGAGTCCGCAACTTAGGCACACTCGTTCCGCATATGCCCGCAACGTAGGCACACTCGTTCCGCATATGCCCGCAACGTAGGCACGCTCGTTCCGCACAAGTCCGCAACTTAGGCACGCTCGTTCCGCACAAGTCCGCAACTTAGGCACGCTCGTTCCGCACAAGTCCGATACTTAGGCACACTCGTTCCGCACAAGTCCGCTACTTAGGCACACTCGTTCCGCATGAGTCCGCAACTTAGGCACACTCGTTCCGCATGAGTCCGCAACTTAGGCACACTCGTTCCGCATATGCCCGCAACGTAGGCACACTCGTTCCGCACAAGTCCGGCACT
>NW_017617890.1:0-5130 GCF_001879475.1 Ipomoea nil | reverse complement strand
GTTTAGGGTCAGTGCCCCGTTGTTTCTTTATATACTCGCCGAGTCTCTCAGTCGAGGCGACTCCTTTTGGCTTTTTCTCGGAAACGACTAAGGGTCTGGGCTTTTTCCTAACTTTCTCTCGCCGAGTCCTCAGTCGAGGCGACCCCTTAGGCTTTTTCTATCTTAGAAACAGTTTAGGGTCAGTGCCCCGTTGTTTCTTTATATACTCGCCGAGTCTCTCAGTCGAGGCGACTCCTTTTGGCTTTTTCTCGGAAACGACTAAGGTCTGGGCCCTTGTTTCCTAACTTTCTCTCGCCGAGTCCCTCAGTCGAGGCGACCCTTAGGCTTTTTCTATCTTAGAAACAGTTTAGGGTCAGTGCCCCGTTGTTTCTTTATATACTCGCCGAGTCTCTCAGTCGAGGCGACTCCTTTTGGCTTTTTCTCGAAACGACTAAGGGTCTGGGCCCTTGTTTCCTAACTTTCTCTCGCCGAGTCCCTCAGTCGAGGCGACCCCTTAGGCTTTTTCTATCTTAGAAACAGTTTAGGGTCAGTGCCCCGTTGTTTCTTTATATACTCGCCGAGTCTCTCAGTCGAGGCGACTCCTTTTGGCTTTTTTCCGGAAACGACTAAGGGTCTGGCCTTGTTTCCTAACTTTCTCTCGCCGAGTCCTCAGTCGAGGCGACCCTTAGGCTTTTTCTATCTTAGAAACAGTTTAGGGTCAGTGCCCTTGTTTCTTTATATACTCGCCGAGTCTCTCAGTCGAGGCGACTCCTTTTGGCTTTTTCTCGGAAACGACTAAGGGTCTGGGCCCTTGTTTCCTAACTTTCTCTCGCCGAGTCCCTCAGTCGAGGCGACCCTTAGGCTTTTTCTATCTTAGAAACAGTTTAGGGTCAGTGCCCGTTGTTTCTTTATATACTCGCCGAGTCTCTCAGTCGAGGCGACTCCTTTTGGCTTTTTCTCGGAAACGACTAAGGGTCTGGGCCCTTGTTTCCTAACTTTCTCTCGCCGAGCCCCTCAGTCGAGGCGACCCCTTAGGCTTTTTCTATCTTAGAAACAGTTTAGGGTCAGTGCCCCGTTGTTTCTTTATATACTCGCCGAGTCTCTCAGTCGAGGCGACTCCTTTTGGCTTTTCTCGGAAACGACTAAGGGTCTGGGCCCTTGTTTCCTAACTTTCTCTCGTCGAGTCCTCAGTCGAGGCGACCCTTTAGGCTTTTTCTATCTTAGAAACAGTTTAGGGTCAGTGCCCCATTGTTTCTTTATATACTCGCCGAGTCCTCAGTCGAGGCGACCCCTTAGGCTTTTTCTATCTTAGAAACAGTTTAGGTCAGTGCCCCGTTGTTTCTTTATATACTCGCCGAGTCTCTCAGTCGAGGCGACTCCTTTTGGCTTTTTCTCGGAAACGACTAAGGGTCTGGGCCTTGTTTTTAACTTTCTCTCGCCGAGTCCCTCAGTCGAGGCGACCCTTAGGCTTTTTCTATCTTAGAAAGTTTAGGGTCAGTGCCCCGTTGTTTCTTTATATACTCGCCGAGTCTCTCAGTCGAGGCGACTCCTTTTGGCTTTTTCTCGGAAACGACTAAGGTCTGGGCCCTTGTTTCCTAACTTTCTCTCGCGAGTCCTCAGTCGAGGCGACCCTTTAGGCTTTTTCTATCTTAGAAACAGTTTAGGGTCAGTGGTTCTTTATATACTGCCGAGTCCCTCAGTCGAGGCGACCCTTAGTTTTTCTATCTTAGAAATAGTTTAGGGTCAGTGCCCCGTTGTTTTTTATATACTCGCCGAGTCTCTCAGTCGAGGCGACTCCTTTTGGCTTTTTCTCGGAAACGACTAAGGGTCCGGGCCTTGTTTCCTAACTTTCTCTCGCCGAGTCCTCAGTCGAGGCGACCCTTAGGCTTTTTCTATCTTAGAAACAGTTTAGGGTCAGTGCCCCGTTGTTTCTTTATATACTCGCCGAGTCTCTCAGTCGAGGCGACTCCTTTTGGCTTTTTCTCGAAACGACTAAGGGTCTGGGCCCTTGTTTCCTAACTTTCTCTCGCCGAGTCCCTCAGTCGAGGCGACCCCTTAGGCTTTTTCTATCTTAGAAACAGTTTAGGGTCAGTGCCCCGTTGTTTCTTTATATACTCGCCGAGTCTCTCAGTCGAGGCGACTCCTTTTGGCTTTTTCTCGAAACGACTAAGGGTCTGGGCCTTGTTTCCTAACTTTCTCTCGCCGAGTCCTCAGTCGAGTTTAGGCTTTTTATCTTAGAAACAGTTTAGGGTCAGTGCCCCTTGTTTCTTTATATACTCGCCGAGTCCCTCAGTCGAGGCGACCCTTAGGCTTTTTCTATCTTAGAAACAGTTTAGGGTCAGTGCCCCTTGTTTCTTTATATACGCCGAGTCTCTCAGTCGAGGCGACTCCTTTTGGCTTTTTCTCGGAAACGACTAAGGGTCTGGGCCCTTGTTTCCTAACTTTCTCTCGCCGAGTCCCTCAGTCGAGGCGACCCCTTAGGCTTTTCTATCTTAGAAACAGTTTAGGGTCAGTGCCCGTTGTTTCTTTATATACTCGCCGAGTCTCTCAGTCGAGGCGACTCCTTTTGGCTTTTTCTCGAAACGACTAAGGTCTGCGCCTTGTTTCCTAACTTTCTCTCGCGAGTCCCTCAGTCGAGGCGACCCTTAGGCTTTTTCTATCTTAGAAACAGTTTAGGGTCAGTGCCCCGTTGTTTCTTTATATACTCGCCGAGTCTCTCAGTCGAGGCGACTCCTTTTGCTTTTTCTCGGAAACGACTAAGGTCTGGGCCCTTGTTTCCTAACTTTCTCTCGCCGAGTCCCTCAGTCGAGGCGACCCCTTAGGCTTTTTCTATCTTAGAAACAGTTTAGGGTCAGTGCCCCGTTGTTTCTTTATATACTCGCCGAGTCTCTCAGTCGAGGCGACTCCTTTTGGCTTTTTCTCGGAAACGACTAAGGGTCTGGGCCTTGTTTCCTAACTTTCTCTCGCCGAGTCCCTCAGTCGAGGCGACCCCTTAGGCTTTTTCTATCTTAGAAACAGTTTAGGGTCAGTGCCCCGTTGTTTCTTTATATACTCGCCGAGTCTCTCAGTCGAGGCGACTCCTTTTGGCTTTTTCTCGGAAACGACTAAGGGTCTGGGCCCTTGTTTCCTAACTTTCTCTCGCCGAGTCCCTCAGTCGAGGCGACCCTTTAGGCTTTTCTATCTTAGAAACAGTTTAGGGTCAGTGCCCATTGTTTCTTTATATACTCGCCGAGTCCCTCAGTCGAGGCGACCCCTTAGGCTTTTTATCTTAGAAACAGTTTAGGGTCAGTGCCCCGTTGTTTCTTTATATACTCGCCGAGTATCTCAGTCGAGGCGACTCCTTTTGGCTTTTTCTCGGAAACGACTAAGGGTCTGGGCCTTGTTTCCTAACTTTCTCTCGCCGAGTCCCTCAGTCGAGGCGACCCCTTAGGCTTTTTCTATCTTAGAAAGTTTAGGGTCAGTGCCCCGTTGTTTCTTTATATACTCGCCGAGTCTCTCAGTCGAGGCGACTCCTTTTGGCTTTTTCTCAGAAACGACTAAGGGTCTGGGCCTTGTTTCCTAACTTTCTCTCGCGAGTCCCAATCGAGGCGACCCTTAGGCTTTTTCTATCTTAGAAACAGTTTAGGTTCAGTGCCCCGTTGTTTCTTTATATACTCGCCGAGTCTTCAGTCGAGGCGACTCCTTTTGGCTTTTTTCTGGGAAACGACTAAGGTCTGGGCCCTTGTTTCCTAACTTTCTCTCGCCGAGCCCCTCAGTCGAGGCGACCCCTTAGGCTTTTTCTATCTTAGAAACAGTTTAGGGTCAGTGCCCCGTTATTTCTTTATATACTCGCCGAGTCTCTCAGTCGAGGCGACTCCTTTTGGCTTTTTCTCGGAAACGACTAAGGGTCTGGCCCTTGTTTCCTAACTTTCTCTCGTCGAGTCCCTCAGTCGAGGCGACCCTTTAGGCTTTTTCTATCTTAGAAACAGTTTAGGGTCAGTGCCCATTGTTTCTTTATATACTCGCCGAGTCCCTCAGTCGAGGCGACCCCTTAGGCTTTTTCTATCTTAGAAACAGTTTAGGGTCAGTGCCCCGTTGTTTCTTTATATACTCGCCGAGTCTCTCAGTCGAGGCGACTCCTTTTTGGCTTTTTCTCGGAAACGACTAAGGGTCTGGGCCTTGTTTCCTAACTTTCTCTCGCCGAGTCCCTCAGTCGAGGCGACCCCTTAGGCTTTTTCTATCTTAGAAATAGTTTAGGGTCAGTGCCCGTTGTTTCTTTATATACTCGCCGAGTCTCTCAGTCGAGGCGAACTCCTTTTGGCTTTTTCTCGAAACGACTAAGGTCTGGGCCCTTGTTTCCTAACTTTCTCTCGTCGAGTCCCTCAGTCGAGGCGACCCTTTAGGCTTTTTCTATCTTAGAAACAGTTTAGGGTCAGTGCCCCCATTGTTTTCTTTATATACTCGCGAGTCCCTCAGTCGAGCGACCCCTTAGGTTTTTTCTATCTTAGAAACAGTTTAGGGTCAGTGCCCCGTTGTTTCTTTATATACTCGCCGAGTCTCTCAGTCGAGGCGACTCCTTTTGGCTTTTTCTCGAAAACGACTAAGGGTCTGGCCTTGTTTCCTAACTTTCTCTCGCCGAGTCCCTCAGTCGAGGACCCTTAGGCTTTTTCTATCTTAGAAACAGTTTAGGGTCAGTGCCCCGTTGTTTCTTTATATACTCGCCGAGTCTCTCAGTCGAGGCACTCCTTTTGGCTTTTTCTCGAAAACGACTAAGGTCTGGGCCCTTGTTTCCTAACTTTCTCTCGCCGAGTCCCTCAGTCGAGGCGACCCTTAGGCTTTTTCTATCTTAGAAACAGTTTAGGGTCAGTGCCCCGTTGTTTCTTTATATACTCGCCGAGTCTCTCAGTCGAGGCGACTCCTTTTGGCTTTTTCTCGAAAACGACTAAGGGTCTGGCCTTGTTTCCTAACTTTCTCTCGCCGAGTCCCCTCAGTCGAGGCGACCCCTTAGGCTTTTTCTATCTTAGAAACAGTTTAGGGTCAGTGCCATTGTTTCTTTATATACTCGCCGAGTCTCTCAGTCGAGCGACTCCTTTTGGCTTTTTCTCGGAAACGACTAAGGTCTGGGCCCTTGTTTCCTAACTTTCTCTCGCCGAGTCCCTCAGTCGAGGCGAC
>NW_017617886.1:0-8169 GCF_001879475.1 Ipomoea nil | reverse complement strand
GGTTCCCCCCGCCCGCCCCCCCGTCCTTTTCCGCCGGTTCTGTGTTCTGCCTTGGCCTCTGTCGTTTTCCGTCGTTCTCGTGCCCCCCTGGCCTCTCCCTTTGTTTTCGCGCTTCTTGTCCTCCTTCCTTCGTGCGGCCCCGCCCTGCCCTCTCTTCCTCTCCCCTTCCCCCCCTCCCCCGTCCTTGGCTCCGTCCGCCCCGGCCCTTTGCGGCCCGCTGGGCCTCCCTTTGGCCCTCGTCGTTTTCCCTGCCCTCCTCCTCCCCCCGCTTTGCCCTTTCCCCCGCCTTGTTCCCCTGCTCTCCCTCCCGGCCCCTGCCCTCCCCTTTGCCCCCCCTGCCCGGCCCCCCCGCCCTGCCCGTGTGCTTTCCGGGCCCCCCGTGTCTCCTGCTGTCCCTGGGGTTTTTTTTTTTTTCCCTCCTCTCGGGGGGGTCTGGTCGTTGCGGTGCCGGTCGCCTTTTTTCGGCCCGTGTTGGGCCGGGCCCCCCTCGTCCTGTCGGCCTCGTCTGCGTGTTCCCGCCGCTCCTCCGTCTTTTTGGGGCCCGGCCTCGCCCCCTCGGCGTCGGCCGGCGGGGCGGCGCCCCCCCGGCCGGCGCCGGCCCTGCCCCCCCCTCCTTGGCCCGTGCCTTCGGTCCCTCGCGCCCCGTGCCTCTGCCCTCTCCCGTCCGTCGGTTGTGCGTTGCCGCGGCCCGTGTCCCCTCGTCTCGTCCGCTGTTCGTTCCCGCCTTCTGGTGCGCCGTCGGGGCGGCGGGCGGCGTTCGCCCTGCCCCCGCCCCGCGTCGCGCCGTGCCGCGTCCGTGCCGTCGGGCGTGGGGTTGCCCGCCCTCGCCCGCGGCTCGCCGTCTTGTCTTGCTCGCGGCCTTTCCTTCCTCGCGGGCTTCCTCCCTCGCCCTCGTTCGCCGCCCCGTCCGGCTCTGCCCGCGCCGGCCCTGCCCCCCCGGCCGTGGCCCCCGTTGGGCCCCCCCCCCGTGCCTCTGCGCTCTCCTGTCCGTCGGCTTGTCCGTTCCCGCCCCCCGTGTCCCCCGTCTCGTCCGCTGTTTGTTGCCGGCTGCTTGTGCGCTCGCTCCGCCTCTGCCCCGCGCCCCGGGCGTTGTCTTCGCGTCGGCCGTGGGGGCTGCCCCCCCTCGCCCGCGGTCTGGTGTTGTCTTGCTCGCGGCCTTTCCCTCCTCGCGGGCTTCCTCCCCCTCCCCCGCTGGCGCGCCGGCCTCCCCCCCCTGCGTCCGGCGCGCGGGGCCCTTCGGTGGTTCCCTTTCGTCCCTCTCGCCGGGGGCGTTCCTGCTGTGCCGGCCCGCCTTGGTGGGGCCTCGTGCCCGGCTTCGTCCGGGCCGGGTTCCTGTCGCTCCTCGCTCCGCGCTTGGGGCGTCTTTTCCGCTGCGCGCCGGTGCGTGCGTGGTTCTCGGCGTGTGCGGTCCGGTTGGCTCCCTGCTCGCGCCGCGCCGTCCTGCCCCGCCGCCTCTTCCTCCCCGCCGCCCCCGCGCGCCCGGCCTTGGTCGCCCGCCGGCTTCCTGTGTTGCCTCCTGGCCCGGCCCTGCCGGCTTCCCGTCTTCGCCTTTCGTCCCGCGCTCGTCTTCGCCCCCGCGTGGCTTTTGCGCGGGCCGCCCGGCGCCGGCCTCCCCCGTTCCCCGGTCGTTGCGCCTCGTCGCGGCGGCCTTGGCCCGCGGGCGCCTGTCCGCGCTCTCGGCTTCGGTCCCCCCTTGCGGGCCGGGGCGCCGCGCTCCCCTCTGGCCCGTCCCGCCGCGTTTTGTCCGCCCCCCCTGTCGCCTCGCGCTCGCCCGTGGTCGTTCTCGTCGCCCTCCCTCGCTCCTCGGCGCGCGCGCGCGGGCGCCGGGGGCGTCCCGGTCGGTCTCGTGCGGCCGCGCTGTCGTCGCGGCCTGCTCCCTGGTTGCTCCTGCCCGTCGTCCTCTGCTTGTCTCCCCGCTTCCGCCCTGCCTGTGTCCGTCTGCCCTCCTTCCGCCTGTGCCCCTGCGCCTGGCTCCTTCCCTCCGTTCTCGTTTGTTTGCTGGTCCCTCCTCCTCGGCTCCCGTCGTCCTTCTCGCGCTCCTCCGTGCCCCCCCCCCGCCTTCTGGCCGGGCTGCCTTTCTTCGCTCCCCGGTCGCCGCGGGCTCTGCCCGTTGCTGCGCTGCTTCCTGCTCCCTCGCCGGCTCGGCCCGGCCTTCGCGCCGGCGCCGCCTCCTTCCCTTTCTGCCCTCTCCCCTTTCGCTGGTCGGCTCGTGGCCTCCCCTGGTGGTGCCGGGTGCCGGCGCCTTCGGGTTCGCTTCCGGCGCGGGCGCCTGCGCCCCGGCTCCCCCCTCCCCGGCCGGCCGCCGGCGCGCCCCTTCCCCCCTCCTGCCCCGGGGCGGTCGTGCCCCTCCCTCCCCTCCCGGGCTCGCTCGCGTCTGGTCCTTGGCCTGCGTCCCCTCTCCCTCCCTTCCCGCGGCTCCCTTGGCGGGCCCGTCTGGTGCCCGCCGCCGCGGTCCTTCCCGCTCCCCTCGCGTCTCTTTCCGTTGTTGCCGTTCCCCCGCTCGTCGTTGGCCTTTGGGCTGGGCCGGCCGGTCCGCCCCCCGGGTGTGCCCCGGTCGTCTCGTCCCTTCTGCCGGCGCTGCGCTCCCTGGCCTTCCTTGGCCGGGTCGTGCCTCCGGCGCTGTTCCTTTGCCGCCCTTCGCGTGCTCCCCGCCCGCCTCCGCTCTGTCTCCCTTCGCCTGGGCTCCCCTTCTCGGCTTTCGGTCCTCTTCCGTTGGCCTTCGGGCTCGGCGTCCTGCTTCCCCGGGCCCGTCGGGGGCCTTCGTCTTTCCTCGTCCGCGGTGCCCTTCTTGGCTTTCTGCCCGCCGCCCCCCTGCGCCCGCCTTTGCCCCGGCTGTTTTCCTTCCTCCCGCCCGCCCGTTGGGGGCTCGCCGCCGCTCCGCTCCGTCCTCGTCTCCCCCCTCCCCGCTGCCGCCCCGGGCTCGGCGGCTGTTGCTTTTCGGCCTCCGCCGGCCCCTTCTGCGCCCTCCCCGTCTTTGGGTTCCGGGGGGCGTCTGGTCGCCCGGCTGCCCCTTCCCGGCCTTGCCGGCCGGGCCCCCCCCGGCGTGGCGCCTGCGGCTTCCTTTGCCTCCCCCCGGGGCCCCTTCCCCGGTCCCGCCCTCGTCCGGCTTGCCCGCCTGCGCGCTCTTTCGCGCTTCTCTGGGTGGTGGTGCCTGGCCGTTCTTCGTTGGTGGCGCGCTTTGTCTGGTTCCTTCCGTTCCCGCCCGCGCCCTCCGCCTGCTCCCTCGCTCTGGCGGCGGTCTCCCTCCGCGGCCCGCTTCTTCGCGGGCCTCCGGCCTTTCCCGCCGCGGCCGTTTGCGGCCCTCCCCGGTCTGTGCTGCCCTTCGCTGTTCTGGGCCGCCCGCCGCGCTCCCCTGCTGTCTTCCCGCGCCTCTCGCCTTGGCTGCCCGGCCCGGGTCCTCTTTGCCCTTTCCTCGTGCTGGGGCTCGCTCCTTGCCCTTGTTGGTCTTCCCCGCGGCCTTCCTCGTCCGCGCGCGTCCTCCGCTCGCGTTGCCTCCGTCCCTGCCTTTGTCCCCCCGCCCGTCGCTCCTCCCGCTTGCCTGCTCCGGTGCCGTGTTCGGCTCGCGGCGCCGTGGGCGGTTCGCTGCCCGCGCCGTCGCGCGCCGTCCCTGCCCCTTCTCCTTTCGCGGCCGGCGCCGTCGTCCCCCGGTTTCCGTCGGTGCCCCTGCGGCCGGCTCCTTGTCGCCCCCTGCCCCGCCGCCCGCCCCGCGCCCCCGTTTGTTCTTCCCTTCTCGTCGTCCGGCGCCCTCGTCTCGGGCGCTCCCCCCCCCCCGGCGCGGCCCGCGCCCCGGCCTCCCGCCTCGCGCCGGCCGGCCGCCCTTGCCCCGTTCTCGCGGCTCGCTCGGGCGGCGTCGGCGTCTTCCTTCCCCCCTCCGCCTCTCGGCCCCGGCTCTCTCGGCTCTCGCCTCGCTGCCGCCCGTCGCGCCCTGCGCTCCTTGGTGTGCCTTGCCGCCTCCCGTGCCCCCTCGCGTCTTTGCCCGCCCGTTGCGCCCGCCGCCGTTCGGCCGCGGGCCCGCCTGCCTGGGCGTCCCGCCTCGCGTCGCCCCCTGCCCGGCCCTCGGCCGCGCTTGGGGCGCGGTTGGTGGCCTCCCGTGCTCCCCTCCCTCGGGGCGCGGCTGGCTCCCCTGCGCGTCCCTGGCGGCGGCCGTCCCGGCGCGTGGTGGTCGTCCCCCCGCGTGCCTCTCTCCGCGCCGTGCCCCCGTCGTCCGCCGGGCGCCCGCCCCTTCGCCGCGCCGCGTCCGTGCGGCTCTCCGCCCGCGCCCCCCGGTCCGGCGGGCTTCCCCGCTGCGTTTCCGCCTCTCCCTCCGCGGCGGCCCCGCCCCTTCCCCGGCTTCCCCTCGTCCCGGCGCGCGCCCCGGGCCCCGCCCCGGCCTTCGCCTCGGCCGGGCCTTGCCGTTCGCCTTGTCGTCTGGCGCCGCGTCCTCCGCGGCGGCCCGGGCCCCCGTCCCCTGGCCCGGGGCGCCGGCGCGGGTGCGCGCCCCGTTGTGCCCGCCCCTGTCGCCCCCCGCGGCGCTGTCTCCGCGTCGGGTTGTTTGGGCCTGCCGCCCCCCTCGGGCGGTGCCTTCCGTCCCCGGCTCCCTCCGGGCGCGCGCCCGCTCGCGCCCCCGTCCCGGCGCGGGCCCGCTGCCCCGGCCTTTGCCCCGCGCGTCCCCGCGTGCTTGCCCTTGTCGGGCGGGCCGCGGCTGGCGCCCGGCGCTGCGCCCCGGTCGTCTGTGGCCCGGTGCGCGCCGGTCCGCCGCTCTCCTCGGGCGCCGCCCCGCGCGGCTTCGGGGGGCGGCCCCCGCCCGGGCCTTTGCTCCGCCCGCGGCCCGTCGTCTCTCGGCTCGTGGGCCGCCGCGCGCGCCGCCTGGCGTGCCTCGGCCCCTGCGCGCTCCCGGTCGCTGGCCTGTGGGCTCTCCCTTCGCCCCGTCTTGCCCCCCGGCCCCCGGCGTCTGCCCTGTGTGCGCGTCCCCGGGCGCGTCCCCCCGTCCGGCGCCCGGCCGCTGCTTGGCGGGCTCCCCTCCCGGGGGTGCCCCGCCGCCCGCCCTTGCTCTTTTGCGCCGGGTTCGCGTGCGCGCCTCCCTGTCGGGCCCCGCCCGCTGGTGCCCTCTGCCTGCGCGGGGGCGCCGCCCGCGGCCCCTCTGGTGGCGGCCCCGCCGCGCTCCTGCGTGCCCTCGTTCGTCTGCCTTGGGTCTCGGGGCGCCCGCCTCCTCGCCCCGTCTCGTCGCTGGTTCCCTCCGCCGTTTCCCTCCGGCTCGCTGGCGCTGGCGCGCGCGTTCTCTCGGGTCCCGCCCCTGCTTCGCGGCCTCGGGGGCGTCCCGCCCTCGCCCTCTTCTCCCCCTTTCCCTCGGTCGGCCGGCGCGGCTGCTTCGTTGCGCCGCGCCCCGGCCTCCCCCGCTCCCCGTGGCCCTTTTTTGGTCCGCCGCCCTGGCGCTGCGGGCTGCCCCGGCCGCCGGGTTCCGGTGCCCCCCTGCGCGCTCCCCTCGCTCCCCCCCGGGTGTTGGTCGCTTCCGCCCGCCGGCCGGTGGTCCTGGCCGTCGCCCTCCGCTCCGGCGTGTGTCCCCCTCCCCTGCCGCCTCCCCTCGCCCCGCCCCTGGCTGGCGCTTCCGCGCGCGCCCTCTCCCCGGCCGTCGGGCCCGCGCTCGGCCCCGCTGCGTCGGCGGGCGCGGCGGTCGCTGCCCCCTTGGGCGTGCGCCCGGGCGGCGCGGCCGTCGGTGCCGCTCTTGGTGGTCGTCGCCCCTCTTCCCCTGCGCCCTTTGCCGGCCGCCGCGGGGCCCGGTTCCCTGTGCCCGGCCCTTGCCCCTGGGTTCGTCGCTCCTCCGGGTCGGGGGCCGCCCGCCCGCCCGCGCGTTTTGCGCGTGCGCCGCCCGGGCCTCGGGTTCCCCTTCCTGCCCCGGGCCGTGGCGGTTGCCGGCCCCGTTCGGGCTTCCGGCGCCGTCGGCGGGGGCCTCGGGCCGCGTTCTCTTTTCTGTTTCCCCGCCTGCCCCCCCTGGCCCCGGCTCCGCCGGCGGTCGGGTCCCGCGGCTGGCCGCGCCCCGCCCGTCGCGTGGTGTCCGGTGCGCCCCCCGGCGGCCCTTGCCCCTCCGGCGGCCCGCGTGCCGTCCCCGCCCGGTCGTCCTCCTCCCCGCCTCCGGTCTCCCCGGTGCCCCGCCTCTGGCCCTGGCCCCCTGTCGGCCCGGGCCGTCGGCCCCTGGCTCCGTCCCTTCGGGCCCCGGCTTGGCTCTGCGGGCTGGGCCCGGGGGTCCCCGTCCGCCCCCGTCGGCTGTTCGGCGGCCTGCTCGCGCTGCTCCCGCGGCGCGCGCGGGTCGCCGCGTGCCGGCCGGGGGCCGGCCTGGGCCCGGCTCTTTCGGGGGCCTTCCCCGGCGTCGCCCGCCCCCTCCGCCCTGGTCCGGCCCCGGGCCTCCGCCTGTTTCCTTCCCCCCCGCCTTGCGCTGGTCCCTGCGGCTGCTCCCGCCCTGTGCTTTCTGCCCCGTGCTCTGCCTGTCCACCGTGCCGCCCTTCCCCCCCGCGCGGGTCCCCGGCGGGCGTCCCTCTGCCTCTCTTCCGGTCGCCCCCTGCCTCGTCCTCTCCTTCGTGCCGCGCCTGCCTGGCTTCCCGCGCTTCCCCCTGTCCCTGTCTCCTCTCCCGCGCCCCCCGCCCCGGGCCCGGGCTTGGCCGCCTCCGCGGGGCCCGCCGCCCCTGTTGCGCTTGCCTCTCGTCCGCCTTTGTGCCCTGCCTTGCGCGGTGTCGGCTCCGTGGGCGCCGCCCGGCGCCCGTGCCCTCCCCCTCCTTTTCCCGTTCTTTTCCTTCTTCGCGTGCCTCGGCGGCGGGGCCTTGCCCCTCTTTTTGGCCCCCCGGCTCGCTTGCGGGCCGCTCCGGGCGGCCGCCCTTGTCCGGTGGGGCGTTTGGCTGGGGCGGCCCCTCTGTTCCCCGCTCCCGCCGGTGTCCTCCGCTGCGCTCCCCGCGCCCCGCCTCTCGTGTGGCCCGCCGGGTCCCCGCTCGTTTGCTTCTGCTTTCCCGTCCGCCTCCGCCCCGTGCCCGCGTGGCCTCCCGCTCCTTTCGCCCTTCGGCCTTCGCCGCTCGCGGTGTCCGCCCCGTTCCCCCCGGGCTCCCTGGCTTGTGGCCGCCCCGCGTTCCTCGCGCCGTTGCTTTTTGCTCCTTCGCTGTCGGCTCTTCCTCTCCTTGTGCCGCCGCCTTCCCCCCGTGTTGGCTTGTTCCCCCCCCCCTCGGGCCCGTGCGCTGGGTTTCGCCCGTCGTGCGCCCGGTTCGTTTTCCCCTCCTGCTGCCCGTGTCGCCTCGTCCTTCCCCCTCGTCCGCGCGGCCCGTTGCTTCGCCCCCTTGGTCCTCGCGCTTGGTTGCCCGCCCGTGGCGCGCCGCTCCCGTGCGTTTGGCTTCTGCCTGCCCGCCTCTCCGTTCCGCCTCCGGGCTCGCCCGCCGCCTGCGCTCGTCGCCCGTTTGCCGCCCCGCCGTCGGGGCCCTTTGGCCCCCCCGGGCCCGTGTCGTTGGCTCCGCCGTCGTGGCGGCCGGGTCCCGGTGGCCGCCTTGCCTTCCCCTTCCGCTCGCGCGGCGCGCTGCCTCCTTTGCCGCCGCCTTCCCTCCGCGCCGGGGTCTTGTACGGGGTCGCGTGGCCTTGCTGCCCCGCTCCTCTGCGCTTCCGCCCTTTGTCGCTCCGCTTCGTCCCTCCCCCCCCTCTCCCTCCCCTCTCCTCCCTCCCTCTGCCCTCCCCTTCCCTCCCCCTCTTCCGCGCGCGGTTCCCTTCCCGCCTGGTTCGGCTGTCTCCGTGCTCCTCCCGCCCCCGGCTTGCCACCTGGCTCACGTGTCCCGTCTTCCCCCGTTTCCCGTTCTGTGTCCCAGTGTTTCGTGGCCCCGGCCTTCGCCCCGTTTCCCTCGCCCCTCCCTGTGTTGGTGGCCTCCGTTGCGGCCCGCTGCGGCCCGCTGCTCCCTCCGTGCGGCCATCGTTGCGTCTCCGGTGGGTCCGCGGTGCCTCCGTTGCGGCCGCCGGTGCCTCCGTTGCGGCCTGCTGCGGCCCGCCGGTGCCTCCGTTGCGGCGTTCCGCGGCCCGTTGGTGCCCCCGTTGCGGCCTCCTGCGGCCCGCTGGTGCCTCCGTTGCGGACTTCTGCGGCCGCTGGTGCCTCCGTTGCGGGCTTCTGCGGCCCGCTGGTGCCTCCGTTGCGGGCTTCTGGGGCCCGCGTGTGCCTCCGTTGCTGCCTTC
>NW_017617885.1:5000-7416 GCF_001879475.1 Ipomoea nil | reverse complement strand
GCGTTTGGATGATTATTTCATTGAAAACGACGATGTCCAATTTATGCCCAGCTGTCCGCAAAGTTCCTTGTCTGACTTAGCCAAGTACTTGGGATTGTTGGAATGTGAGAGAATATATGGCATATCGTTTGCCTCACTAATTAAATAGTACAATAAGCTCTAAAACAATGTATATGCCATTTTGGCACGAGAACGACGTAAAACGACATAGGCCAAGGCATAACACAGAACCGTCGTAAAAGTACTGGGGTGGCAGGCGGGTAAACCTCTGTTGCGTGATATTTTCCGCATCCGTCCGCAACTGTGCGCAATTTGGGCGCCCTCGTTCCGCATAAGTCCGCAACCTCGGCACCCTCGTTCCGCATAAGTCCGCAACCTCGGCACCCCCGTTCCGCATAAGTCCGCAACTTGGGCACCCTCGTACCGCAACTTTCCGCAACCTCGGCACCCTCGTACCGCAACTTTCCGCAACCTCGGCACCCTCGTACCGCAACTTTCCGCAACCTCAGCACACCCGTACCGCAACTTTCCGCAACCTCGGCACACCCGTTCCGCATAAGTCCGCAACCTCGGCACCCCGTACCGCAATTTTCCGCAACTTGGGCACTCTCGTACCGCATAAGTCCGCAACTTGGGCACCCTCGTACCGCAACTTTCCGCAACCTCGGCACCCCCGTACCGCAATTTTCCGCAACCTCGGCCCACCCGTACCGCAACTTTCCGCAACCTCGGCCCACCCGTACCGCAACTTTCCGCAACCTCGGCACCCCGTACCGCAATTTCCGCAACGTCGGCCCACCCGTACCGCAATTTTCCGCAACGTCGGCCCACCCGTACCGCAACTTTCCGCAACCTCGGCACCCCCGTACCGCAACTTTCCGCAACCTCGGCACCCCCGTACCGCAACTTTCCGCAACCTCGGCCCACCCGTACCGCAACTTTCCGCAACCTCGGCACACCCGTACCGCAACTTTCCGCAACCTCGGCACACCCGTACCGCAACTTTCCGCAACCTCGGCACCCTCGTACCGCATAAGTCCGCAACCTCGGCACCCTCGTACCGCATAAGTCCGCAACCTCGGCACCCTCGTACCGCATAAGTCCGCAACCTCGGCACCCTCGTACCGCATAAGTCCGCAACCTCGGCACCCTCTGTACCGCATAAGTCCGCAACCTCGGCACCCTCGTTCCGCATAAGTCCGCAACTTGGGCACCCTCGTACCGCAACTTTCCGCAACTTGGGCACTCTCGTACCGCAACTTTCCGCAACTTGGGCACTCTCGTACCGCAACTTTCCGCAACTTGGGCACCCTCGTACCGCAACTTTCCGCAACTTGGGCACCCTCGTACCGCATAATTCCGCAACCTCGGCACCCTCGTTCCGCATAAGTCCGCAACCTCGGCACCCTCGTACCGCATAATTCCGCAACCTCGGCACCCTCGTACCGCATGAGTCCGCAACTTAGGCACCAACGTTGCGCATAAGCCCGCAACTTAGGCACCCTCGTTCCGCATAAGTCCGCAACTTAGGCACCCTCGTACCCCATAAGTCCGCAACTTGGGCACACTCGTTCCGCATGAGCCCGCAACGTAGGCACACTCGTTCCGCACAAGTCCGGCACTTAGGCACACTCGTTCCGCATGAGTCCGCAACTTAGGCACGCTCGTACCCCATAAGTCCGCAACTTGGGCACACTCGTTCCGCATGAGCCCGCAACGTAGGCACACTCGTTCCGCACAAGTCCGGCACTTAGGCACACTCGTTCCGCATGAGTCCGCAACTTAGGCACACTCGTTCCGCATATGCCCGCAACGTAGGCACACTCGTTCCGCATGAGTCCGCAACGTAGGCACGCTACTTCGGCACACTCGTTCCGCACAAGTCCGCAACTTCGGCACACTCGTTCCGCAACTGTCCGCTACTTAGGCACACTCGTTCCGCAACTGTCCGCAACTTAGGCGCACTCGTTCCGCATGAGTCCGCAACTTAGGCACACTCGTTCCGCATATGCCCGCAACGTAGGCACACTCGTTCCGCATATGCCCGCAACGTAGGCACGCTCGTTCCGCACAAGTCCGCAACTTAGGCACGCTCGTTCCGCACAAGTCCGCAACTTAGGCACGCTCGTTCCGCACAAGTCCGATACTTAGGCACACTCGTTCCGCACAAGTCCGCTACTTAGGCACACTCGTTCCGCATGAGTCCGCAACTTAGGCACACTCGTTCCGCATGAGTCCGCAACTTAGGCACACTCGTTCCGCATATGCCCGCAACGTAGGCACACTCGTTCCGCACAAGTCCGGCACTTAGGCACGCTCGTTCCGCACAAGTCCGGCACTTAGGCACACTCGTTCCGCATGAGTCCGCAACTTAGGCACGCTCGTTCCGCATATGCCCGCAACGTAGGCACACTCG
>NW_017617884.1:0-8604 GCF_001879475.1 Ipomoea nil | reverse complement strand
GACTAACAGTCTTGGCCCTTCTTTCCTATCTCTTCTCGCCGAGTCCCTCAGTCGAGCGACTCCTTATGGCTTTTTCACGGAAACGACTAAGGGTCTGGGCCCTTGTTTCCTATCTCGTCTCGTCGAGTCCTCAGTCGAGGCGATTCCTTTTGGCATTTTCACGGAAACGACTAAGTGTCTCGGCCCTTATTTCCTATCTCTTCTCGCCGAGTCCCTCAATTGAAGCGACTCCTTAGGCTTTTTGTTTTCTTAGAAACGATTTAGGGTCAGTGCCCCTAGTTTCTTTAATTTCTCGCCGAGTCCCTCAGTTCAGGCGACTCCTTTTGGCTTTTTCACGGAAACGATTAAGGGTCTGGGCCTTGGTTCCTATCTCATCTCACCGAGTCCCTCAGTCGAGGCGACTCCTTAGGCTTTTTCTTTTTTAGAAACGGTTTAGGTTCAGTGCCCCGTTGTTTCTTTAATTGCTCGCCGAGTCCCTCAGTTGAGGCGACACCTTTTGGCTTTTTCACGGAAACGACTAACAGTCTTGGCCCTTCTTTCCTATCTCTTCTCGCCGAGTCCCTCAGTCGAAGCGACTCCTTAGGCTTTTTTCTTTCTTAGAAATGGTTTAGGGTCAGTGCCCTGTTGTTTCTATAATTTCTCGCCGAGTCTCTCAGATGTGGCGACTCCATTTGGCTTTTTCACGAAAACGACTAACGGTCTTGGCCCTTGTTTCCTATCTCTTCTCGCCGAGTCCTCAGTCGAGGCGACTCCTTTTGCCTTTTTCACATAAACGACTATGGGTCTGGGCCTTGATTCCTATCTCGTCTCGCCGAGTCCCTTAGTCAAGGCGACTCCTTAGGGTTTTTCTTTCCTAGAAACGGTTTAGGGTCAGTGCCCCGTTGTTTCTTTAATTTCTCGCCGAGTCCCTCAGTTGAGGCGACTCCTTTTGGCTTTTTCACGGAAACGACTAACAGTCTTGGCCCTTCTTTCCAATCTCTTCTCGCCGAGTCCTCAGTCGAGGCGACTCCTTTTGCTTTTTCACGGAAACGACTAAGGTCTGGGCCCTTGTTTCCTATCTCGTCTCGCCGAGTCCCTCAGTCAAGGCGACTCCTTAGGCTTTTTCTTTTCTTAGAAACGGTTTAGGGTCAGTGCCCCGTTGTTTCTTTAATTTCTCGCCGAGTCCCTCAGTTGAGGCGACTCCTTTTGGCTTTTTTCACGGAAACGACTAACAGTCTTGGCCCTTCTTTTCATATCTCTTCTCGCCGAGTCCCTCAGTCGAGGCGACTCCTTATGGCTTTTCACGGAAACGACTAAGGGTCTGGGCCTTGTTTCCTATCTCGTCTCGTCGAGACCCTCAGTCGAGGCGACTCCTTAGGCTTTTTCTTTTCTTAGAAACAGTTTAGGGTCAGTGCCCCGTTGTTTCTCTAATTTCTCGCCGAGTCCCTCAGTCGAGGCGATTCCTTTTGGCTTTTCACGTAAACGACTAAGGGTTTCGGCCCTTGTTTCCTATCTCTTCTCGCCGAGTCCCTCAGTCGAAGCGACTCCTTAGGCTTTTTCTTTTCTTAGAAATGGTTTAGGGTCAGTGCCCTGTTGTTTCTATAATTTCTCGCCGAGTCTCTCAGATGTGGCGACTCCTTTTGGCTTTTTCACGGAAACGACTAACGGTCTTGGCCCTTGTTTCCTATCTCTTCTCGCCGAGTCCCTCAGTCGAGGCGACTCCTTTGGCTTTTTCACAGAAACGACTAAGGGTCTGGGCCCTTGATTCCTATCTCGTCTCGCCGAGTCCCTTAGTCGAGGCGACTCCTTAGGGTTTTTCTATTCTTAGAAACGGTTTAGGGTCAGTGCCCCGTTGTTTCTTTAATTTCTCGCCGAGTCCCTCAGTTGAGGCGACTCCTTTTGGCTTTTTCACGGAAACGACTAACAGTCTTGGCCCTTCTTTCCTATCTCTTCTCGCCGAGTCCCTCAGTCGAGGCGACTCCTTATGGCTTTTTCACGGAAACGACTAAGGGTCTCGGCCCTTGTTTCCTATCTCGTCTCGCCGAGTCCCTCAGTCGAGGCGACTCCTTAGGCTTTTTCTTTTCTTAGAAACAGTTTAGGGTCAGTGCCCCGTTGTTTCTCTAATTTCTCGCCGAGTCCCTCAGTCGAGGCGATTCCTTTTGGCTTTTCACGTAAACGACTAAGGGTCTCGGCCCTTGTTTCCTATCCCTTCTCGCCGAGTCCCTCAGTCGAAGCGACTCCTTAGGCTTTTCTTTTCTTAGAAATGGTTTAGTGTCAGTGCCCTGTTGTTTCTATAATTTCTCGCCGAGTCTCTTAGATGTGGCGACTCCTTTTGGCTTTTTCACGGAAACGACTAACGGTCTTGGCCCTTGTTTCCTATCTCTTCTCGCCGAGTCCCTCAGTCGAGGCGACTCCTTTTGCCTTTTTCACATAAACGACTAAGGGTCTGGGCCCTTGATTCCTATCTCGTCTCGCCGAGTCCCTTAGTCAAGGCGACTCCTTAGGGTTTTTTCTTTTCCTAGAAACGGTTTAGGGTCAGTGCCCCGTTGTTTCTTTAATTTCTCGCCGAGTCCCTCAGTTGAGGCGACTCCTTTTGGCTTTTTCACGGAAACGACTAACAGTCTTGGCCCTTCTTTCCAATCTCTTCTCGCCGAGTCCCTCAGTCGAGGCGACTCCTTTTGGCTTTTTCACGGAAACGACTAAGGGTCTGGGCCCATGTTTCCTATCTCGTCTCGCCGAGTCCCTCAGTCAAGGCGACTCCTTAGGCTTTTTCTTTTCTTAGAAACGGTTTAGGGTCAGTGCCCCGTTGTTTCTTTAATTTCTCGCCGAGTCCCTCAGTTGAGGCGACTCCTTTTGGCTTTTTCACGGAAATGACTAACAGTCTTGGCCCTTCTTTCCTATCTCTTCTCGCCGAGTCCCTCAGTCGAGGCGACTCCTTATGGCTTTTTCACGGAAACGACTAAGGGTCTGGGCCCTTGTTTCCTATCTCGTCTCGTCGAGTCCCTCAGTCGAGGCGATTCCTTTTGGCATTTTCACGGAAACGACTAAGTGTCTCGGCCCTTATTTCCTATCTCTTCTCGCCGAGTCCCTCAATCGAAGCGACTCCTTAGGCTTTTTGTTTTCTTAGAAACGATTTAGGGTCAGTGCCCCTAGTTTCTTTAATTTCTCGCCGAGTCCCTCAGTTCAGGCGACTCCTTTTGGCTTTTTCACGGAAACGATTAAGGGTCTGGGCCTTGGTTCCTATCTCATCTCACCGAGTCCCTCAGTCGAGGCGACTCCTTAGGCTTTTTCTTTTTTAGAAACGGTTTAGGGTCAGTGCCCCGTTGTTTCTTTAATTGCTCGCCGAGTCCCTCAGTTGAGGCGACACCTTTTGGCTTTTTCACGGAAACGACTAACAGTCTTGGCCTTCTTTCCTATCTCTTCTCGCCGAGTCCCTCAGTCGAAGCGACTCCTTAGGCTTTTTCTTTTCTTAGAAATGGTTTAGGGTCCAGTGCCCTGTTGTTTCTATAATTTCTCGCCGAGTCTCTCAGATGTGGCGACTCCATTTGGCTTTTTCACGAAAACGACTAACGGTCTTGGCCCTTGTTTCCTATCTCTTCTCGCCGAGTCCCTCAGTCGAGGCGACTCCTTTTGCCTTTTTCACATAAACGACTATGGGTCTGGGCCCTTGATTCCTATCTCGTCTCGCCGAGTCCCTTAGTCAAGGCGACTCCTTAGGGTTTTTCTTTTCCTAGAAACGGTTTAGGGTCAGTGCCCCGTTGTTTCTTTAATTTCTCGCCGAGTCCCTCAGTTGAGGCGACTCCTTTTGGCTTTTCACGGAAACGACTAACAGTCTTGGCCCTTCTTTCCAATCTCTTCTCGCCGAGTCCCTCAGTCGAGGCGACTCCTTTTGGCTTTTTCACGGAAACGACTAAGGGTCTGGGCCCTTGTTTCCTATCTCGTCTCGCCGAGTCCCTCAGTCAAGGCGACTCCTTAGGCTTTTTCTTTTCTTAGAAACGGTTTAGGGTCAGTGCCCCGTTGTTTCTTTAATTTCTCGCCGAGTCCCTCAGTTGAGGCGACTCCTTTTGGCTTTTTCACGGAAACGACTAACAGTCTTGGCCCTTCTTTCATATCTCTTCTCGCCGAGTCCCTCAGTCGAGGCGACTCCTTATGGCTTTTTCACGGAAACGACTAAGGGTCTGGGCCCTTGTTTCCTATCTCGCCTCGTCGAGACCCTCAGTCGAGGCGATTCCTTTTGGCATTTTCACGGAAACGACTAAGTGTCTCGGCCCTTATTTCCTATCTCTTCTCGCCGAGTCCCTCAATCGAAGCGACTCCTTAGGCTTTTTGTTTTCTTAGAAACGATTTAGGGTCAGTGCCCCTAGTTTCTTTAATTTCTCGCCGAGTCCCTCTGTTGAGGCGACTCCTTTTGGCTTTTTCACGGAAACGATTAAGGGTCTGGGCCCTTGGTTCCTATCTCATCTCACCGAGTCCCTCAGTCGAGGCGACTCCTTAGGCTTTTTCTTTTTTAGAAACGGTTTAGGGTCAGTGCCCCGTTGTTTCTTTAATTGCTCGCCGAGTCCCTCAGTTGAGGCCGACACTTTTGGCTTTTTCACGGAAATGACTAACAGTCTTGGCCCTTCTTTCCTATCTCTTCTCGCCGAGTCCCTCAGTCGAGGCGACTCCTTTTGGCTTTTTCACGGAAACGACTAAGGGTCTGGGCCCTTGTTTCCTATCTCGTCTCGCCGAGTCCCTCAGTCGAGGCGACTCCTTAGGCTTTTTCTTTTCTTAGAAACGGTTTAGGGTCAGCGCCCCGTTGTTTCTTTAATTTCTCGCCGAGTCCCTCAGTCGAGGCGACTCCTTTTGGCTTTTTCGCGGAAACGGCTAAGGGTCTGGGCCCTTGTTTCCTATCTCTTCTCGCCGAGTCCCTCAGTCGAGGCGACTCCTTAGGCTTTTTCTTTTCTTAGAAACAGTTTAGGGTCAGTGCCCCGTTGTTTCTCTAATTTCTCGCCGAGTCCCTCAGTCGAGGCGATTCCTTTTGGCTTTTCACCGTAAACGACTAAGGGTCTCGGCCCTTGTTTCCAATCTCTTTCTCGCCGAGTCCCTCAGTCGAAGCGACTCCTTAGGCTTTTTCTTTTCTTAGAAACGGTTTAGGGTCAGTGCCCCGTTGTTTCTTTAACTGCTCGCCGAGTCCCTCAGTTGAGGCGACTCCTTTTGGCTTTTTCACGGAAACGATTAAGGGTCTGGGCCCTTGGTTCCTATCTCTTCTCACCGAGTCCCTCAGTCGAGGCGACTCCTTAGGCTTTTTCTTTTCTTAGAAACGGTTTAGGGTCAGTGCCCCGTTTGTTTCCTTTAATTGCTCTCGCCGAGTCCCTCAGTTGAGGCGACACCTTTTGGCTTTTTCACGGAAAACGACTAACAGTCTTGGCCCTTCTTTCCCTATCTTCTTCTCGCCGAGTCCCTCAGTCGAGGCGACTCCTTTTGGCTTTTTCACAGAAAACGACTAAGGGTCTGGGCCCTTGATTCCTATCTCGTCTCGCCGAGTCCCTTAGTCGAGGCGACTCCTTAGGGTTTTTTCCTTTTCTTAGGAAACGGTTTAGGGTCAGTGCCCGCGTTGTTTCTTTAATTTCTCGCCGAGTCCCTCAGTTGAGGTGACTCCTTTTGGCTTTTTCACGGAAAACGACTACAGTCTTGGCCCTTCTTTTCCAATCTCTTTCTCGCCGAGTCCCTCAGTCGAGGCGACTCCTTTTGGCTTTTTCACGGAAACGACTTAAGGTCTGGGCCCTTGTTTTCCTATCTCGTCTCGCCGAGTCCCTCAGTCAAGGCGACTCTTAGGCTTTTTCTTTTCTTAGAAACGGTTTAGGGTCAGTGCCCGTTGTTTCTTTAATTTCTTGCCGAGTCCCTCAGTTGAGGCGACTCCTTTTGGCTTTTTCACGGAAACGACTAAATCTTGGCCCTTCTTTCATATCTCTTCTCGCCGAGTCCCTCAGTCGAGGCGACTCTTATGGCTTTTTCACGGAAACGACTAAGGGTCTGGGCCCTTGTTTCCTATCTCGTCTCGTCGAGACCCTCAGTCGAGGCGATTCCTTTTGGCATTTTCACGGAAACGACTAAGTGTCTCGGCCCTTATTTCCTATCTCTTCTCGCCGAGTCCCTCAATCGAAGCGACTCCTTAGGCTTTTTGTTTCTTAGAAACGATTTAGGGTCAGTGCCCCTAGTTTCTTTAATTTCTCGCCGAGTCCTCTGTTGAGGCGACTCGTTTTGGCTTTTTCACGGAAACGATTAAGGGTCTGGGCCTTTGGTTCCTATCTCATCTCACCGAGTCCCTCAGTCGAGGCGACTCCTTAGGCTTTTTCTTTTTTAGAAACGGTTTAGGGTCAGTGCCCCGTTGTTTCTTTAATTGCTCGCCCGAGTCCCTCAGTTGAGGCGACACCTTTTGGCTTTTTCACGGAAACGACTAACAGTCTTGGCCCTTCTTTCCTATCTCTTCTCGCCGAGTCCCTCAGTCCGAGGCGACTCCTTTTGGCTTTTTCACGGAAACGACTAAGGGTCTGGGCCCTTGTTTCTATCTCGTCTCGCCGAGTCCCTCAGTCGAGGCGACTCCTTAGGCTTTTCTTTTTCTTAGAAACGGTTTATGGTCAGCGCTCCGTTGTTTCTTTAATTTCTAGCCGAGTCCTCAGTTGAGGCGACTCCTTTTGGCTTTTCGCGGAAACGGCTAAGGGTCTGGCCCTTGTTTCCTATCTCTTCTCGCCGAGTCCCTCAGTCGAGGCGACTCCTTAGGGCTTTTTCTTTCTTATAAACAGTTTAGGGTCAGTGCCCCGTTGTTTCTCTAATTTCTCGCCGAGTCCCTCAGTCGAGGCGATTCCTTTTGGTTTTCACGTAACGACTAAGGGTCTCGGCCCTTGTTTCCTATCTCTTCTCGCCGAGTCCCTCAGTCGAAGCGACTCTTTAGGCTTTTTCTTTTCTTAGAAACGGTTTAGGGTCAGTGCCCCGTTGTTTCTTTAATTGCTCGCGAGTCCCTCAGTTGAGGCGACTCCTTTTGGCTTTTTCACGGAAACGATTAAGGGTCTGGGCCCTTGGTTCCTATCTCTTCTCACCGAGTCCCTCAGTCGAGGCGACTCCTTAGCTTTTTCTTTTCTTAGAAACGATTTAGGGTCAGTGCCCCGTTGTTTCTTTAATTGCTCGTCGAGCCCTTCAGTTGAGGCGACACCTTTTGGCTTTTTCACGGAAACGACTAACAGTCTTGGCCCTTCTTTCCTATCTCTTCTCGCCGAGTCCCTCAGTCGAAGCGACTCTTTAGGCTTTTTTCTTTCTTAGAAATGGTTTAGGGTCAGTGCCCGTTGTTTCTTTAATTGCTCGCGAGTCCCTCAGTTGAGGCGACTCCTTTTGGCTTTTTCACGGAAACGATTAAGGGTCTGGCCCTTGATCTCGTCTCGCCGAGTCCCTCAGTCGAGGCGACTCCTTAGGTTTTTCTTTTCTTAGAAACGGTTTAGGGTCAGCGCCCCATTGATTCTTTAATTTCTCGCCGAGTCCTCAGTCGAGGCGACTCTTTTGGCTTTTTCGCGGAAACGGCTAAGGGTCTGAGCCCTTGTTTCCTATCTCTTCTCGCCGAGTCCTCAGTCGAGCGACTCCTTAGGCTTTTTCTTTTCTTAGAAAGAGTTTAGGGTCAGTTCCCCGTTGTTTCTTTAATTTCTCGCCGAGTCCCTCTGTCGAGGCGACTTCTTTTGGCTTTTTCACGGAAACGACTAAGGTCTGGGCCTTTGTTTCCTATATCTTCTCGCCGAGTCCCTCAGTCGAGGCGAATCCTTTGGCTTTTTCTTTTATTAGATTAGGTTTAGGTCAGTGTCCCATTGTTTCTTTAATTTCTCGCCAAGTCCCTCAGTCGAGGCGACTCCTTTTGGTTTTTTCAGGGAAACGATTAAGGGTCTGGGCCCTTGGTTCCTATCTCTTCCCGTCGAGTCCCTCAGTCGAGGCGACTCCTTAGGCTTTTTCTTTTCTTAGAAACGGTTTAGGGTCAGTGCCCCTTGTTTCTTTAATTTCTCGCCGAGTCCCTCAGTTGAGGCGACTCCTTTTGGCTTTTTCACGGAAACGATTAAGGGTCTAGGCCCTTGGTTCCTATCTCTTCTCGCCGAGTCCCTCAGTCGAGGCGACTCCTTAGGCTTTTTCATTTCTTAGAAACAGTTTAGGGTCAATGCCCCGTTGTTTCTCTAATTTCTCGCCGAGTCCCTCTGTCGAGGCGATTCCTTTTGGCTTTTCACGTAAACGACTAAGGGTCTCGGCCCCTTGTTTCCTATCTCTTCTCGCCGAGTCCCTCAGTCGAAGCGACCCCTTAGGCTTTTTCTTTTCTTAGAAATGGTTTAGGGTCAGTGCCCTGTTGTTTTCTTTAATTTCTCGCCGAGTCTCTCAGATGTGGAGACTCTTTTTGGCTTTTTCACGGAAACGACTAACGGTCTTGGCCCTTGTTTCCTATCTCTTCTCGCCGAGTCCTCAGTCGAGGGCGATTCCTTTTGGCTTTTTCACGGAAAACGACTAAGGGTCTCGGCCCTTGTTTCCTATCTCTTCTCGCCGAGTCCCTCAGTCGAAGCGACTCCTTAGGCTTTTTCTTTTCTTAGAAACGGTTTAGGGTCAATGCCCTGTCGTTTCTTT
>NW_017617883.1:5000-7500 GCF_001879475.1 Ipomoea nil | reverse complement strand
ACGAGTGTACCCAAGTTGCGGACTTGTGCGGAACGAGGGTGCCCAAGTTGCGGACTTATGCGGAACGAGGGTGCCGAGGTTACGGAATTATGCGGTACGAGGGTGCCGAGGTTGCGGACTTATGCGGTACGAGGGTGCCCAAGTTGCGGAATTATGCGGTACGAGGGTGCCGAGGTTGCGGACTTATGCGGTACGAGGGTGCCCAAGTTGCGGAATTATGCGGTACGAGGGTCCGAGGTTGCGGACTTATGCGGTACGAGGGTGCCCAAGTTGCGGAATTATGCGGTACGAGGGTGCCGAGGTTGCGGACTTATGCGGTACGAGGGTGCCCAAGTTGCGGACTTATGCGGAACGAGGGTGCCGAGGTTTGCGGCATTATGCGGTACGAGGGTGCCCAAGTTGCGGACTTGTGCGGAACGAGGGTGCCCAAGTTGCGGACTTATGCGGAACGAGGGTGCCGAGGTTACGGAATTATGCGGTACGAGGGTGCCGAGGTTGCGGACTTATGCGGTACGAGGGTGCCCAAGTTGCGGAATTATGCGGTACGAGGGTGCCGAGGTTGCGGACTTATGCGGTACGAGGGTGCTTTAGTTGCGGAATTATGCGGTACGAGGGTGCCGAGTTGCGGACTTATGCGGTGCCCAAGTTGCGGACTTATGCGGAACGAGGGTGCCGAGGTTGCGGACTTATGCGGTACGAGGGTGCCCAAGTTGCGGACTTATGCGGAACGAGGGTGCCGAGGTTGCGGCATTATGCGGTACGAGGGTGCCCAAGTTGCGGTACGAGAGTGCCCAAGTTGCGGAAAGTTGCGGTACGAGAGTGCCCAAGTTGCGGAAAGTTGCGGTACGAGGGTGCCCAAGTTGCGGACTTATGCGGAACGGGGAAACGAGGTTGCGGAATTATGCGGTACGAGGGTGCCCAAGTTGCGGACTTATGCGGAACGGGGGTGCCGAGGTTGCGGAATTATGGCGGTACGAGGGTGCCCAAGTTGCGGAAAGTTGCGGTACGAGGGTGCCCAAGTTGCGGAAAGTTGCGGTACGAGGGTGCCAATCGGGTGCGGTACAGGTGCCAGTGCGGACTTAATCGGTACGGGGTGCCGAGGTTGCGGAAAGTTGCGGAACGGGGTGGCCGAGGTTGCGGAAAGTTGCGGTACGGGTGTGCCGAGGTTGCGGAAAGTTGCGGTCGGGGTGCCGAGGTTGCGGAAAGTTGCGGTACGGGGGTGCCGAGGTTGCGGAAAGTTGCGGTACGGGGGTGCCGAGGTTGCGGAAAGTTGCGGTACGGGTGTGCCGAGGTTGCGGAAAGTTGCGGTACGGGTGTGCCGAGGTTGCGGACTTTATGCGGTACGAGGGCGCCGAGGTTGCGGAAAGTTGCGGTACGGGTGTGCCGAGGTTGCGGAAAGTTGCGGTACGGGGGTGCCGAGGTTGCGGAAAGTTGCGGTACGGGTGTGCCGAGGTTGCGGAAAGTTGCGAAACGGGTGGCCGAGGTTGCGGAAAGTTGCGGTACGGGGTGCCGAGGTTGCGGACTTATGCGGTACGAGGGCGCCCAAATTGCGCACAGTTGCGGACGGATGCGGAAAATATCACGCAACAGAGGTTCACCCGCCAGCCACCCCAGTACTTTTACGACGGTTCTGTGTTATGCCTTGGCCTAATGTCGTTTTACGTCGTTCTCGGTGCCAAAATGGCATATACATTTGTTTTAGAGCTTATTGTACTACTTAATTAGTGAGGCAAACGAAATGCCATATATTCCTCTCACATTCCCAACAATCCCAAGTACTTGGCTAAGTCAGACAAGGAACTTTGCGGACAGCTGGGCATAAATTTGGACATCGTCGTTTTTCAATGAAATAATCATCCAAACGCTTTGAAATTTACCAAGCATTGTTAAAATGCTCTAAAACAAAGGACCATGCAATAACATTTGAAAAAAAATGCACGGAACCACCCGAAATGACCGTGTGATTTACGGGACAAACCGTGTCTACTGCTGTCACTGGGGTTTTTTTTTTTTAAACTACTATAGGGGGGGTATGGTAGTTGAGGTGCCGGTCGACTTTTTTCGGAACGTGTTGGGACGGGCCCCCCTCGTCCTGTAGGCCTCGTATGAGTGTTCCCGCCGCTCATACGTATTTTTGGGGACCGGCATAGACCCATCGGAGTCGGAAGGCGGGGCGGCGCACCACAGGACGGAGACGGACATGCAAAAAAAACATCATTGGCACGTGAATTCGGTCAATCGAGCAAACGTGAATCTGCAATATACCGTCAGTAGGTTGTGAGTTGCCGAGGCACGTGTCCAATCGTCTAGTAAGCTGTTCGTTAACGAATTATGGTGCGCCGTAGGGGCGGAGGGCCGGGCGTTCGCAATGAACCCGCCAGCGTAGCGCATGCAGCGTACGTGCGTCGGGCGTGGGGTTGACCGACCTCGCAAGAGGATAGAAGTATTGTATTGCTCGAGGCATTTCATTCCTCGAGGCTTCCTCCATAGCACTCGTTCG
>NW_017617882.1:0-2445 GCF_001879475.1 Ipomoea nil | reverse complement strand
GCCTGCCCGCCTCTCCGTCCGCCTCGGGCTCGCCCGCCGCCTGCGCTCGTCGCCCGTTGCCGCCCCGCCGTCGGGGCCCTTTGGCCCCCCCGGGCCCGTGTCGTTGGCTCCGCCGTCGTGGCGGCCGGGTCCCGGTGGCCGCCTTGCCTTCCCCTTCCGCTCGCGCGGCGCGCTGCCTCCTTTGCCGCCGCCTTCCCTCCGCGCCGGGGTCTTGTCCGGGGTCGCGTGGCCTTGCTGCCCCGCTCCTCTGCGCTTCCGCCCTTTGTCGCTCCGCTTCGTCCCTCCCCCCCCTCTCCCCCCGCCTTTCCTCCCTCCCTCTGCCCTCCCCTTCCCTCCCCCTCTTCCGCGCGCGGTTCCCCTTCCCCGCCTGGTTCGGCTGTCTCCGTGGTTCCGCGCTCCCTCCCGCCCCCCGGCTTGCCCCCTGGCTCCGTGTCCCCGTCTTCCCCGTTTCCCGTTCTGTGTCCCCGTGTTTCGTGGCCCCGGCCTTCGCCCCGTTTCCCTCGCCCTTCGTTGGTGCCTCCGTTGCGGCCGGCTGTGGCCCGCTGGTCCCTCCGTGCGGCCCGCGTTCCGTCCTCCGTGGCTCCGTGCGGCCGGCGGTGCCTCCGTTGCTGCCTTCTGCGCCCCGTTCGTGCCTCCGTTGCGGCCTCCTGCGGCCCGCTGGTGCCTCCGTGCGGCCTGTTGCGGCCCGGCTGGTGCCTCCCTTGCGGCCTCCTGCGGCCCGCGATGGTGCCTAAGTGCGGACTGTTGCGGAACGGTGTGCCTAAGTTGCGGACTCATGCGGAACGATGGTGCCTACGTTGCGGGCTTTGCGGACTTGTGCGGAACGAGTGTGCCTACGTTGCGGACTTATGCGGAACGATGGTGCCTTACGTTGCGGGCATATGCGGAACGAGTGTGCCTAAGTTGCGGACTTATGCGGAACGAGTGTGCTAAGTTGCGGACTTGTGCGGAACGAGTGTGCCTACGTTGCGGACTTATGCGGAACGAGTGTGCCTAAGTAGCGGACTTGTGCGGAACGAGCGTGCCTAAGTTGCGGACTTGTGCGGAACGAGCGTGCCTAAGTTGCGGACTTTGCGGAACGATGGTGCCTACGTTGCGGGCTTATGGGGAACGAGTGTGCCTAAGTTGCTGACTTATGCGCAACGTTAGTGCCTAAGTTGCGGACTCATGCGGAACGATGGTGCCTAAGTGCGGACTGTTGCGGAACGGATGGTGCCTAAGTTGCGGACTCATGCGGAACGATGGTGCCTACGTTGCGGGCTTTGGACTTTGTGCGGAACGAGTGTGCCTACGTTGCGGACTTATGCGGAACGATATTGCGGGCATATGCGAACGAGCGTGCCTAAGTTGCGGACTCATGCGGAACGAGTGTGCCTAAGTGCCGGACTTGTGCGGAACGAGCGTGCCTAAGTGCCGGACTTGTGCGGAACGAGTGTGCCTACGTTGCGGGCATATGCGGAACGAGTGTGCCTAAGTTGCGGACTCATGCGAACGAGTGTGCCTAAGTTGCGGACTCATGCGGAACGAGTGTGCCTAAGTAGCGGACTTGTGCGGAACGACTCGGACTTGTGCGGAACGAGCGTGCCTAATCGGACTTGTGCGGAACGAGCGTGCTAAGTTGCGGACTTGTGCGGAACGAGCGTGCCTACGTTGCGGGCATATGCGGAACGAGTGTGCCTACGTTGCGGGCATATGCGGAACGAGTGTGCTAAGTTGCGGACTCATGCGGAACGAGTGCGCCTAAGTTGCGGACAGTTGCGGAACGAGTGTGCCTAAGTAGCGGACAGTTGCGGAACGAGTGGAAGTTGCGGACTTGTGCGGAACGAGTGTGCCGAAGTAGCGTGCCTACGTGCGGACTCATGAACGAGTGTGCTACGTTGCGGGCATATGCGGAACGAGTGTGCCTAAGTTGCGGACTCATGCGGAACGAGTGTGCCTAAGTGCCGGACTTGTGCGGAACGAGTGTGCCTACGTTGCGGGCTCATGCGGAACGAGTGTGCCCAAGTTGCGGACTTATGGGGTACGAGCGTGCCTAAGTTGCGGACTCATGCGGAACGAGTGTGCCTAAGTGCCGGACTTGTGCGGAACGAGTGTGCCTACGTTGCGGGCTCATGCGGAACGAGTGTGCCCAAGTTGCGGACTTATGGGGTACGAGGTGCCTAAGTTGCGGACTTATGCGGAACGAGGGTGCCTAAGTTGCGGGCTTATGCGCAACGTTGGTGCCTAAGTTGCGGACCATGCGGTACGAGGGTGCCGAGGTTGCGGATTATGCGGTACGAGGGTGCCGAGGTTGCGGACTTATGCGGTACGAGGGTGCCGAGGTTGCGGACTTATGCGGAACGAGTGTGCCTACGTTTGCGGCGAACGTTGCGGGCATATGCGGAACGAGTGTGCCTACGTTGCGCGGCATATGCGGAACGAGTGTGCCTACGTGCGGACTTATGC
>NW_017617881.1:0-2182 GCF_001879475.1 Ipomoea nil | reverse complement strand
CTTCTGCGGCCCGTTCGTGCCTCGTGCGGCCTCCTGCGGCCCGCTGGTGCCTCCGTGCGGCCTGTTGCGGCCCGGCTGGTCTGCCGCCCGCTGGTGCCTCCGTTGCGGCCTTCTGCGGCCCGCTGGTGCCTCCGTTGCGGCCTGCCCGCTGGCCTCCTTTGCGGCTTCTGGGCCCGCGTGTGCCTCCGTTGCTGCCTTCGGCCCGCGTGTGCCTCCGTCGCGGCCTTGTGCGGCCCGCGTGTGCCTCCGTCGCGGCCTTGTGCGGCCCGCGCGTGCCTCCGTGCCGGCCTTGTGCGGCCCGCGCGTGCCTCCGTTGCGGGCCTCTGCGGCCCGCGTGTGCCTCCGTTGCGGGCCTCTGCGGCCCGCGTGTGCCTCCGTTGCGGCCTCTGCGGCCCGCGTGTGCCTCCGTTGCGGCCTCCTGCGGCCCGCGTGTGCCTCCGTTGCGGCCTCCTGCGGCCCGCGTGTGCCTCCGTCGCGGCCTTGTGCGGCCCGCGCGTGCCTCCGTGCCGGCCTTGTGCGGCCCTCGCGTGCCTCTGTTGCGGCCTTCTGCGGCCCGCTGGTGCCTCCGTTGCGGGCCTCTGCGGCCCGCGTGTGCCTCCGTTGCGGCCTCCTGCCGGCCGCTGGTGCCTCCGTTGCGCCCCGCGGGTGCCTCCGTTGCGGCCCGTTGCGGCCTTCTGCGGCGCCCGGGTGCCTCCCTTGCGGCCCGTTGCGGCCCGCGTGTGCCTCCGTTGCGCCCCGCGGGTGCCTCCGTTGCGGCCCGTTGCGGCCTCCTGCGGCGCCCGGGTGCCTCCCTTGCGGCCCGTTGCGGCCCGCGTGTGCCGCCGTTGCGGCCTTGTGCGGCCCCCGGGTGCCTCCGTTGCGGCCTTCTGCGGCCCGCGTGTGCCCCGTTGCGGCCTCTGCGGCCCGCGTGTGCCTCCGTTGCGGGCCTCTGCGGCCCGCGTGTGCCTCCGTTGCGGCCTCCTGCGGCCGCGGGTGCCTCCGTTGGGCTCCTGCGGTCCGCGGGTGCCTCCGTTGCGGCCTCCTGCGGTCCGCGCCTCCGTTGCGGCCTCCTGCGTCCGCGGGTGCCTCCGTTGCGGCCTCCTGCGTCCGCGGGTGCCTCCGTTGCGCCTCCTGCGGTCCGCGGGTGCCTCCGTTGCGGCCTCCTGCGGTCCGCGGGTGCCTCCGTTGCGGCCTTCTGCGGCCCCGGGTGCCGCGGTTGCGGCCTTCTGCGGTCGCGTGTCCCCCCGTTGCGGCCTTGTGCGGCCCGCGGGTGCCCCCGTTGCGGCCTTCTGCGGCCCGCGGGTGCCGCGGTTCCGGCCTTCTGCGGTCCGCGGGTGCCGCGGTTGCGGCCTTCTGCGGTCCGCGGGTGCCCCGTTGCGGCCTTCTGCGGTCCCGGGTGCCGCGGTTGCGGCCTTCTGCGGTCCGCGGTGCGGCGGCCTTCTGCGGTCCGCGGTTGCGGCCTTCTGCGGTCCGCGGCCCCGTTGCGGCCTTCTGCGGCCCCGGGTGCCGCGGTTGCGGCCTTCTGCGGTCCGCGGGTCCCCGTTGCGGCCTTCTGCGCCCGCGGGTGCCGCGGTGCGGCGGTTGCCCCGTTGCGGTCACGTTGCGGTCCGCGGCCCCGTTGCGGCCGTTGCGGTCCCGGGTGCCCCCGTTGCGGCCCTGCGGCCCGGGCTTGCGGCCTTCTGCGGTCCGCGGGTGCCCCCGTTGCGCCTTCTGCGGCCGGGGTTTGCGGCCTTCTGCGGTCCGCGGGTGCCCCGTTTGCGCCCGTTGCGGTCCGCGGGTGCCCCCGTTCGGCCCGTTGCGGTCCCGGTGCCCCCGTTGCGGCCCGTTGCGGTCCGCGGGTGCCCCGTTGCGGCCTTCTGCGGGGGGGTGCCGCGGTTGCGGCCCGTTGCGGCCGGGGTGGCCGCGGTTGCGGCCCGTTGCGGTCCGGGTGCCGCGGTTGCGGCCCGTTGCGGTCCGGGGGTGCCGCGGTTGCGGCCCGTTGCGTCCGGGGTGCCGCGGTTGCGGCCCGTTGCGGTCCGGGGTGCCGCGGTTGCGGCCGTTGCGGTCGGGTGTGCGCGGTTGCGGCCCGTTGCGGTCCGGGTGTGCCGCGGTTGCGGCCTTCTGCGGTCCGTTGCGGTTGCGGTCCGGGTGTGCCGCGGTTGCGGCCCGTTGCGGTCCCCGCGGTTGCGGCCCGTTGCGGTCCGGGTGCCGCGGTTGCGGCCCG
>NW_017617880.1:0-8504 GCF_001879475.1 Ipomoea nil | reverse complement strand
GTTGTTTATTTAATTTCTCACCGAGTCCTCAGTTGAGGCGACTCCTTTTGGCTTTTTCACAGAAACGACTAACGGTCTTGGCCCTTCTTTCCTATCTCTTCTCGCAGAGTCCCTCAGTCGAGGCGACTCCTTTTGGTTTTTTCATGGAAACGACTAAGGGTCTGGGCCCTTGTTTTCTATCTCGTCTCGCCGAGTCCCTCAGTCGAAGCGACTCCTTAGGCTTTTTCTTTTCTTAGAAACGGTTTAGGGTCAGTGCCCTGTTGTTTCTTTAATTTCTCGCGAGTCCCTCAGTCGAGGCGACTCCTTTTGGCTTTTCATGGAAATGACTAAGGGTCTGGGCCCTTGTTTCCTATCTCTTGTTGCCGAGTCCCCCAGTCAAGGCGACTCCTTAGGCTTTTTCTTTTCTTAGAAACGGTTTTGGGTCAGTGCCCCATTGTTTCTTTAATTTCTCGCCGAGTCCCTCAGTCGAGGCGACTCCTTTTGGCTTTTTCACGGAAACGACTAAGGGTCTGGGCCCTTGGTTCCTATCTCTTCTCGCCGAGTCCCACAGTCGAGGCGACTCCTTAGGCTTTTTTCTTAGAAACAGTTTAGGGTCAGTGCCCCGTTGTTTCATTAATTTCTCGCCGAGTCCCTTAGTCGATGCGACTCCTTTTGGCTTTTTCACGGAAACGACTAAGGTCTGGGCCTTTGTTTCCTATCTCTTTCTTGCGAGTCCCTCAGTCGAGGCGACTCCTGAAGCTTTTTCTTTTATTAGAAATGTTTTAGGGTCAGTGCCCGTTGTTTCTTTAATTTCTCGCCAAGTCCCTCAGTCGATGGCGACTCCTTTGGCTTTTTCACGGAAACGACTAAGGGTCTGGGACCTTGTTTCCTATCTCTTCTCGCCGAGTCCCTCAGTGGAAGCGACTCCTTTAGGCTTTTTATTTTCTTAGAAACGGTTTAGGGTCAGTGCCCCGTTGTTTATTTAATTTCTCACCGAGTCCCAATTGAGGCGACTCCTTTTGCTTTTTCACAGAAACGACTAACGGTCTTGGCCCTTCTTTCCTATCTCTTCTCGCAGAGTCCCTCAGTCGAGGCGACTCCTTTTGGTTTTTTCATGGAAACGACTAAGGGTCTGGGCCTTGTTTTCTATCTCGTCTCGCTGAGTCCCTCAGTCGAAGCGACTCCTTAGGCTTTTCCTTTTCTTAGAAACGGTTTAGGGTCAGTGCCATGTTGTTTCTTTAATTTCTCGCCGAGTCCCTCAGTCGAGGCGACTCCTTTTGGCTTTTTCACGAAATGACTAAGGGTCTGGGCCCTTGTTTCCTATCTCTTGTCGCCGAGTCCCTCAGTCGAGGCGACTCCATAGGCTTTTTTTCTTAGAAACAGTTTAAGGTCAGTGCCCGTTGTTTCTTTAATTTCTCGCCGAGTCCCTCAATCGAGGCGACTCCTTTTGGCTTTTTCACGGAAACGACTAAGGTCTGGCCTTGTTTCCTATCTCTTCTTGCCGATTCCCCCGTCAAGGCGACTCCTTAGGCTTTTTCTTTTCTTAGAAACGGTTTTGGGTCAGTGCCCCATTGTTTCTTTAATTTCTCGCCGAATCCCTCAGTCGAGGCGACTCCTTTTGGCTTTTTCACGGAAACGACTAAGGGTCTGGGCCCTTGGTTCCTATCTCTTCTCGCCGAGTCCCTCAGTCGAGGCGACTCCTTAGGCTTTTTCTTTTCTTAGAAATAGTTTAGGGTCAGTGCCCCGTTGTTTCTTTAATTTCTCGCCGAGTCCCTCAGTCGATGCGACTACTTTTGGCTTTTTCACGAAACGACTAAGGTCTGGGCCTTTGTTTCCTATCTCTTCTTGCCGAGTCCCTCAGTCGAGCGACTCCTGAAGCTTTTTCTTTTATTAGAAACGTTTAGGGTCAGTGCCCCGTTGTTTCTTTAATTTCTCGCCAAGTCCCTCAGTCGAGGCGACTCCTTTTGGCTTTTTCACGGAAACGACTAAGGGTCTGGGACCTTGTTTCCTATCTCTTCTCGCCGAGTCCTCAGTGGAAGCGACTCCTTAGGCTTTTTAATTTCTTAGAAACGGTTTAGGGTCAGTGCCCCGTTGTTTATTTAATTTCTCACCGAGTCCCTCAGTTGAGGCGACTCCTTTTGGCTTTTTCACAGAAACGACTAACGGTCTTGGCCATTCTTTCCTATCTCTTCTCGCAGAGTCCCTCAGTCGAGGCGACTCCTTTTGGTTTTTTCATGGAAACGACTAAGGGTCAAGGCCCTTGTTTTCTATCTCGTCTCGCCGAGTCCCTCAGTCGAAGCGACTCCTTAGGCTTTTTCTTTTCTTAGAAACGGTTTAGGGTCAGTGCCCTGTTGTTTCTTAATTTCTGGCCGAGTCCCTCAGTCGAGGCGACTCCTTTTGGCTTTTTCACGAAATGACTACGGGTCTGGGCCCTTGTTTCCTATCTCTTCTCGCCGAGTCCCTCAGTCGAGGCGACTCCATAGGCTTTTTCTTTTTTAGAAACAGTTTAAGGTCAGTGCCCCGTTGTTTCTTTAATTTCTCGCCGAGTCCCTCAATCGAGGCGACTCTTTTGGCTTTTTCACGGAAACGACTAAGGTCTAGGCCCTTGTTTCCTATCTCTTCTTGCCGATTCCCGTCAAGGCGACTCCTTAGGCTTTTTCTTTTCTTAGAAACGGTTTTGGGTCAGTGCCCCATTGTTTCTTTAATTTCTCGCCGAGTCCCTCAGTCGAGGCGACTCCTTTTGGCTTTTTCACGGAAACGACTAAGGGTCTGGGCCCTTGGTTCCTATCTCTTCTCGCCGAGTCCCTCAGTCGAGGCGACTCCTTAGGCTTTTTCTTTTCTTAGAAATAGTTTAGGGTCAGTGCCCCGTTGTTTCTTTAATTTCTCGCCGAGTCCCTCAGTCGATGCGACTCCTTTTTGCTTTTTCACGGAAACGACTAAGGTCTGGGCCTTTGTTTCCTATCTCTTTCTTGCCGAGTCCCTCAGTCGAGGCGACTCCTGAAGCTTTTTCTTTTATTAGAAACGTTTTAGGGTCAGTGCCCGTTGTTTCTTTAATTTCTCGCCAAGTCCCTCAGTCGAGGCGACTCCTTTTGGCTTTTTCACGGAAACGACTAAGGGTCTGGGACCTTGTTTCCTATCTCTTCTCGCCGAGTCCCTCAGTGGAAGCGACTCCTTAGGCTTTTTAATTTTCTTAGAAACGGTTTAGGGTCAGTGCCCCCGTTGTTTATTTAATTTCTCACCGAGTCCCTCAGTTGAGGCGACTCTTTTGGCTTTTTCACAGAAACGACTAACGTCTTGGCCATTCTTTCCTATCTCTTCTTGCAGAGTCCCTCAGTCGAGGCGACTCCTTTTGGTTTTTTCATGGAAACGACTATGGGTCTGGGCCCTTGTTTTCTATCTCGTCTCGCCGAGTCCCTCAGTCGAAGCGACTACTTAGGCTTTTTCTTTTCTTAGAAACGGTTTAGGGTCAGTGCCCTGTTGTTTCTTTAATTTCTGGCCGAGTCCCTTAGTCGAGGCGACTCCTTTTGGCTTTTTCACGGAAATGACTAAGGGTCTGGGCCCTTGTTTCCTATCTCTTCTCGCCGAGTCCCTCAGTCGAGGCGACTCCATAGGCTTTTTCTTTTCTTAGAAACAGTTTAAGGTCAGTGCCCGTTGTTTCTTTAATTTCTCGCCGAGTCCCTCAATCGAGGCGACTCCTTTTGGCTTTTTCACGGAAACGACTAAGGGTCTGGGCCCTTGTTTCCTATCTCTTCTCGCCGAGTCCCTCAGTCGAGGCGACTCCTTAGGCTTTTTCTTTTCTTAGAAACGGTTTAGGGTCAGTGCCCCGTTGTTTCTTTAATTTCTCGCCGAGTCCCTCAGTCGAGGCGACTCCTTTTGGCTTTTTCACAGAAACGACTATGGTCTGTGCCTTTGTTTCCTATCTCTTCTTGCCGAGTCCCCCAGTCAGGGCGACTCCTTAGGCTTTTCTTTTCTTAGAAACGGTTTTGGGTCAGTGCCCCATTGTTTCTTTAATTTCTCGCCGAGTCCCTCAGTCGAGGCGACTGCTTTTGCCTTTTTCACGAAAACGACTAATGGTCTGGGCCCTTGTTTCCTATCTCTTCTCGCCGAGTCCCTCAGTCGAGGCGACTCCTTAGGCTTTTTCTTTTCTTAGAAATGGTTTAGGGTCAGTGTCCCATTGTTTCTTTAATTTCTCACCAAGTCCCTCAGTCGAGGCGACTCCTTTTGCCTTTTTCACGAAAACGACTAAAGGTTGGGCCCTTGTTTCCTATCTCTTCTCGCCGAGTCCCTCAGTCGAGGTGACTCCTTAGGCTTTTTCTTTTCTTAGAAATGGTTTCGGGTCAGTGTCCCATTGTTTCTTTTATTTCTCGCCGAGTCCCTCAGTCGAGGCGACTCCTGAAGCTTTTTCTTTTATTAGAAACGTTTTAGGGTCAGTGCCCCGTTGTTTCTTTAATTTCTCGCCAAGTCCCTCAGTCGAGGCGACTCCTTTTGGCTTTTTCACGGAAACGACTAAGGGTCTGGACCTTGTTTCCTATCTCTTCTCGCCGAGTCCCTCAGTGGAAGCGACTCCTTAGGCTTTTTAATTTCTTAGAAACGGTTTAGGGTCAGTGCCCCGTTGTTTATTTAATTTCTCACCGAGTCCCTCAGTTGAGGCGACTCCTTTTGGCTTTTTCACAGAAACGACTAACGGTCTTGGCCATTCTTTCCTATCTCTTCTTGCAGAGTCCCTCAGTCGAGGCGACTCCTTTTGGTTTTTTCATGGAAACGACTATGGGTCTGGGCCCTTGTTTTCTATCTCGTCTCGCCGAGTCCCTCAGTCGAAGCGACTACTTAGGCTTTTTCTTTCTTAGAAACGGTTTAGGGTCAGTGCCCTGTTGTTTCTTTAATTTCTGGCCGAGTCCCTTAGTCGAGGCGACTCCTTTTGGCTTTTTCACGGAAATGACTAAGGGTCTGGGCCCTTGTTTCCTATCTCTTCTCGCCGAGTCCCTCAGTCGAGGCGACTCCTTAGGCTTTTCTTTTCTTAGAAACGGTTAGGGTCAGTGCCCCCGTTGTTTCTTTAATTTCTCGCCGAGTCCCTCAGTCGAGGCGACTCCTTTTGGCTTTTCACAGAAACGACTATGGTCTGTGCCTTTGTTTCCTATCTCTTCTTGCCGAGTCCCCCAGTCAGGGCGACTCCTTAGGCTTTTTCTTTTCTTAGAAACGGTTTTGGGTCAGTGCCCCATTGTTTCTTTAATTTCTCGCCGAGTCCTCAGTCGAGGCGACTGCTTTTGCCTTTTTCACGAAAACGACTAATGGTCTGGGCCCTTGTTTCCTATCTCTTCTCGCCGAGTCCCTCAGTCGAGGCGACTCCTTAGGCTTTTTCTTTTCTTAGAAATGGTTTAGGGTCAGTGTCCATTGTTTCTTTAATTTCTCACCAAGTCCTCAGTCGGAGGCGACTCTTTTGCCTTTTTCACGAAAACGACTAAAGGTCTGGGCCCTTGTTTCCTATCTCTTCTCGCCGAGTCCCTCAGTCGAGGTGACTCCTTAGGCTTTTTCTTTTCTTAGAAATGGTTTCGGGTCAGTGTCCCATTGTTTCTTTATTTCTCGCCGAGTCCTCAGTCGAGGCGACTCCTTTTGGTTTTTTCACGGAAACGGACTAAGGGTCTGGGCCCTTGTGTCCTATCTCTTCTTGCCGAGTCCCCCAGTCAAGGTGACTCCTTAGGCTTTTTCTTTTCTTAGAAACGGTTTTGGGTCAGTGCCCCATTGTTTCTTTAATTTCTCGCCGAGTCCCTCAGTCGAGGCGACTCCTTTTGGCTTTTTCACGGAAACGACTAAGGGTTTGGGACCTTGTTTCCAATCTCTTCTCGCCGAGTCCCTCAGTCGAAGCGACTCCTTAGGCTTTTTCTTTTCATAGAAACGGTTTAAGGTCAGTGCCCTGTCGTTTCTTTAATTTCTCGCCGAGTCCCTCAATCGAGGCGACTCCTTTTGGCTTTTCAAGGAAACGACTAAGGTCTGGGCCTTTGTTTCCTATCTCTTCTCGCCGAGTCCCTCATCGAGGCGACTCCTTAGGCTTTTTCTTTTTTTAGATACGGTTTAGGGTCAGTGTCCCATTGTTTCTTTAATTTCTCGCCAAGTCCCTCAGTCGAGGCGACTCTTTTGGCTTTTCACGGAAACGATAAAGGTCTGGGCCCTTGTTTCCTATCTCTTCTCGCCGAGCCCCTCAGTCGAGGCGACTCCTTAGGCTTTTTCTTTTCTTAGAAATGGTTTTGGGTCAGTGCCCCATTGTTTCTTTAATTTCTCACCAAGCCCCTCAGTCGAGGCGAATCCTTTTGGCTTCTTCACGGAAACGACTAAGGGTCTGGGCCCTTGGTTCCTATCTCTTCTCGCCGAGTCCCTCAGTCGATGCGACTCCTTAGGCTTTTTCTTTTCTTAGAAACATTTTAGGGTCAGTGCCCCGTTGTTTCTTTAATTTCTCGCCGAGCCCTCAGTCGATGCGACTCCTTTTGGCTTTTTCACGGAAACGACTAAGGTCTGTGCCTTTGTTTCCTATCTCTTCTTGCCGAGTCCCTCAGTCGAGGCGACTCCTGAAGCTTTTTCTTTTATTAGAAACGTTTTTAGGGTCAGTGCCCCGTTGTTTCTTTAATTTCTCGCCAAGTCCCTCAGTCGAGGCGACTCCTTTTGGCTTTTTCACGGAAACGACTAAGGGTCTGGGACCTTGTTTCCTATCTCTTCTCGCCGAGTCCCTTAGTCGAAGCGACTCCTTAGGCTTTTTATTTTCTTAGAAACGGTCTAGGGTCAGTGCCCCGTTGTTTCTTTAATTTCTCACCGAGTCCCTCAGTTGAGGCGACTCCTTTTGGCTTTTTCGCAGAAACGACTAACGTCTTGGCCCTTCTTTCCTATCTCTTCTCGCAGAGTCCCTCAGTCGAGGCGACCCTTTTGGCTTTTTCATGGAAACGACTAAGGGTCTGGGCCCTTGTTTTCTATCTCGTCTCGCCGAGTCCCTCAGTCGAGGCGACTCCTTAGGCTTTTTCTTTTCTTAGAAACGGTTTAGGGTTAGTGCCCATTGTTACTTTAATTTCTCGCCGAGTCCCTCAGTCGAGGCGACTCCTTTTGGCTTTTTCACGGAAACGACTAAGGGTCTGGGACCTTGTTTCCTATCTCTTCTCGCCGAGTCTCTCAGTCGAAGCGACTCCTTAGGCTTTTTCTTTTCTTAGAAACGGTTTAGGGTCAGTGCCCTGTCGTTTCATTAATTTCTCGCCGAGTCCCTTAGTCGAGGCTACTCCTTTTGGCTTTTTCAAGGAAACGACTAAGGTCTGGGCCTTTGTTTCCTATCTCTTCTCGCCGAGTCCCTCAATCGAGGCGACTCTTAGGCTTTTTCTTTTTTTAGATACGGTTTAGGGTCAGTGTCCCATTGTTTCTTTAATTTCTCGCCAAGTCCCTCAGTCGAGGCCGACTCTTTTTGGCTTTTTCACAGAAACGACTAAAGGTCTGGGCCCTTGTTTCCTATCTCTTCTCGCCGAGTCCCTCAGTCGAGGCGACTCCTTAGGCTTTTTCTTTTCTTAGAAACATTTTAGGGTCAGTGCCCCGTTGTTTCTTTAATTTCTCGCCGAGTCCCTCAGTCGATGCGACTCCTTTTGGCTTTTTCACGGAAACGACTAAGGTCTGTGCCTTTGTTTCCTATCTCTTCTTGCCGAGTCCCTCAGTCGAGGCGACTCCTGCTTTTTCTTTTATTAGAAATGTTTTAGGGTCAGTGCCCCGTTGTTTCTTTAATTTCTCGCCAAGTCCCTCAGTCGAGGCGACTCCTTTTGGCTTTTTCACGGAAACGACTAAGGGTCTGGGACCTTGTTTCCTATCTCTTCTCGCCGAGTCCCTCAGTCGAGCGACTCCTTAGGCTTTTTCTTTTCTTAGAAACGGTTTAGGGTCAGTGCCCCGTTGTTTCTTTAATTTCTCACCGAGTCCCTCAGTTGAGGCGACTCCTTTTGGCTTTTTCGCAGAAACGACTAACGGTCTTGGCCCTTCTTTCCTATCTCTTCTCGCAGAGTCCCTCAGTCGAGGCGACCCCTTTGGCTTTTTCATGGAAACGACTAAGGGTCTGGGCCCTTGTTTTCTATCTCGTCTCGCCGAGTCCCTCAGTCGAGGCGACTCCTTAGGCTTTTTCTTTTCTTAGAAACGGTTTAGGGTTAGTGCCCATTGTTTCTTTAATTTCTCGCCGAGTCCCAGTCGAGGCGACTCCTTTTGGCTTTTTCACGGAAACGACTAAGGGTCTGGGACCTTGTTCCTATCTCTTCTCGCCGAGTCCCTCAGTCGAAGCGACTCCTTAGGCTTTTTCTTTTCTTAGAAACGGTTTAGGGTCAGTGCCCTGTCGTTTCATTAATTTCTCTCGCCGAGTCCCTTAGTCGAGGCGACTCCTTTTGGCTTTTTCAAGGAAACGACTAAGGTCTGGGCCTTTGTTTCCTATCTCTTCTCGCCGAGTCCCTCAATCGTGGCGTCGATGGCGATCCTGAAGCTTTTTTATTTAGAAAGTTTTTGGGTCGAGTGCCATCTACTCT
>NW_017617879.1:0-2500 GCF_001879475.1 Ipomoea nil | reverse complement strand
TATGCGGAACGAGGTGCCGAGGTTGCGGACTTATGCGGTACGAGGGTGCCGAGGTTGCGGACTTATGCGGTACGAGGGTGCCGAGGTTGCGGACTTATGCGGTACGAGGGTGCCGAGGTTGCGGACTTATGCGGTACGAGGTGCGAGGTTGCGGACTTATGCGGTGGTGCCGAGGTTGCGGAAAGTTGCGGTACGAGGTTGCGGAAAGTTGCGGTACGAGGTTGCGGAAAGTTGCGGTACGGGTGTTGCGGAAAAGGTTGCGGAAAGTTGCGGTACGGGGTGCGGTTGCGGAAAACGACGTTGCGGAAAATTGCGGTACGGGTGGGCCGACGTTGCGGAAAATTGCGGTACGGGGGCCGAGGTTGCGGAAAGTTGCGGTACGGGTGGGCCGAGGTTGCGGAAAGTTGCGGTACGGGTGGGCCGAGGTTGCGGAAAATTGCGGTGGGGGGTGCCGAGGTTGCGGAAAGTTGCGGTACGAGGGTGCCCAAGTTGCGGACTTATGCGGTACGAGAGTGCCCAAGTTGCGGAAAATTGCGGTACGGGGGTGCCGAGGTTGCGGACTTATGCGGAACGGGTGTGCGAGGTTGCGGAAAGTTGCGGTATGCTGAGGTTGCGGAAAGTTGCGGTACGGGGTGCCGAGGTTGCGGAAAGTTGCGGTACGAGGGTGCCGAGGTTGCGGAAAGTTGCGGTACGAGGGTGGTTGCCGGAACGGGGGTGCGAGTTGCGGACTTATGCGGAACGAGGCCGTGCGCGAGGTTGCGGACTTATGCGGAACGAGGGCGCCCAAATTGCGCACAGTTGCGGACGGATGCGGAAAATATCACGCAACAGAGGTTTACCCGCCTGCCACCCAGTACTTTTACGACGGTTCTGTGTTATGCCTTGGCCTATGTCGTTTTACGTCGTTCTCGTGCCAAAATGGCATATACATTTGTTTTAGAGCTTATTGTACTATTTAATTAGTGAGGCAAACGATATGCCATATATTCCTCTCACATTCCCAACAATCCCAAGTACTTGGCTAAGTCAGACAAGGAACTTTGCGGACAGCTGGGCATAAATTTGGACATCGTCGTTTTCAATGAAATAATCATCCAAACGCTTTGAAATTTACCAAGCATTGTTAAAATGCTCTAAACTAAAGGACCATGCAATAACATTTGAAAAAAAATGCACGGAACCACCCGAAATGACCGTGTGATTTACGGGACAAACCGTGTCTACTGCTGTCACTGGGGTTTTTTTTTTTTAACTACTATAGGGGGGGTATGGTAGTTGAGGTGCCGGTCGACTTTTTTCGGAACGTGTTGGGACGGGCCCCCCTCGTCCCGTAGGCCTCGTACGAGTGTTCCCGCCGCTCGTACGTATTATTGGGGACCGGCATAGACCCATCGGAGTCGCAAGGCGGGGCGGCGCACCGGACGGAGACGGACATGCAAAAAAACATCATTGGCACGTGAATTCGGTCAATCGAGCAAACGTGAATCTGCAATATACCGTCAGTAGGTTGTGAGTTGCCGAGGCACGTGTCCAATCGTCTAGTAAGCTGGGCACCCTCGTACCGTTCCGCAACCTCGGCACCCTCGTTCCGCATAAGTCCGCAACCTACGGTGCGGCCGTAGGAGGCGGAGGCCCGCTTAGGGCGTAAGTCGCAACTTGCAACCCCCCGCAACCACAGCGTGAGCAACGTAGGCACAGCACAAGTACTTACGCATGTCCGCAACTTAGGCACGCTCGCATAAGTCCGCAACTTGGGGTTCCGCATGACAACGTAGGCACACTCGTTCCGCACAAGTCTTAGGCACACTCGTTCCGCATGAGTCCGCAACTTAGGACTCGTTCCGCATATGCCCGCAACGTAGGCACACTCGTTCCGCATGAGTCCGCAACGTAGGCACGAGGCACACTCGTTCCGCACAAGTCCGCAACTTCGGCACACTCTCCGCAAGCTACTTAGGCACACTCGTTCCGCAACTGTCCGCAACTTAGGCGCACTCGTTCCGCATGAGTCCGCAACTTAGGCACACTCGTTCCGCATATGCCCGCAACGTAGGCACACTCGTTCCGCATATGCCCGCAACGTAGGCACGCTCGTTCCGCACAAGTCCGCAACTTAGGCACGCTCGTTCCGCACAAGTCCGCAACTTAGCACGCTCGTTCCGCACAAGTCCGATACTTAGGCACACTCGTTCCGCACAAGTCCGCTACTTAGGCACACTCGTTCCGCATGAGTCCGCAACTTAGGCACACTCGTTCCGCATGAGTCCGCAACTTAGGCACACTCGTTCCGCATATGCCCGCAACGTAGGCACACTCGTTCCGCACAAGTCCGGCACTTAGGCACGCTCGTTCCGCACAAGTCCGGCACTTAGGCACACTCGTTCCGCATGAGTCCGCAACTTAGGCACGCTCGTTCCGCATATGCCCGCAACGTAGTAAGCTGTTCGTGTGAAGTGCAAACCCGACGTAGGCACCATCGTTCCGCAGAGTCCGCAACTTA
>NW_017617878.1:0-16793 GCF_001879475.1 Ipomoea nil | reverse complement strand
AAGAAAGCCTTCAACTTCTGGTGTTCGTGGTCTTGATTGTTTCATTACACATTTGATTAGGTTGGGTGTTGTGTTCTAAGCTTGCACTTACAAGGCTTTCAAAGTGGAGATGCAGGGTATCGATCCCGTACCTCTCGCATGCTAAGCGAGCGCTTTACCATCTGAGCTACATCCCCATTTTCATTGTGAATTTTTCGAATTTGACTAGTTATAAAATGTCGAAGTTTTATATGTTATCTAGATTTATACTATGTGATCAAGAAATGCATTTCTACCCATTTAATTCTAAGTTAATAGGATACTGTTGATTGTATTATAATTATAGTAGTTATTCGATGAGTTTAAAATTTTGCTTTAAATTCATAGTCTGAGTGGTAGGATGCAAATCATATAAAAACTCTAATATATATATTATTAAGATATATAAAAGGGTCTTATATCTAGTCCATGAAGACGATGAGGAGGATGAATAAAAAGAAAAAAAAAAAAAAAAACCTTCAACTTCTCTAGTGCTTGATTTTAAGAATTAGGGCTGATAGGGGTGGTGCCATTATTTGGGTTGGCTAACGAGGTTGAATGTTTTAAGATTTATGGCTATTGACACTTCTCATGGGATTGCGTTTAATTGCACATTTTTATAGTACATCGGCGCCTATGATTTATTGTTATTGCGTTAGTTGTTCTATTCAAAGTGGAGATGCGGGGTATCGATTCCCGTACCTCTCGCATGCGAAGCGAGCGCTCTACCATCTGAGCTACATCCCCATTTTCATTGTGAATTTTTCGAATTTGACTAGTTATAAAATGTCGAAGTTTTATATGTTATCTAGATTTGTACTATGTGATCAAGAATGCATTTCTACCATAATAATTCTAAGTTAATAGGATACTTTGATTGTATTATAATTATAGTGGTTATTTGATGTGTTTAAAATTTTGCTTTAAATTCATAGTCTGAGTGGTAGGATGCAAATCATATAAAAACTTAATATATAGGGTCATATATCTAGCCCAAGAAAGCCTTCAACTTCTGGTGTTCGTGGTCTTGATTGTTTTCATTACACATTTGATTAGGTTGGGTGTTATGTTCTAAGCTAGCACTTAAGGCTTTCAAAGTGGAGATGCGGGGTATCGATCCCGTACCTCTCGCATGCTAAGCGAGCGCTCTACCATCTGAGCTACATCCCATTTTCATTGTGAATTTTTCGAATTTGACTAGTTATAAAATGTCGAAGTTTTATATGTTATCTAGATTTATACTATGTGATCAAGAAATGCATTTCTACCCATAATAATTCTATGTTAATAGGATACTGTTGATTGTATTATAATTATAGTGGTTATTTGATGTGTTTAAAATTTTGCTTTAAATTCATAGTCTGAGTGGTAGGATGCAAATCTATAAAAAACTTAATATATAGGGTCATATATCTAGCCCAAGAAAGCCTTCAACTTCTGGTGTTCGTGGTCTTGATTGTTTTCATTACACATTTGATTAGGTTGGGTGTTGTGTTCTAAGCTTGCACTTACAAGGCTTTCAAAGTGAGATGCGGGGTATCGATCCCGTACCTCTCGCATGCTAAGCGAGCGCTCTACCATCTGAGCTACATCCCCATTTTCATTGTGAATTTTTCGAATTGACTAGTTATAAAATGTCGAAGTTTTATATGTTATCTAGATTTATACTATGTGATCAAGAAATGCATTTCTACCCATAATAATTCTAAGTTAATAGGATACTGTTGATTGTATTATAATTATAGTGTTATTTGATGTGTTTAAAATTTTGCTTTAAATTCATAGTCTGAGTGGTAGGATGCAAATCATATAAAAACTTAATATATATGGGTCATATATCTAGCCCAAGAAAGCCTTCAACTTCTGGTGTTCGTGGTCTTGATTGTTTTCATTACACATTTGATTAGTTTGGGTGTTGTGTTCTAAGCATTGCACTTACATGGCTTTCAAAGTGGAGATGCGGGGTATCGATCCGTACCTCTCGCATGCTAAGCGAGCGCTCTACCATCTGAGCTACATCCCCATTTTCATTGTGAATTTTTCGAATTTGACTAGTTATAAAATGTCGAAGTTTTATATGTTATCTAGATTTATACTATGTGATCAAGAAATGCATTTCTACCATAATAATTCTAAGTTAATAGGATACTGTTGATTGTATTATAATTATAGTGTTATTTGATGTGTTTAAAATTTTGCTTTAAATTCATAGTCTGAGTGTAGGATGCAAATCATATAAAACTTAATATATAGGGTCATATATCTAGCCCAAGAAAGCCTTCAACTTCTGGTGTTCGTGGTCTTGATTGTTTTCATTACACATTTGATTAGGTTGGGTGTTGTGTTCTAAGCTTGCACTTACAAGGCTTTCAAAGTGGAGATGCGGGTATCGATCCCGTACCTCTCGCATGCTAAGCGAGCGCTCCATCTGAGCTACATCCCCATTTTCATTGTGAATTTTTCGAATTTGAATAGTTATAAAATGTCGAAGTTTTATATGTTATCTAGATTTATACTATGTGATCAAGAAATGCATTTCTACCCATATTAATTCTAAGTTAATAGGATACTGTTGATTGTATTATAATTATAGTAGTTATTCGATGAGTTTAAAATTTTGCTTTAAATTCATAGTCTGAGTGGTAGGATGCAAATCATATAAAAACTCTAAATATATATACTATTAACATATATAAAAGGGTCTATATCTAGTCCATGAACGATGAGGAGGATGAATAAAAAGAAAAAAAAAGAAAAAAACCTTCAACTTCTCTAGTGCTTGATTTTAAGAATTAGGGCTGATAGGGGTGGTGCCATTATTTGGGTTGGCTAACGAGGTTGAATGTTTTAAGATTTATGGCTATTGACACTTCTCATGGGATTGCGTTTAATTGCACATTTTTATAGTACATCGGCGCCTATGATTTATTGTTATTGCGTTAGTTGTTCTATTCAAAGTGGAGATGCGGGGTATCGATTCCCGTACCTCTCGCATGCGAAGCGAGCGCTCTACCATCTGAGCTACATCCCCATTTTCATTGTGAATTTTTCGAATTTGACTAGTTATAAAATGTCGAAGTTTTATATGTTATCTAGATTTATACTATGTGATCAAGAAATGCATTTCTACCCATAATAATTCTAAGTTAATAGGATATAGTTGATTGTATTATAATTATAGTGGTTATTTGATGTGTTTAAAATTTTGCTTTAAATTCATAGTCTGAGTGGTAGGATGCAAATCTATAAAAAACTTAATATATAGGCTCATATATCTAGCCCAAGAAAGCCTTCAACTTCTGGTGTTCGTGGTCTTGATTGTTTTCATTACACATTTGATTAGGTTGGGTGTTATGTTCTAAGCTAGCACTTACAAGGCTTTCAAAGTGGAGATGCGGGGTATCGATCCCCGTACCTCTCGCATGCTAAGCGAGCGCTCTACCATCTGAGCTACATCCCCATTTTCATTGTGAATTTTTCGAATTGACTAGTTATAAAATGTCGAAGTTTTATATGTTATCTAGATTTATACTATGTGATCAAGAAATGCATTTCTACCCATAATAATTCTATGTTAATAGGATACTGTTGATTGTATTATAATTATAGTGTTATTTGATGTGTTTAAAATTTTGCTTTAAATTCATAGTCTGAGTGGTAGGATGCAAATCATATAAAAACTTAATATATAGGGTCATATATCTAGCCCAAGAAAGCCTTCAACTTCTGGTGTTCGTGGTCTTGATTGTTTTCATTACACATTTGATTAGGTTGGGTGTTGTGTTCTAAGCTTGCATTACAAGGCTTCAAAGTGGAGATGCGGGTATCGATCCCCGTACTCTCGCATGCTAACGAGCGCTCTACCATCTGAGCTACATCCCCATTTTAATTGTGAATTTTTCGAATTAGACTGGTTGTAAAATGACGAAGTTTTATATGTTATCTAGATTTATACTATGTGATCAAGAAATGCATTTCTACCCATATTAATTCTAAGTTAATAGGATACTGTTGATTGTATTATAATTATAGTAGTTATTCGATGAGTTTAAATTTTGCTTTAAATTCATAGTCTGAGTGGTAGGATGCAAATCATATAAAAACTCTATATATATACTATTAACATATATAAAAGGGTCATATCTAGTCCGATGAGGAGGATGAATAATTAACTTCTCTAGTGCTGATTTTAAGAATTAGGGCTGATAGGGGTGGTGCCATTATTTGGGTTGGCTAACGAGGTTGAATGTTTTAAGATTTATGGCTATTGACACTTCTCATGGGATTGCGTTTAATTGCACATTCGGCGTTGTCGGGATTTATTGTTGTTCTATTCAAAGTGGAGATGCGGGGTATCGATTCCCGTACCTCTCGCATGCGAAGCGAGCGCTCTACCATCTGAGCTACATCCCCATTTTCATTGTGAATTTTTCGAATTTGACTAGTTATAAAATGTCGAAGTTTTATATGTTATCTAGATTTATACTATGTGATCAAGAAATGCATTTCTACCCATAATAATTCTAAGTTAATAGGATACTGTTGATTGTATTATAATTATAGTGGTTATTTGATGTGTTTAAAATTTTGCTTTAAATTCATAGTCTGAGTGGTAGATGCAAATTATAAAAACTTAATGCAAATCATATAAAACTTAATATATAGGTCATATATCTAGCCCAAGAAAGCCTTCAACTTCTGGTGTTCGTGGTCTTGATTGTTTTCATTACACATTTGATTAGGTTGGGTGTTGTGTTCTAAGCTTGCACTTACAAGGCTTTCAAAGTGGAGATGCGGGGTATCGATCCCCGTACCTCTCGCATGCTAAGCGAGCGCTCTACCATCTGAGCTACATCCCCATTTTCATTGTGAATTTTTCGAATTTGACTAGTTAAAATGTCGAAGTTTTATATGTTATCTAGATTTATACTATGTGATCAAGAAATGCATTTCTACCCATAATAATTCTAAGTTAATAGGATACTGTTGATTGTATTATAATTATAGTGTTATTTGATGTGTTTAAAATTTTGCTTAAATTCATAGTCTGAGTGGTAGGATGCAAATCATATAAAAACTCTAATATATATACTATTAACATATATAAAAGGGTCTTATATCTAGTCATGAAGACGATGAGGAGGATGAATAAAACCTTCAACTTCTCTAGTGCTTGATTTTAAGAATTAGGGCTGATAGATTATTTGGGTTGGCTATTTGAATGTTTTAAGATTTATGGCTATTGACACTTCTCATGGGATTGCGTTTAATTGCACATTTTTATAGTACATCGCCTATGATTTATTGTTATTGCGTTAGTGGTTCTATTCAAAGTGGAGATGCGGGGTATCGATCCCGTACCTCTCGCATGCGAAGCGAGCGCTCTACCATCTGAGCTACATCCCATTTTCATTGTGAATTTTTCGAATTTGACTAGTTATAAAATGTCGAAGTTTTATATGTTATCTAGATTTATACTATGTGATCAAGAAATGCATTTCTACCCATAATAATTCTAAGTTAATAGGATACAGTTGATTGTATTATAATTATAGTGGTTATTTGATGTGTTTAAAATTTTGCTTTAAATTCATAGTCTGAGTGGTAGGATGCAAATCATATAAAAACTTAATATATAGGGTCATATATCTAGCCCAAGAAAGCCTTCAACTTCTGGTGTCGTGGTCTTGATTGTTTTCATTACACATTTGATTAGGTTGGGTGTTATGTTCTAAGCTAGCACTTACAAGGCTTTCAAAGTGGAGATGCGGGGTATCGATCCCGTACCTCTCGCATGCTAAGCGAGCGCTCTACCATCTGAGCTACATCCCCATTTTCATTGTGAATTTTTCGAATTTGACTAGTTATAAAATGTCGAAGTTTTATATGTTATCTAGATTTATACTATGTGATCAAGAAATGCATTTCTACCCATAATAATTCTAAGTTAATAGGATACTGTTGATTGTATTATAATTATAGTGGTTATTTGATGTGTTTAAAATTTTGCTTTAAATTCATAGTCTGAGTGGTAGATGCAAATCATATAAAAACTTAATATATAGGGTCATATATCTAGCCAAGAAAGCCTTCAACTTCTGGTGTTCGTGTCTTGATTGTTTTCATTACACATTTGATTAGGTTGGGTGTTGTGTTCTAAGCTTGCACTTAGAAAGCTTTCAAAGTGGAGATGCGGGTATCGATCCCCGTACCTCTCGCATGCTAAGCGAGCGCTCTACCATCTGAGCTACATCCCCATTTTCATTGTGAATTTTTCGAATTTGACTAGTTATAAAATGTCGAAGTTTTATATGTTATCTAGATTTATACTATGTGATCAAGAAATGCATTTCTACCCATATTAATTCTAAGTTAATAGGATACTGTTGATTGTATTATAATTATAGTAGTTATTCGATGAGTTTAAAATTTTGCTTTAAATTCATAGTCTGAGTGGTAGGATGCAAATCATATAAAAACTCTAAATATATATACTATTAAGATATATAAAAGGGTCTTATATCTAGTCCATGAACGATGAGGACCTTCAACTTCTCTAGTGCTTGATTTTAAGAATTAGGGCTGATAGGGGTGTGCCATTATTTGGGTTGGCTAACGAGGTTGAATGTTTTAGGATTTATGGCTATTGACACTTCTCATGGATTGCGTTTAATTGCACATTTTTAAGTACATCGGCATGATTTATTGTTATTGCGTTAGTTGTTCTATTCAAAGTGGAGATGCGGGGTATCGATTCCCGTACCTCTCGCATGCGAAGCGAGCGCTCTACCATCTGAGCTACATCCCCATTTTCATTGTGAATTTTTCGAATTTGACTAGTTATAAAATGTCGAAGTTTTATATGTTATCTAGATTTATACTATGTGATCAAGAAATGCATTTCTACCCATAATAATTCTAAGTTAATAGGATACTGTTGATTGTATTATAATTATAGTGGTTATTTGATGTGTTTAAAATTTTGCTTTAAATTCATAGTCTGAGTGGTAGGATGCAAATCATATAAAAACTTAATATATAGGGTCATATATCTAGCCCAAGAAAGCCTTCAACTTCTGGTGTTCGTGGTCTTGATTGTTTTCATTACACATTTGATTAGCCTAAGCTTGATTGTTTTCATTACACATTTGATTAGGTTGGGTGTTGTGTTCTAAGCTTGCACTTACAAGGCTTTCAAAGTGGAGATGCGGGGTATCGTCCCGTACCTCTCGCATGCTAAGCGAGCGCTCTACCATCTGAGCTACATCCCCATTTTCATTGTGAATTTTTCGAATTAGACTGGTTGTAAAATGACGAAGGTTTTATATGTTATCTAGATTTATACTATGTGATCAAGAAATGCATTTCTACCCATATTAATTCTAAGTTAATAGGATACTGTTGATTGTATTATAATTATAGTAGTTATTCGATGAGTTTAAAATTTTGCTTTAAATTCATAGTCTGAGTGGTAGGATGCAAATCATATAAAAACTCTAAATATATATACTATTAACATATATAAAAGGGTCATATATCTAGTCCATGAAGACGATGAGGAGGATGAATAAAAGAAAAAAAAAAAAAAAAAAACCTTCAACTTCTAGTGCTTGATTTTAAGAATTAGGGTTGATATGGGTGGTGCCATTATTGGGCTGGCTAACGGGGTTGAATGTTTTAAGATTTAGGCTATTGACACTTCTCATGGGATTGCGTTTAATTACACATTTTTAAAGTTCATCGGCGCCTATAATTATTTTATTGCGTTAGTTGTTCTATTCAAAGTGGAGATGCGGGGTATCATCCCCGTACCTCTCGCATGCGAAGCGAGCGCTCTACCATCTGAGCTACATCCCCATTTTCATTTTGAATTTTTCGAATTTGACTAGTTATAAAATGTCGAAGTTTTATATGTTATCTAGATTTATACTATGTGATCAAGAAATGCATTTCTACCCATAATAATTCTAAGTTAATAGGATACTGTTGATTGTATTATAATTATAGTGGTTATTTGATGTGTTTAAAATTTTGCTTTAAATTCATAGTCTGAGTGGTAGGATGCAAATCATATAAAAACTTAATATATAGGGTCATATATCTAGCCCAAGAAAGCCTTCAACTTCTGGTGTTCGTGGTCTTGATTGTTTTAATTACACATTTGATTAGGTTGGGTGTTGTGTTCTAAGCTTGCACTTACAAGGCTTTCAAAGTGGAGATGCGGGGTATCGATCCCCGTACCTCTCGCATGCTAAGCGAGCGCTCTACCATCTGAGCTACATCCCCATTTTCATTGTGAATTTTTCGAATTAGACTGGTTGTAAAATGATGAAGTTTTTATATGTTATCTAGATTTATACTATGTGATCAAGAAATGCATTTCTACCCATAATAATTTCTAAGTTAATAGGATACTGTTGATTGTATTATAATTATAGTGGTTATTTGATGTGTTTAAAGTTTTGCTTTAAATTCATAGTCTGAGTGGTAGGATGCAAATCATATAAAAACTTAATATATAGGGTCATATATCTAGCCCAAGAAAGCCTTCAACTTCTGGTGGTCGTGGTCTTGATTGTTTTCATTACACATTTGATTTGGTTGGGTGTTGTGTTTTAAGCTTGCACTTACAAGGCTTTCAAAGTGGAGATGCGGGGTATCGATCCCGTACCTCTCGCATGCTAAGCGAGCGCTCTACCATCTGAGCTACATCCCCATTTTATTGTGAATTTGTCGAATTAGACTGGTTGTAAAATGACGAAGGTTTTATATGTTATCTAGATTTATACTATGTGATCAAGAAATGCATTTCTACCCATATTAATTCTAAGTTAATAGGATACTGTTGATTGTATTATAATATAGTAGTTATTCGAAAAGTTTAAAATTTGCTTTAAATTCATAGTCTGAGTGGTAGGATGCAAATCATATAAAAACTCATAATATATATACTATTTACATATATAAAAGGGTCATATATCTAGCCCATGAAGACGATGAGGAGGATGAATAAAAAGAAAAAAAACCTTCAACTTCTAGTGCTTTATTTTAAGAATTAAGGCTGATAGGGGTGGTGCCATTATTTGGGCCAGCTAGACACTTCTCATGGGATTGCGTTTAATTGCACATTTTTAAAGTTTATCGGCGCCTATGATTTATTGTTATTGCGTTAATTCTTCTATTCAAAGTGGAGATGCGGGTATCGATCCCCGTACCTCTCGCATGCTAAGCGAGCGCTCTACCATCTGAGCTACATCCCCATTTTCATTGTGAATTTTTCGAATTTGACTAGTTATAAAATGTTGAAGTTTTATATGTTATCTAGATTTATACTATGTGATCAGAAATGCATTTCTACCCATAATAATTCTAAGTTAATAGGATACTGTTGATTGAATTATAATTATAGTGGTTATTTGATGTGTTTAAATTTTTCATTAAATTCATAGTCTGAGTGGTAGGATGCAAATCATATAAAAACTTAATATATAGGGTCATATATCTAGCCCAAGAAAGCCTTCAACTTCTGGTGTTCGTGGTCTTGATTGTTTTCATTACACATTTGATTAGGTTGGGTGTTGTGTTCTAAGCTTGCACTTACAAGGCTTTCAAAATGGAGATGCGGGGTATCGGTCCCCGTACCTCTCGCATGCTAAGCGAGCGCTCTACCATCTGAGCTACATCCCCATTTTCATTTAGAATTTTTCGAATTAGGCTAGTTGTAAAATGACGAAGGTTTTATATGTTATCTAGATTTATACTATGTGATCAAGAAATGCATTTCTACCCATAATAATTTCTAAGTTAATAGGATACTGTTGATTGTATTATAATTATAGTGGTTATTTGCTTTAAATTCATAGTCTGAGTGGTAGGATGCAAATCATATAAAAACTTAATATATAGGGTTATATATCTAGCCCAAGAAAGCCTTCAACTTCTGGTGTTCGTGGTCTTGATTGTTTTCATTACACATTTGATTAGGTTGGGTGTTGTGTTTTAAGCTTGCACTTACAAGGCTTTCAAAGTGGAGATGCGGGTATCGATCCCCGTACCTCTCGCATGCTAAGCGAGCGCTCTACCATCTGAGCTACATCCCCATTTTCATTGTGAATTTTTCGAATTAGACTGGTTGTAAAATGACGAAGGTTTTATATGTTATCTATATTTATACTATGTGATCAAGAAATGCATTTCTACCCATATTAATTCTAAGTTAATAGGATACTGTTGATTGTATTATAATTATAGTAGTTATTCGATGAGTTTAAAATTTTGCTTTAAATTCATAGTCTGAGTGGTAGGATGCAAATCATATAAAAACTCTAAATATATATACTATTAACATATATAAAAGGGTCATATATCTAGTCCATGAAGACGATGAGGAGGATGAATAAAAAGAAAAAAAACCTTCAACTTCTAGTGCTTGATTTTAAGAATTAGGGCTGATAGGGGTGATTTAGACACTTCTCATGGGATTGCGTTTAATTGCACATTTTTAAAGTTCTTCGGCGCCTATGATTTATTGTTATTGCGTTAGGTCTTCTATTCAAAGTGGAGATGCGGGGTATCTTTCCCCGTACCTCTCGCATGCTAAGCGAGCGCTCTACCATCTGAGCTACATCCCCATTTTCATTGTGAATTTTTCGAATTTGACTAGTTATAAAATGTCGAAGTTTTATATGTTATCTAGATTTATACTATGTGATCAAGAAATGCATTTCTACCCATAATAATTCTAAGTTAATAGGATACTGTTGATTGTATTATAATTATAGTGGTTATTGATGTGTTTAAAATTTTGCATTAAATTCATAGTCTGAGTGGTAGGATGCAAATCATATAAAAACTTATTATATAGGGTCATATATCTTGCCCAAGAAAGCCTTCAACTTCTGGTGTTCGTGGTCTTGATTGTTTTCATTACACATTTGATTAGGTTGGGTGTGGTGTTCTAAGCTTGCACTTACAAGGCTTTCAAAGTGGAGATGCGGGGTATCGATCCCCGTACCTCTCGCATGCTAAGCGAGCGCTCTACCATCTGAGCTACATCCCCATTTTCATTGTGAATTTTTCGAATTAGACTGGTTGTAAAATGACGAAGTTTTATATGTTATCTAGATTTATACTATGTGATCAAGAAATGCATTTCTACCCATAATAATTCTATGTTAATAGGATACTGTTGATTGTATTATAATTATAGTGGTTATTTGATGTGTTTAAAATTTTGCTTTAAATTCATAGTCTGAGTAGTAGGATGCAAATCATATAAAAACTTAATATATAGGGTCATGTATCTAGCCCAAGAAAGCCTTCAACTTCTGGTGTTCGTGGTCTTGATTGTTTTAATTACACAATTGATTAGGTTGGGTGTTGTGTTTTAAGCTTGCACTTTCAAGGCTTTCAAAGTGGAGATGCGGGGTATCGATCCCCGTACCTCTCGCATGCTAAGCGAGTGCTCTACCATCTGAGCTACATCCCCATTTTCATTGTTAATTTTTTGAATTAGACTGGTTGTAAAATGACGAAGGTTTTATATGTTATCTATATTTATACTATGTGATCAAGAAATGCATTTCTACCCATATTAATTCTAAGTTAATAGGATACTGTTGATTGTATTATAATTATAGTAGTTATTCGATGAGTTTAAAATTTTGCTTTAAATTCATAGTCTGAGTGGTAGGATGCAAATCATATAAAAACTCTAAATATATATACTATTAACATATATAAAAGGGTCATATATCTAGTCCATGAAGACGATGAGGAGGATGAATAAAAAGAAAAAAAACCTTCAACTTCTAGTGCTTGATTTTAAGAATTAGGGCTGATAGGGGTGGTGCCATTATTTCACACTTCTCATGGATTGCGTTTAATTGCACATTTTTAAAGTTCTTTGGCGCCTATGATTTTTTGTTATTGCGTTAGGTTTCTATTCAAAGTGGAGATGCGGGGTATCTTCCCCGTACCTCTCGCATGCTAAGCGAGCGCTCTACCATCTGAGCTACATCCCCATTTTCATTGTGAATTTTTCGAATTTGACTAGTTATAAAATGTCGAAGTTTTATTTGTTATCTAGATTTATACTATGTGATCAAGAAATGCATTTCTACCCACAATAATTCTAAGTTAATTGGATACTGTTGATTGTATTATAATTATAGTGGTTATTTGATGTGTTTAAAGTTTTGCATTAAATTCATAATCTGAGTGGTAGGATGCAAATCATATAAAAACTTAATATATAGGGTCATATATCTAGCCGAATAAAACCTTCACCTTCTGGTGTTCGTGTTCTTGGTTGTTTTCATTACACATTTCATTAGGTTGGGTGTTGTGTTCTAAGCTTGCAATTAGAAGGCTTTCAAAGTGGAGATGCGGGGTATCGATCCCCGTACCTCTCACATGCTAAGCGAGTGCTCTACCATCTGAGCTACATCCCCATTTTCATTGTGAATTTTTCGAATTTGACTAGTTATAAAATGTCGAAGTTTTATATGTTATCTAGATTTATACTATGTGATCAAGAAATGCATTTCTACCCATAATAATTCTAAGTTAATAGGATACTGTTGATTGTATTATAATTATAGTGGTTATTTAATGTGTTTAAAATTTTGCTTTAAATTCATAGTCTGAGTGGTAGGATGCAAATCATATAAAAACTTATTATATAGGGTCATATATCTTGCCCAAGAAAGCCTTCAACTTCTGGTGTTCTGGTGTTCGTGGTGTTGATTGTTTTCATTACACATTTGATTAGGTTGGGTGTTGTGTTCTAAGCTTGCACTTACAAGGCTTTCAAAGTGGAGATGCGGGGTATCGATCCCCGTACCTCTCGCATGCTAAGCGAGCGCTCTACCATCTGAGCTACATCCCCATTTTCATTGTTAATTTTTTGAATTAGACTGGTTGTAAAATGACGAAGTTTTATATGTTATCTATATTTATACTATGTGATCAAGAAATGCATTTCTACCCATATTAATTCTAAGTTAATAGGATACTGTTGATTGTATTATAATTATAGTAGTTATTCGATGAGTTTAAAATTTTGCTTTAAATTCATAGTCTGAGTGGTAGGATGCAAATCATATAAAAACTAAATATATATACTATTAACATATATAAAAGGGTCATATATCTAGTCCATGAAGACGAAAGAAAAAAAAGAAAAAAAAAAGAAAAAAAAACCTTCAACTTCTAGTGCTTGATTTTAAGAATTAGGGCTGATAGGGTGGTGCCATTATTTGGGCTGGCTAACGGGGTTGAATGTTTTAAGATTTAGGGCTATTGACACTTCTCATGGGATTGTGTTTAATTGCACATTTTAAAGTTCATCGGCGCCAATGATTTTTTAATTATTGCGTTATTCAAAGTGGAGATGCGGAGTATCGATCCCCGTACCTCTCGCATGCGAAGCGAGCGCTCTACCATTTGAGCTACATCCCCATTTCATTATGAATTTTTCGAATTTGACTAGTATAAAATGTCGAAGTTTTATATGTTATCTAGATTTATACTATGTGATCAAGAAATGCATTTCTACCCATAATAATTCTAAGTTAATAGGATACTGTTGATTGTATTATAATTATAGTGGTTATTTGATGTGTTTAAAATTTTGCTTTAAATTCATAGTCTGAGTGGTAGGATGCAAATCATATAAAAACTTAATATATAAGGTCATATATCTTGCCCAATAAAGCCTTCAACGTCTGGTGTTCGTGTTCTTGGTTGTTTTCATTACACATTTGATTAGGTTGGGTGTTGTGTTCTAAGCTTGCACTTAGAAGGCTTTCAAAGTGGAGATGCGGGGTATCAATCCCCATACCTCTCGCATGCTAAGCGAGCGCTCTACCATCTGAGCTACATCCCCATTTTCATTGTGAATTTCTCGAATTTGACTAGTTATAAAATTTCGAAGTTTTATATGTTATCTAGATTTATACTATGTGATCAAGAAATTCATTTCTACCCATAATAATTCTAAGTGAATAGGATACTGTTGATTTATTATAATTATAGTGGTTATTTGATGTGTTTAAAATTTTGCTTTAAATTCATAGTCTGAGTGGTAGGATGCAAATCATATAAAAACTTAATATATAGGGTCATATATCTAGCCCAATAAAACCTTCAACTTCTGGTGTTTGTGGTCTTGATTGTTTTCATTACACATTTGATATGTTGGGTGTTGTGTTCTAAGCTTGCACTTACAAGGCTTTCAAAGTACCTCTCGCATGCTAAGCGAGCGCTCTACCATCTGAGCTACATCCCCATTTTCATTGTGAATTTTTCGAATTGAACTAGTTATAAAATGTCGAAGTTTTATATGTTATCAAGATTTATACTATGTGATCAAGAAATGTATTTCTACCCATAATAATTCTATGTTAATAGGATACTGTTGATTGTATTATAATTATAGTGGTTATTTGATGTGTTTAAACTTTTGCTTTAAATTCATAGTCTGTGTGGTAGGATGCAAATCATATAAAAACTTAATATATAGGGTCATATATCTAGCCGAATAAAACTTTCACCTTCTGGTGTTCGTGTTCTTGGTTGTTTTCATTACACATTTCATTAGGTTGGGTGTTGTGTTCTAAGCTTGCAATTAGAAGGCTTTCAAAGTGGAGATGCGGGGTATCGATCCCCGTACCTCTCACATGCTAAGCGAGTGCTCTACCATCTGAGCTACATCCCCATTTTCATTGTGAATTTTTCGAATTTGACTAGTTATAAAATGTCGAAGTTTTATATGTTATCTAGATTTATACTATGTGATCAAGAAATGCATTTCTACCCATAATAATTCTAAGTTAATAGGATACTGTTGATTGTATTATAATTACAGTGGTTATTTAATGTGTTTAAAATTTTGCTTTAAATTCATAGTCTGAGTGGTAGGATGCAAATCATATAAAAACTTATTATATAGGGTCATATATCTTGCCCAAGAAAGCCTTCAACTTCTGGTGTTCGTGGTCTTGATTGTTTTCATTACACATTTGATTAGGTTGGGTGTTTTGTTCTAAGCTTGCACTTACAAGGCTTTCAAAGTGGAGATGCGGGTATCGATCCTCGTACCACTCGCATGCTAAGCGAGCGCTCTACCATCTGAGCTACATCCCCATTTTCATTGTTAATTTTTCGAATTAGACTGGTTGTAAAATGACGAAGTTTTATATGTTATCTAGATTTATACTATGTGATCAAGAAATGCATTTCTACCCATATTAATTCTAAGTTAATAGGATTACTGTTGATTGTATTATAATTATAGTAGTTATTCGATGAGTTTAAAATTTTGCTTTAAATACATAGTCTGAGTGGTAGGATGCAAATCAAATAAAAACTCTAAATATATAAACTATTAACATATATAAAAGGGTCATATATCCAGTCCATGAAGACGATGAGGATGATAAATTAAAAGAAAAAAAAAAGAAAAAAAAAACCTTCAACTTCTAGTGCTTGATTTTAAGAATTAGGGCTGATAGGGGTGGTGCCATTATTTGGCTGGCTAACGGGGTTGAATGTTTAAGATTTAGGGCTATTGACACTTCTCATGGATTGTGTTTAATTGCACATTTTTAAAGTTCATCGGCGCCAATGATTTATTAATTATTGCGTTATTCAAAGTGGAGATGCGGGGTATCGATCCCGTACCTCTCGCATGCGAAGCGAGCGCTCTACCATTGAGCTACATCCCCATTTCATTATGAATTTTTCGAATTTGACTAGTTATAAAATGTCGAAGTTTATATGTTATCTAGATTTATACTATGTGATCAAGAAATGCATTTCTACCCATAATAATTCTAAGTTAATAGGATACTGTTGATTGTATTATAATTATAGTGGTTATTGGATGTGTTAAAAATTTTGCTTTAAATTCATAGTCTGAGTGGTAGGATGCAAATCATATAAAAACTTAATATATAGGGTCATATATCTAGCCCAAAAAACCTTCAACTTCTGGTGTTTGTGGTCTTGATTGTTTCATTACACATTTGATTATGTTGGGTGTTGTGTTCTAAGCTTGCACTTACAAGGCTTTCAAGTACCTCTCGCATGCTAAGCGAGCGCTCTACCATCTGAGCTACATCCCCATTTTCATTGTGAATTTTTCGAATTGACTAGTTATAAAATGTCGAAGTTTTATATGTTATCTAGATTTATACTATGTGATCAAGAAATGCATTTCTACCATAATAATTCTATGTTAATAGGATACTGTTGATTGTATTATAATTATAGTGGTTATTTGATGTGTTTAAAATTTTGCTTTAAATTCATAGTCTGTGGTAGGATGCAAATCATATAAAAACTTAATATATAGGGTCATATATCTAGCCAAGAAAACCTTCACTTCTGGTGTGTTCGTGTTCTTGGTTGTTTTCATTACACATTTCATTAGGTTGGGTGTTGTGTTCTAAGCTTGCAATTAGAAGGCTTTCAAAGTGGAGATGCGAGGTATCGATCCCCATACCTCTCACATGCTAAGCGAGTGCTCTACCATCTGAGCTACATCCCCATTTTCATTGTGAATTTTTCGAATTTGACTAGTTATAAAATGTCGAAGTTTTATATGTTATCTAGATTTATACTATGTGATCAAGAAATGCATTTCTACCCATAATAATTCTAAGTTAATAGGATACTGTTGATTGTATTATAATTATAGTGGTTATTTAATGTGTTTAAAATTTTGCTTTAAATTCATAGTCTGAGTGGTAGGATGCAAATCATATAAAAAC
>NW_017617877.1:10000-12500 GCF_001879475.1 Ipomoea nil | reverse complement strand
CGGGCATATGCGGAACGAGTGTGCCTAAGTTGCGGACTCATGCGGAACGAGTGTGCCCAAGTTGCGGACTGATGCGGTACGAGGGTGCCTAAGTTGCGGACTTATGCGGTACGAGGGTGCCTAAGTTGCGGACTCATGCGGTACGAGGGTGCCTAAGTTGCGCAACGAGGGTGCCTAAGTTGCGGACTTATGCGGAACAAGGGTGCCGAGGTTGCGGAATTATGCGGTACGAGTGTACCCAAGGTGCGGACTTGTGCGGAACGAGGGTGCCCAAGTTGCGGACTTATGCGGAACGAGGGTGCCGAGGTTGCGGAATTATGCGGTACGAGGGTGCCCAAGTTGCGGACTGATGCGGTACGAGGGTGCCTAAGTTGCGGACTTATGCGGTACGAGGGTGCCCAAGTTGCGGACTGATGCGGTACGAGGGTGCCTAAGTTGCGGACTTATGCGGTACGAGGGTGCCTAAGTTGCGGACTCATGCGGAACGAGTGTGCCCAAGTTGCGGACTGATGCGGTACGAGGGTGCCTAAGTTGCGGACTTATGCGGTACGAGGGTGCCTAAGTTGCGGACTCATGCGGTACGAGGGTGCCTAAGTTGCGCAACGAGGGTGCCTAAGTTGCGGACTTATGCGGAACAAGGGTGCCGAGGTTGCGGAATTATGCGGTACGAGTGTACCCAAGTTGCGGACTTATGCGGAACGAGGGTGCCGAGGTTGCGGAATTATGCGGTACGAGGGTGCCGAGGTTGCGGACTTATGCGGTACGAGGGTGCCCAAGTTGCGGAATTATGCGGTACGAGGGTGCCGAGGTTGCGGACTTATGCGGTACGAGGGTGCCCAAGTTGCGGACTTATGCGGAACGAGGGTGCCGAGGTTGCGGACTTATGCGGTACGAGGGTGCCCAAGTTGCGGACTTATGCGGAACGAGGGTGCCGAGGTTGCGGACTTATGCGGTACGAGGGTGCCCAAGTTGCGGACTTATGCGGAACGAGGGTGCCGAGGTTGCGGAATTATGCGGTACGAGGGTGCCCAAGTTGCGGACTTATGCGGAACGAGGGTGCCGAGGTTGCGGAATTATGCGGTACGAGGGTGCCCAAGTTGCGGAATTATGCGGTACGAGGGTGCCCAAGTTGCGGAAAGTTGCGGCACGAGAGTGCCCAAGTTGCGGAAAGTTGCGGTACGAGGGTGCCCAAGTTGCGGACTTATGCGGAACGGGGGTGCCGAGGTTGCGGAAAGTTGCGGTACGAGGGTGCCTAAGTTGCGGATAGTTGCGGTACGAGAGTGCCCAAGTTGCGGAAAGTTGCGGTACGAGGGTGCCCAAGTTGCGGAAAGTTGCGGTACGGGGGTGCCCAAGTTGCGGAAAGTTGCGGTACGAGGGTGCCCAAGTTGCGGACTTATGCGGAACGGGGGTGCCGAGGTTGCGGAAAGTTGCGGTACGAGGGTGCCCAAGTTGCGGAATTATGCGGTACGAGGGTGCCGAGGTTGCGGACTTATGCGGTACGAGGGTGCCCAAGTTGCGGAAAGTTGCGGTACGGGTGTGCCGAGGTTGCGGAAAGTTGCGGAACGGGGTGGCCGAGGTTGCGGAAAGTTGCGGTACGGGGGTGCCGAGGTTGCGGAAAGTTGCGGTACGGGTGTGCCGAGGTTGCGGAAAGTTGCGGAACGGGGTGGCCGAGGTTGCGGAAAGTTGCGGAACGGGGTGGCCGAGGTTGCGGAAAGTTGCGGAACGGGGTGGCCGAGGTTGCGGAAAGTTGCGGAACGGGGTGGCCGAGGTTGCGGAAAGTTGCGGTACGGGTGTGCCGAGGTTGCGGACTTATGCGGAACGCGGTCGCCCAAGTTGCGGACTTATGCGGAACGAGGGCGCCCAAAGTGCGCACAGTTGCGGACGGATGCGGAAAATCTCACGCAACAGAGGTTTACCCGCCTGCCGCCCCAGTACTTTTACGACGGTTGTGTGTTATGCCTTGGCCTATGTCGTTTTACGTCGTTCTCGTGCCAAAATGGAATATACATTTGTTTTAGAGCTTATTGTACTACTTAATTAGTGAGGCAAACGAAATGCCATATATTCCTCTCACATTCCCAACAATCCCAAGTACTTGGCTAAGTCAGACAAGGAACTTTGCGGACAGCTGGGCATAAATTTGGACATCGTCGTTTTCAATGAAATAATCATCCAAACGCTTTGAAATTTACCAAGCATTGTTAAAATGCTCTAAACTAAAGGACCATGCAATAACATTTGAAAAAAAATGCACGGAACCACCCGAAATGACCGTGTGATTTACGGGACAAACCGTGTCTACTGCTGTCACTGGGGTTTTTTTTTTTTTAACTACTATAGGGGGGGTATGGTAGTTGAGGTGCCGGTCGACTTTTTTCGGAACGTGTTGGGACGGGCCCCCCTCGTCCCGTAGGCCTCGTACGAGTGTTCCCGCCGCTCGTACGTATTATTGGGGACCGGCATAGACCCATCGGAGTCGCAAGGCGGGGCGGCGCACCGG
>NW_017617876.1:12500-15000 GCF_001879475.1 Ipomoea nil | reverse complement strand
GTGCCTACGTTGCGGGCATATGCGGAACGAGTGTGCCTAAGTTGCGGACTCATGCGGAACGAGTGTGCCTAAGTTGCGGACTCATGCGGAACGAGTGTGCCTAAGTAGCGGACTTGTGCGGAACGAGTGTGCCTAAGTATCGGACTTGTGCGGAACGAGCGTGCCTAAGTTGCGGACTTGTGCGGAACGAGCGTGCCTAAGTTGCGGACTTGTGCGGAACGAGCGTGCCTACGTTGCGGGCATATGCGGAACGAGTGTGCCTACGTTGCGGGCATATGCGGAACGAGTGTGCCTAAGTTGCGGACTCATGCGGAACGAGTGCGCCTAAGTTGCGGACAGTTGCGGAACGAGTGTGCCTAAGTAGCGGACAGTTGCGGAACGAGTGTGCCGAAGTTGCGGACTTGTGCGGAACGAGTGTGCCGAAGTAGCGTGCCTACGTTGCGGACTCATGCGGAACGAGTGTGCCTACGTTGCGGGCATATGCGGAACGAGTGTGCCTAAGTTGCGGACTCATGCGGAACGAGTGTGCCTAAGTGCCGGACTTGTGCGGAACGAGTGTGCCTACGTTGCGGGCTCATGCGGAACGAGTGTGCCCAAGTTGCGGACTTATGGGGTACGAGCGTGCCTAAGTTGCGGACTCATGCGGAACGAGTGTGCCTAAGTGCCGGACTTGTGCGGAACGAGTGTGCCTACGTTGCGGGCTCATGCGGAACGAGTGTGCCCAAGTTGCGGACTTATGGGGTACGAGGGTGCCTAAGTTGCGGACTTATGCGGAACGAGGGTGCCTAAGTTGCGGGCTTATGCGCAACGTTGGTGCCTAAGTTGCGGACTCATGCGGTACGAGGGTGCCGAGGTTGCGGAATTATGCGGTACGAGGGTGCCGAGGTTGCGGACTTATGCGGAACGAGGGTGCCGAGGTTGCGGAATTATGCGGTACGAGGGTGCCCAAGTTGCGGAAAGTTGCGGTACGAGGGTGCCCAAGTTGCGGAAAGTTGCGGTACGAGAGTGCCCAAGTTGCGGAAAGTTGCGGTACGAGAGTGCCCAAGTTGCGGAAAGTTGCGGTACGAGGGTGCCCAAGTTGCGGACTTATGCGGAACGAGGGTGCCGAGGTTGCGGACTTATGCGGTACAGAGGGTGCCGAGGTTGCGGACTTATGCGGTACGAGGGTGCCGAGGTTGCGGACTTATGCGGTACGAGGGTGCCGAGGTTGCGGACTTATGCGGTACGAGGGTGCCGAGGTTGCGGACTTATGCGGTACGAGGGTGCCGAGGTTGCGGAAAGTTGCGGTACGGGTGTGCCGAGGTTGCGGAAAGTTGCGGTACGGGTGTGCCGAGGTTGCGGAAAGTTGCGGTACGGGTGGGCCGAGGTTGCGGAAAGTTGCGGTACGGGGGTGCCGAGGTTGCGGAAAGTTGCGGTACGGGGGTGCCGAGGTTGCGGAAAGTTGCGGTACGGGTGGGCCGACGTTGCGGAAAATTGCGGTACGGGTGGGCCGACGTTGCGGAAAATTGCGGTACGGGGGTGCCGAGGTTGCGGAAAGTTGCGGTACGGGTGGGCCGAGGTTGCGGAAAGTTGCGGTACGGGTGGGCCGAGGTTGCGGAAAATTGCGGTACGGGGGTGCCGAGGTTGCGGAAAGTTGCGGTACGAGGGTGCCCAAGTTGCGGACTTATGCGGTACGAGAGTGCCCAAGTTGCGGAAAATTGCGGTACGGGGGTGCCGAGGTTGCGGACTTATGCGGAACGGGTGTGCCGAGGTTGCGGAAAGTTGCGGTACGGGTGTGCTGAGGTTGCGGAAAGTTGCGGTACGAGGGTGCCGAGGTTGCGGAAAGTTGCGGTACGAGGGTGCCGAGGTTGCGGAAAGTTGCGGTACGAGGGTGCCCAAGTTGCGGACTTATGCGGAACGGGGGTGCCGAGGTTGCGGACTTATGCGGAACGAGGGTGCCGAGGTTGCGGACTTATGCGGAACGAGGGCGCCCAAATTGCGCACAGTTGCGGACGGATGCGGAAAATATCACGCAACAGAGGTTTACCCGCCTGCCACCCCAGTACTTTTACGACGGTTCTGTGTTATGCCTTGGCCTATGTCGTTTTACGTCGTTCTCGTGCCAAAATGGCATATACATTTGTTTTAGAGCTTATTGTACTATTTAATTAGTGAGGCAAACGATATGCCATATATTCCTCTCACATTCCCAACAATCCCAAGTACTTGGCTAAGTCAGACAAGGAACTTTGCGGACAGCTGGGCATAAATTTGGACATCGTCGTTTTCAATGAAATAATCATCCAAACGCTTTGAAATTTACCAAGCATTGTTAAAATGCTCTAAACTAAAGGACCATGCAATAACATTTGAAAAAAAATGCACGGAACCACCCGAAATGACCGTGTGATTTACGGGACAAACCGTGTCTACTGCTGTCACTGGGGTTTTTTTTTTTTTAACTACTATAGGGGGGGTATGGTAGTTGAGGTGCCGGTCGACTTTTTTCGGAACGTGTTGG
>NW_017617876.1:0-5000 GCF_001879475.1 Ipomoea nil | reverse complement strand
GCCCCGCGTCGATAGTTACGAAAGGTAACTACCGAATTTCCATCTCGCCGTACGCATTGGTTGTGAGTCCGTCGCGCCATCGGTGGAGGAAGACCTCGAGGAGTGAAAGTCCTCGATCAATACAACACCATACCTCTTGCGAGGTGGGTCAGCCCCCAAGTCCGACGCTAAGACAACGCCCGTTGCGCTTGGGCAGATTCGTAGCGAGCGCACAATCATCCTTTAACGGACAGCTTACTAGACGGGTGGACACTGGTGTCGGTAACTTACAAGCCTACTGACGGTATATTGCAGATTCACGGTTGTTTTTTTGCCCAACTTGTTCCACGGCCGTTTTTTTGGCATGTCCGTCTCGGTCAGATCCGGACGTGTCGTCGAACGAGTGCTGTGGAGGAAGCCCTCGAGGAATGAAAGGCCTCGAGCAATACAATATTTCTATCCTCTTGCGAGGTCGGTCAACCCCCACGCCCGACGACACGTACGCTGCACTGCGCTACGCTGGGCGGGTTCATTGCGAACGCCCGCCCTCCGCCCCTACGGCGCACCGTAATTCGTTAACGAACAGCTTACTAGACGATTGGACACGTGCCTCGGCAACTCACAACCTACTGACGGTATATTGCAGATTCACGTTTGCTCGATTGACCGAATTCACGTGCCAATGATGTTTTTTTGCATGTCCGTCTCCGTCCGGTGCGCCGCCCCGCCTTGCGACTCCGATGGGTCTATGCCGGTCCCCAATAATACGTACGAGCGGCGGGAACACTCGTACGAGGCCTACGGGACGAGGGGGCCCGTCCCAACACGTTCCGAAAAAAGTCGACCGGCACCTCAACTACCATACCCCCCCTATAGTAGTTAAAAAAAAAAAAACCCCAGTGACAGCAGTAGACACGGTTTGTCCCGTAAATCACACGGTCATTTCGGGTGGTTCCGTGCATTTTTTTTCAAATGTTATTGCATGGTCCTTTAGTTTAGAGCATTTTAACAATGCTTGGTAAATTTCAAAGCGTTTGGATGATTATTTCATTGAAAACGACGATGTCCAAATTTATGCCCAGCTGTCCGCAAAGTTCCTTGTCTGACTTAGCCAAGTACTTGGGATTGTTGGGAATGTGAGAGGAATATATGGCATATCGTTTGCCTCACTAATTAAATAGTACAATAAGCTCTAAAACAAATGTATATGCCATTTTGGCACGAGAACGACGTAAAACGACATAGGCCAAGGCATAACACAGAACCGTCGTAAAAGTACTGGGGTGGCAGGCGGGTAAACCTCTGTTGCGTGATATTTTCCGCATCCGTCCGCAACTGTGCGCAATTTGGGCGCCCTCGTTCCGCATAAGTCCGCAACCTCGGCACCCTCGTTCCGCATAAGTCCGCAACCTCGGCACCCCCGTTCCGCATAAGTCCGCAACTTGGGCACCCTCGTACCGCAACTTTCCGCAACCTCGGCACCCTCGTACCGCAACTTTCCGCAACCTCGGCACCCTCGTACCGCAACTTTCCGCAACCTCAGCACACCCGTACCGCAACTTTCCGCAACCTCGGCACACCCGTTCCGCATAAGTCCGCAACCTCGGCACCCCCGTACCGCAATTTTCCGCAACTTGGGCACTCTCGTACCGCATAAGTCCGCAACTTGGGCACCCTCGTACCGCAACTTTCCGCAACCTCGGCACCCCCGTACCGCAATTTTCCGCAACCTCGGCCCACCCGTACCGCAACTTTCCGCAACCTCGGCCCACCCGTACCGCAACTTTCCGCAACCTCGGCACCCCCGTACCGCAATTTTCCGCAACGTCGGCCCACCCGTACCGCAATTTTCCGCAACGTCGGCCCACCCGTACCGCAACTTTCCGCAACCTCGGCACCCCCGTACCGCAACTTTCCGCAACCTCGGCACCCCCGTACCGCAACTTTCCGCAACCTCGGCCCACCCGTACCGCAACTTTCCGCAACCTCGGCACACCCGTACCGCAACTTTCCGCAACCTCGGCACACCCGTACCGCAACTTTCCGCAACCTCGGCACCCTCGTACCGCATAAGTCCGCAACCTCGGCACCCTCGTACCGCATAAGTCCGCAACCTCGGCACCCTCGTACCGCATAAGTCCGCAACCTCGGCACCCTCGTACCGCATAAGTCCGCAACCTCGGCACCCTCGTTCCGCATAAGTCCGCAACTTGGGCACCCTCGTACCGCAACTTTCCGCAACTTGGGCACTCTCGTACCGCAACTTTCCGCAACTTGGGCACTCTCGTACCGCAACTTTCCGCAACTTGGGCACCCTCGTACCGCAACTTTCCGCAACTTGGGCACCCTCGTACCGCATAATTCCGCAACCTCGGCACCCTCGTTCCGCATAAGTCCGCAACCTCGGCACCCTCGTACCGCATAATTCCGCAACCTCGGCACCCTCGTACCGCATGAGTCCGCAACTTAGGCACCAACGTTGCGCATAAGCCCGCAACTTAGGCACCCTCGTTCCGCATAAGTCCGCAACTTAGGCACCCTCGTACCCCATAAGTCCGCAACTTGGGCACACTCGTTCCGCATGAGCCCGCAACGTAGGCACACTCGTTCCGCACAAGTCCGGCACTTAGGCACACTCGTTCCGCATGAGTCCGCAACTTAGGCACGCTCGTACCCCATAAGTCCGCAACTTGGGCACACTCGTTCCGCATGAGCCCGCAACGTAGGCACACTCGTTCCGCACAAGTCCGGCACTTAGGCACACTCGTTCCGCATGAGTCCGCAACTTAGGCACACTCGTTCCGCATATGCCCGCAACGTAGGCACACTCGTTCCGCATGAGTCCGCAACGTAGGCACGCTACTTCGGCACACTCGTTCCGCACAAGTCCGCAACTTCGGCACACTCGTTCCGCAACTGTCCGCTACTTAGGCACACTCGTTCCGCAACTGTCCGCAACTTAGGCGCACTCGTTCCGCATGAGTCCGCAACTTAGGCACACTCGTTCCGCATATGCCCGCAACGTAGGCACACTCGTTCCGCATATGCCCGCAACGTAGGCACGCTCGTTCCGCACAAGTCCGCAACTTAGGCACGCTCGTTCCGCACAAGTCCGCAACTTAGGCACGCTCGTTCCGCACAAGTCCGATACTTAGGCACACTCGTTCCGCACAAGTCCGCTACTTAGGCACACTCGTTCCGCATGAGTCCGCAACTTAGGCACACTCGTTCCGCATGAGTCCGCAACTTAGGCACACTCGTTCCGCATATGCCCGCAACGTAGGCACACTCGTTCCGCACAAGTCCGGCACTTAGGCACGCTCGTTCCGCACAAGTCCGGCACTTAGGCACACTCGTTCCGCATGAGTCCGCAACTTAGGCACGCTCGTTCCGCATATGCCCGCAACGTAGGCACACTCGTTCCGCACAAAGTCCGCAAAGCCCGCAACGTAGGCACCATCGTTCCGCATGAGTCCGCAACTTAGGCACCATCCGTTCCGCAACAGTCCGCACTTAGGCACCATCGTTCCGCATGAGTCCGCAACTTAGGCACTAACGTTGCGCATAAGTCAGCAACTTAGGCACACTCGTTCCCCATAAGCCCGCAACGTAGGCACCATCGTTCCGCACAAGTCCGCAACTTAGGCACGCTCGTTCCGCACAAGTCCGCAACTTAGGCACGCTCGTTCCGCACAAGTCCGCTACTTAGGCACACTCGTTCCGCATAAGTCCGCAACGTAGGGCACACTCGTTCCGCACAAGTCCGCAACTTAGGCACACTCGTTCCGCATAAGTCCGCAACTTAGGCACACTCGTTCCGCATATGCCCGCAACGTAGGCACCATCGTTCCGCATAAGTCCGCAACGTAGGCACACTCGTTCCGCACAAGTCCGCAAAGCCCGCAACGTAGGCACCATCGTTCCGCATGAGTCCGCAACTTAGGCACCACCCGTTCCGCAACAGTCCGCACTTAGGCACCATCGTTCCGCATAAGTCCGCAACTTGGGCACACTCGTTCCGCATGAGTCCGCAATGTAGGCACCATCCGTTCCGCAACAGTCCGCACTTAGGCACCATCGTTCCGCATGAGTCCGCAACTTAGGCACTAACGTTGCGCATAAGTCAGCAACTTATGCACCGCCGTCCGCACTTAGCCACTTAGTACGGAACTCTGTCCGCACTTAGGTACCAGCGTGCCACATCCGTCCGCAACGTAGGCACCAACGAAGTTCGAGTGAAACGTGGCTAAGTCCTTGGCCACTAAACACTTGTACACAGAACTTGAAACTTGTGAATACTTTGACACTTAGCCATTTTTTCAAGCCTTTGTTTCTTGATTGAGCGCTTAACCACTTAGACATCCTAACCATTCTTGGAATTGTAACCTCTCGCGTAATAGTGTGGATTGAATTGGATTTCATAGGGAGTGATGAAAGGCGGGTTGGATAGGGGTGGGAGGGACGAATCGGAGCGACAAAGGGCTGAATCTCAGAGGATCGTGGCAGCAAGGCCACTCTACCCCTTACAATACCCCGTCGCGTATTTAAGTCGTCTGCAAAGGATTCAGCTCGCCGCTCGATCGGAATTGTAATTCAAGGCGGCCACCGTGACCCTTCCGCCACGACGGCTTAGCCAACGACACGTGCCCTTGGGGGCCAAATGGCCCTACTGCGGGTCGGCAAACGGGCGACGAGCGCATGCGTCGGTCTAGCCCGGATTCTGACTTAGAGGCGTTCAGTCATAATCCAACGCACGGTAGCTTCGCGCCACTGGCTTTTCAACCAAGCGCGATGACCAATTGTGCGAATCAACGGTTCCTCTCGTACTAGGTTGAATTACTATTGCGACACTGTCATCAGTAGGGTAAAAACTAACCTGTCTCACGACGGTCTAAACCCAGCTCACGTTCCCTATTGGTGGTGAACAATCCAACACTTGGTGAATTCTGCTTCACAATGATAGGAAGAGCGACATCGAAGGATCAAAAAGCAACGTCGCTATGAACGCTTGGCTGCCACAA
>NW_017617875.1:597500-884544 GCF_001879475.1 Ipomoea nil | reverse complement strand
CACATCCATATTGGTAGTCGCAATCCCGGATCATGTTCTAATGCTTGAATGTCAAACTTCTCATTTATTTCAATTCTTTGAGATTTTCCAGGACGACTTTCAGAATTCAATTGATCAACACTTGTAGATGGATTTACTTGAGATGATGAATCTTCAGAATTCTTTCTTTTAAAAAAAGTATCAATTTTTTGTGTCTTCTTCATTGTAGCTCAATCTTCCTATGTTCACAATTAATCACAATATTAATATTTTGGTAAGTCAATTAAATATTTAAACTAACCAAGTCAATTAAACATTTAAACATATAAGTAATGACATAAAACAAATGAGGACAAAGCACTTTAACACTTGTAGGATACAAATATACAATATTTCAATTCATTTTGTTTTAAATTCATTAGTATAGTATTACTCATTTCAATTCATTTATTTAAATTATGTCTTCCACAACATCAGTTTCTATTTCTTTCTTCTCACTTCTGTTTTACATTTCGGTATTGCCAACCAAATTAAATTCATTTTTGTTGTTTGAAATTATTCTATTGTATAAGTATATAGATTACGGCATTGAGATATTTAATCTCAATTCTCTATGTGTTTCTCTACTCTACTAGTTTGATGTTAATTAGCCATTAATGGAAGAAAACTAAAAGCATAAACTTAAAGAAAAGAAACTTTGAACATTGGAGTTAATAATAAATGTACTCTTCACAAAATATATAATAATACAAATTTACAAAGTAATTATTTAAAGCTTTAAAACAAATGAAAAAAAATTACCATATTCATTGTTGAAGAGAAGAAGAATAGTAGATTGAAGAAGTCAAGAAGATGAAACCGGAGTCGGCTCAAGTAGTTGTCGTGAGTTGAATGCCGGCTGACCATCGTTTTCTTCTTGCCATCCGCCAATTGCGCATTCCCACAGCAGAACACGTGTTTGTCGACCATAGCACTCCACGGCCAAGCACTTACGATCTCTCCAAGTGCTACACCCTGATGGCCGGCTGCTGATGGTCGCGTGGAGTCGGTCGCCAAAATTCCTACGCCCAAGGGTACTGAAGTGATTCTGGAAATTTTATTGTCACAAGCATCCAGGCACCAGTAGCTTTCAAAATTTGCTCCACCATTCTAAAGGAACCTTTTTCTTCTCTTCAAAAATGCCACATAATACCAATATTTCCTTGCGTAGATATGCCTTGAGATTGCAAATCTCTAATTCCCCTTATTTTTCTTAAATTTTCCTTTTTCGCTATGTTTTTTTTTTTAATCTTCGTGCTCTTCCACCACATGTGTCTTCTTAATAACACATGCACTCTTCTTGCATACTTAATTGCTACGTTTAGTAGATGTATATGTCGTGTCTGTTCTGTCTCCCTGCGTATTGACTGTCAGCTTGGAACCGGATTTGTATCAAGTGTCACGCTTGATTTTTCTTGGTTGGAACATACAACTTTGGATGCTGATATCAGTTTTAAGAAATTTCATTTCTTGGAACTGGAGACATCCAGTTAGGATATATATTGGGAGTCCCTTCTCAGCCTCTTTTTAACGACATATTGCTTGTCTAGCTCAATATAAAACAAAGCCTTTCGCACAATCAAGAGTAAAGCGGAGAAAGCAACCTGTGACCACGGTGTCTACTGTTAAGGTCGTGGTGGGGGAACAATTTATTCGGCGTCCCGACATCTTTGATTCCCCAGCCGAGTCCCTCAGTGTGATGGACCGACCACTCTTTGCTAATAACTACCGAGTACTTTAATTTAAATATTACGTCTAATTTAAGGGTTACCTCTTGTAGACCTCAACGCACAGCTTCTTTACTTGAGTCTCCTCTAATTCTCTTCTTGGTCCACGGTTCTTCGTGAACCTTCTCAATCTTCCGTCCATAGTTCTCGGACGCTCTTCGAAATTGCTCAGATAAAGAGGCAAACGCAACCTTTTTGTCACGATCCCCACAGACCGGCGCCAGTGATGATTTTAGGGTCTTTGGCCCAAGGAGGTCCAACACAACCTTTAGCTGGAGGATGCACCTTTTAGTAAAGCTTCACTATTTTATTGTGTATCGTACATGTTGTATGGCTATTCTCTATACAAAGTGTTGTGTTTCTAATAATATAGCAAGAATAATAGAAGGAAGAGTGATGGAATGGTGTGGAAGAGTCCTTCCATGTGTATAGATGAGTGGTCTTCTTGGGAGAGTCCTCCCATGTGTGAATAACGTGATGGAGTCTTCTTTGTATGTTGTGGAATGAAACCTTCTGTTGAGAGGAGGAATGGTGGAGTCTTCTCTTAGAAGAGTGATAGTCTTCTCTCATGCATGGTGGAAGAGTGGGTGGTCCTCTTGGAGATTAAAGAATAGTAGGAGGTATTCTAGTGTGTAGGAGAGATAGAGTCTTCCTTGTGCATTGTGGGTGGAAGAGTCCTTGTAGTATGTATGAATGGTTGCCCCCTTCTCCTTGTGTTCTCTTTGTCTTTTATAGCAATAAGAAGTAGTCGTTTGGGTGACTAACCATTAGGGAAATAATGGGTATTAAATATGCTATTAATGGGTTGGTTATGAATATTAAGTTGGGGGTTAGGATGAGGTAATTTGAATAGGCAATGAATTGGTAGTAATGGGGAATAATGGGTTGAGAGGTTATAATATGACGTTTAATGGATAATAAGTTGGTTAATAATAGGGTAGTAAATGGGCTAACGGCTAGTTTAGGCCGACCTCCTACCCGTGCCGACTTCCGGGTCGACCCCCGGGTTGAGCCGACTCCTCGTTTTGGCTCGTATCTCTTTTGGGCTTGCTCCATTTTCTTCTTGGGCTTCTCTTCTTCGTCTGGGCTTTATCTATTTTCTTCTTGAGCCCCGAGCCCAAGGGGTTCTCACCCCATCAATAATAATAATAATAATAATAATAACAATAATAATAATAATAACAATAACAATAACAATAACAATAACAATAACAATAACAATAACAATAATAATAATAATAATAATAATAATAATAATAATAATAATAATAATAATAATAATAATAATAATTATTATTATTATTATTATTATTATTATTATTATTATTATTATTGAGAACAATATTGATGGAGGAATGGTAGGGGTGATCGTGGTTCCGGTTCCGTAAATGGACAAATCGAAACGGAGTCCGGTCCGATTTTGGTTTATGAACCGACGTTCTAGTTAGAACCGCCGGTTCTAACCGGATTTTATATTTAAAAAAAAAAAAAAAAAAAAAAAAAAAAAAAAAAAAAAGAAGCTAAAGAGGCAAAGAACAAAGTTTGGTCTTTGCCTCTTTGCGCCACTGCCCAATGCAGCAATGAGGCAGTATGCTGCACGCCTACGGCCTGCAGCCATCAATTTAATTTAATTTCTTTTTTTACGGTTTGGAACCGGAACTGACGGTTTCGGTTCCTTTATTTCACAAACCTTAGGTTCCGGTTAGGAACCGGAACCATACGAACGATTCCAGTTCGGTTCCGGTTACGGTTCGAACCTCTGGTTCACACCGAACCGTGGTCACCCCTAATTTTTTAGTGTATTGAAAATTCATTATTTGATATGATATCTAAAAATGAATTTTAATACATTAATAATGAACTAAGGGTAAAATTTTCAAATTAGTGTTTTTCTTCTCCATTTAATGTGGAATTGTAATTCATAAGGGGGATGTAGCCATGTAGGAATTGTAATTCAACAAAATGAGGGAACCAAACGTAAATTGTGCAAGCCAAAAAAATTACAACTACATCCAACCAAATAATCTGTGAATGTTTGATCCCTATAGTTTTTCCTCTCCACATGCAATAAGATGATATGAAAGATGGTAATTGGTGAGACATATAACTGCGTTGCTATTTTCACTTCAAAATTATCAATCACCTACCTACAACTACTAGTACTAGGCTTGTAACTCAACTACACTTTGAAAAAAGACTAATATACAACAATGTGAACTAGCTTCTAATCATTTTTTAAGGGAAAAATTGAATGACAAATGTAAACTATGCAAACCCAATCACAAGAGAAAGCAGCCACTAACAAGCAAATATTTACACAAATGCTCAACTACATACACTTTAAACAAGCCCACTACTATCCTTTCACTATAGCCAACTTACAATATAAGGTTGAAGACTTGAACAGCTGTCAAAATGATCACATTTCCAATCTTCTGAAACATGTCCTCAGAGCCACTTTGATGCTTGCTAATACTCAAAAAAGGTTTACAATTCCAATCTGGATGGGATATAAAGCAGCAGATCTAGAAAAACTTCCTTCGTAGGTTCCTGGTGGTTGCTTGATAAGATTGCATAACAAGTCCTACACCAATACCAATGCCAACCCTCAAGCCAGCATTAAACCAGGACAATTGCCCAAGGTACATTCCGTCATAATATGACCCATGTACAGCTTTCTCATCTAAAATGGCATTTATCATAAAAACCTCTCACTGTGCCTACCGAGATAAGCATAAAAGAAAGGAAAGGGCAAAGTTATTTCTTGGTAGGTTCGTCAACTAATTGAATGTAAAAAGGTGGTTATAACCCCTCAGATTCAGAAGGTTTTAGACTTCCTTTTAAGGAAAGTCATCCTTATTTGTTGCTTTACTAAGCTGTGCCTATGTCTGGTTTACATAGGATAGGGATGAGAATGCCTCATCAACTCATAAGCAAGGAGGAAAGGACTTGTGCCCCCCTCCAGTTTTATTCTTTTATCTTTGTGATTAATAAACAAAATATTAAAAATGCTTATGTATCCAGTACTTCATCATTAAAATATGAGATTGTGAGAGAAACATAAATACTGTAAGAAACCAGCATACTAGTATCCTGTAAGATATTACCCCAAAGGATTGATAATAATTATTTCTCTAGTATTATTAGACTGCCAAGCATTTGCATACTGTAAGTGTAAATACGTTGCACCTTTAAACCTCTTAATATTGGCTTAGATTAGTTGTCAAAGTAGTTCTGGATTAGTTGATGGATTAGTCATAACGTCTGGAGTAGCTGACTGGATCAGCGCAAGAAAGTAATCTAGGAGGTATGAAGCTTATTCAAATTATTTATTCAAGACCCTATCAAAGGGGAGATCTAGATCTACTGGAGCAGCCGAAATCAAGGATGGGAAGAGTGCTTGTTTTGAGGATCAAAAGATCCTTTTCTACCTATATAAAATGCTACTTTGATTACCATTCACTTACACACTCTTTCATTTTGTTTTACTCGAAAAGTCTTGGTTCATCTATACAAAATTTATACTGTACTATTGAGTGTGAAGAATGGCTTGTAATCAGATCATGAAGCAATGAAGATCGCCTGCACATCGGATCCACTGGAGTAGGTTCTGGAGTAGTTATAGGTTATACTGTAGTGTGTAATTAACTCTCCTCTTGTACTCCGTTTTTATCATAGTGGATTTGGGTTGATGTGAGTGGCCCCGCAGACATAGGAGTGAGGCTCCGAACTGCGTGAACATATCCTGGTGCATGCTTTCTTTTACTGCTATTTATTTTATGTTCGTTATTATATCTGGAGTATGTTTGCATCTAGTCCAGATTTATAATTGAAATAAAATTAAAGTGCATAAAGATAAATCTTGCATTCAAGACTCACGTGCTTTTTCAATTGGTATCAGAGCTCGGGGACTTAAATTATTAGTCTAACCGATCTGGCGATCACGTGTTTTTTGAACTCAAGATCTCAGTGTCTGTCTGTTTTTCTGTTTATCTAGTTTACTTTTTGCTCATTGTGCATTGAGTCTTACAGAATGGAACGACATAGAGCACCTCCTGAACTAACAGGTGACAACTATGCGTACTGGAAGGCCCGCACCAAAATGCATCTACGAGCTCAAGCAGAGAGGGTCTGGAGGGCTGTTCTTACTGGTTGGTCTCATCCTACCAAAGATGGAGACAATACAGGAGATCCTCCAGTCCTCAAACCAGAGGCAGAATGGACAGAGACTGAGATGACTACCGCAAGCTACAATCATAAAGCGTTAGATACTATTTTTTCTTTAATGCATGAGAGTCAATTTACCATTGTTGCAGGGTGAGATTCAGCAAAAGAAGCTTGGGATGCCTTCGAAACAACCTATGAAGGAACCGCATCGGTTAAACAATCCAAACTACAAATGGTTCAAATACACTTTGAAGATCTAAAGATGAAAGATGATGAAACTATAGTGGATTTTCATGCCCGGGTGCAAGAACTAGCCAATAGGGCAAGCATCTTAGGCGAGCCAATCACTCAAGAAAGACTTGTCAAAAAGATTCTTCGCTCACTCCCTCCAAGATTTCGTATGAAAGTTACAGCTATTCAGGAGCACGATGGATGGGAAAAGAAAATGGTACAACAATTAATGGGAAGTCTACAAACCTATGAGATGGAAATCTTAGGAGGACCTGAAACAAAAGGAAAAATCGTAGCCTTTACTGTCGAAGAAGCTGGAATAGTTTCTGATCCAGATGAGGTAAGTCGATCCAGTAATCTTCTTAACTAAAGGTTTTTCTAAATTGTTGCAACAGGTAAAACAACGACAAAATGGAAAATTTGGCAAGCTTCAAGGTCAAAGAGGATCGGGGACGAGTGCTATTCGAAACAATCAAAAATCAAAATCGTCCAACCAACGATCATGTGCATCTAGAAACTCTCAATCCAAAGACAAAACCGGAGGCAAAGGGATCAAATGTTATGAATATGAAGGGTATGGCAATGTGCAGGCTGAATGTCCCACCTACCTAAGAAGGAAGAAGTCGATGAAAGTTGCCCTTACCTGGAGTGATGATGATCAACCAGAAACTGATCCAGGATTTGATCCAGATGAGATCTCTGGAAACTTTGTTGCCTTCACAGCCTTTACAACTACAGTACCTGACTTTACAACTGGCGAAGAATCAGAAATTGAAGAGTATGTGTCATCAAAAGATCAAGATTTACCTGCACCTTCTTTTGAAGTAGAATATAAAAAATTGTATGCAAAATGGGAAATTCTTGTAAAAGTTAATATATCTCTGTCTAGTCAAGTTAGCATTCTAGAAAATGCCAAAAAAGTGTATCTATCTAAAATATCTGACAGGGACAGCATCATTCAAGACAGTCATAAGAAAGAAGAAAATCTCAAACATGAGCTGGAAGAACTCAAAAAGGAACTAGAGCAACTCAAACGCAAGATAAAAATGATGGACAACACATCCACCTTAGACCAAATTTTGGATTCTGGTCGAAAGACATCTACAAAATATGGGTTAGGATACTCTGGAGGAAAGGATAAAGCTACTACAATTTTCGTCAAAGCCTCAGGCCCTGACTCAGTCTCTGGAGCAGATCAAGATAGTCCAGAAACTAGTACAGCTCAACGTCAAGTCAAATTTGCTCCAAGTAAAAAAGCAAGCAAGGTTAGATTGTATAATCCTATATGTCATTACTGCAGGGTACGCGGACATACAAAACCGGAGTGCTTCTACTTCTACAAAGACCAACGTCTTGAGAAGTACACCAACAAGTCTATCACCCTGTTTGTCAAGAAAATTTGGGTGAAGAAAAGTGACTTTGTCTGCCACGTTCCTTTCCACTCTACGAGTACTAATAGAAAAGAGAGATGGTACTTTGATAGTGGATGTTCGCGTCATATGACGGGTGATGCTAAGTTCCTAAACAATATAAAGGGAAGTACTGGAGAAGTAACTTTCGGCGATGGAGTTAAGGGAAAGATCACTGGAATTGGTACTCTAAATATCACAGGTCTACCCAAACTCAAACAAGTTCTCTTAGTGGAAGGTCTGCACGCAAATCTGATAAGCATCAGCCAATTATGTGACCAGGAATGGAAAGTCTACTTTACAAAAGACAGCTGCAATGTCACAGACTACCAAAAGAACTGTGTCATGGAAGGTAAATGATCTTCTGATAATTGCTATATACTTACTAACGATTCTTTCTGTTACAGGTCAAGCGTAAAAGAATCAAAACTATGGCATCAAAAATTAGGTCACTTAAATTATCGCTCACTTGAAAAACTAATCAAGATTGAGGGTGTACGAGGCCTACCTAACATCAAGGTAGAAACAGCTGGAGTATGCAGTGCCTGTCAAGCTGGAAAACAAACTAGAGCAGCGCATACCTCTCAAAATATGATCAATACCACACACTGCTTGGAACTCATTCACATGGACCTCATTGGTCCTACCCGAACAGAAAGCATTGGAGGTAAAAGGTACATTTTAGTTTGTGTTGACAATTTTTCTCGGTTTTCGTGGGTCAGTTTTCTCAGGGAAAAGTCAGAAACTTTCGAAGCCTTCAAAGCTCTGGCCCTAAAGCTCCAAAAAGAAAAAGATGAGTCATATGCATCAAAAGTGATCATGGACGTGAATTCGACAATCAAGTGTTTAATGATTGGTGTGCATCGGTTGGTATCTTCCATGAATATTCAGCACCTAAAACGCCACAACAAAACGGCGTTGTTGAAAGGAAGAATTGGACGATTCAAGAGATGGCTCGGGTTCTACTCAATGCAAAAGATTTGGCTCAGATATTTTGGGCTGAAGTAGTAAGTACTGCGTGTCACACGATAAACCGAGTATATCTACGACATCACACTCCGTATGAAATATGGAAAGGTAAGAAGCCTAATATTAACTACTTTCATATTTTTGGCTCACGGTGTTTTATCTTGAAGGACTGAAACCCAACTGGAAAATTCGAGCCTAAAAGTGATGAAGGGTATTTTCTTGGGTACTCAACGAATAGTCATGCCTACCGTGTCTACAACAAAGTCACAAAATCCATCATGGAATCAGCAAATGTGGTTGTTGATGATCAACCAGATGAAATAACTGAGGTTATAAGAGTCTCTGACTCCGAAGCTACTCCAGAATCCGACAAAAATGATCCAGAACCTCCTGAAACTGCGTCATCAGATCCTACTCCGACTCCTCCATCTCCTAGTCCAGAACCTGGTCCAGAACCAGATGCTGGAGCACTCGAAGTGGCTATCCGAACTCACAAATATCATCCAACTCAAAACATCATAGGAGATCCATCCTCTGGAGTACGAACTAGAGGTATTAAGCGAAATTACCTTGAGCTTGCAGGGTATACGTGTTACACGTCAAAGATTGAACCCAAGACGGTCAAAGAAGCTCTATCTGATGAACTCTGGATTAAAGCCATGCAGGAAGAACTCGGACAATTTGAACGTAACAAGGTATGGAATCTTGTCCCTAAACCTGAAGGTGTAAATGTTGTAGGAACAAAGTGGATCTTTCGCAACAAGACCGATTCAGCTGGAAATATTGCTCGCAACAAAGCAAGACTGGTTGCACAAGGCTACTCTCAAATTGAAGGTATCGACTACGAAGAGACGTTTGCACCTGTGGCACTCCTAGAATCTATTCGCCTTTTACTATGTATAGCGTGTGCTCTAGGAATAAAGTTGTTTCAGATGGATGTCAAAATGGCTTTTCTAAATGGATATTTATCCAAAGATATATATGTTGCTCAACCTAAAGGCTTCGAAGACCCTCATCATCCTGACCATGTTTACAAACTGGACAAGGCTCTATATGGCCTAAAACAAGCTCCAAGGGCCTGGTATGAAAGACTATCCCAGTATCTTCTCCAGCACGGCTACAACCGAGGGGGAGTCGACAAAACCTTATTTATCAAAAGGTCAGGCAAACATATTACAATTGCTCAGGTTTATGTTGACGATATTATCTTTGGTTCCACCCAAACAGGTGCTACAAATCAACTGGTTCAAGTCATGCAACAGGAATTTGAAATGAGTATGATCGGTGAACTAACCTATTTTCTAGGACTACAGGTTCAACAGACCAATGAAGGTATATTTATATCTCAGGAGAAATATGCAAAAGGACTTCTAACGAAGTTCGGACTTGAGTCAGCTAAAGAAGCACGAACGCCAATATCTACTACTACAAAATTAAGCAAAGATGAATCAGAAAAGCCAATTGATCCTACTCTATATAGGAGCACGATCGGAAGTCTACTATACCTAACAGCAAGTCGTCCAGAAATTATGTTGAGTGTTGGAATATGTGCCAGATTTCAAGCTGCCCCAAAAGAATCACATCTCAAAGCCGTGAAAAGAATAATTAAATACGTCAAAGGTACTCTCAATTACGGCATTTGGTTTTCGAATGATACTAACTTGGATCTTGTAGGATACAGTGATGCCGACTGGGTCGGAAATGCAGATGATCGCAAAAGCACCTCTGGTGGGTGTTTCTTCTTTGGAAAAAACTTAGTTGCCTGGCTAAGTAAGAAACAAAATTCGATATCTCTCAGCACAGCTGAAGCTGAATATATAGCAGCTGGTAGTTGTTGTACGCAGCTCCTATGGATGAGACAAATGCTTCACGATTATAGTTTACATCAAAAGTACATGACACTCTATTGTGACAATACCAGTGCCATCAACATCTCAAAGAATCCAGTTCAACATTCCCGAACTAAACATATTGAAATACGACATCATTTCATAAGAGAACTGGTAGAAGACAAGGAGATCAACCTGGAGTACATTTCAACGGAGAAAAATCTAGCTGATCTATTTACAAAACCCAGGATAACACAAGATTTGAATTACTTCAGGCTGCTCTCGGAGTGTGCAGGTTTTCCATCTAAGTTTTTTTTGGAAAAATAAAGTTTTTTTTGTGTTTCTTTGTTTTGTGTTTTTGTTTTCCCATTTCAGGTTTAATCCAGAAAATCCTCCATATCCGCTCTCTACTCCAGTCAGTACTCCAGACCGGAAAATAAGTCTCTTTGACCGCACTATATGTCTTATTTTATTTATTAATTCTTTCTCTCTCCTGGCTTTTATACACCACCACCTTCTTCCCCATTGTTTTAGAATCCAATCCCTAATTTCACTCCCACTTTCCTTTAAAATCTTCTAAATCTTTCCTTCTAAAATTCGAATCCTAGACTAAATCTTCTACCAAATCGATCCAGAATCTCCTATCTCACACATGGCTAGCCATTCTGATCTTAACCCTTTCCTATTTTACCTTACTGAAGATGAGCGATTGGATCTTTATCGCCAAATCCTTCGGGGCACAGCTCCGATTTCGGATCTCTCCTCACGCCGTGTGCTTGCGACGCTGCTTCGACGCCCATCTCTAATGGAGGAATTATCAGTGAGAGACTCAAAAGAGATCTTTGCCAAAGTTTCGGGCATCACAGATGATCCATGGCCGCTTGATGAAGTGTTCGACGAAGAGGATCTTCAGGCAGAGCTTCGGGCTCGACAGTTACGAGCTCAATCTATGGTTTGAATTTTCTATCCTCTTAGGAAGCAATTACTTATTGCTTTTATCTAGGCATGCATCACATATTTATGTTCTAATTCGTGTTTATTGCCTTGGTTGTGTCTAATTCGCGTTTATTGCCTTGGTTGTTCTAATTCGCGTTTATTGCTGTGTTGTTACTATGTTTTGCGTATTAGGATCCCTCTGCCGGTCTGTGTCTTGTGCCTCTGTCTACAATTGCTTTCACAGGTTCCTTACCACAACGCTCAGACGAGGCCAATCCCACAATGGCTGAGCACTCACATGATCCAGTCACTGCTACGGCTTCTACTCCAGCAGCTGCTCCAGCCTCAGATCCAGCTACTACTGATCCTGCCTCTGCTCTAGGCTCTATTCCGGAGGACGTTGAGGTGTCAATTCATGACATAGTCTCTGAGCTTGAGATTCCCTCCGTTCAAGCAGCCATTATGTCGGACATCATTGCTAATATGCCAAACTCTGCCCGTGCACAAAGGACTGTCCCAGTGATAACTGTACCTTTTGCCACATCGAAAGCCAAAGGGGAGGCCAAAATCACTGATCTAGATGAAGCTCCGGCTGCTCCTGTTCCAGCTCCAGTGCCTAAGAGAAAGATTAATCTTTCCGATGATATTGAATTCGTCTTTGAATCTCGTCCTAGCAAGCGTTCTGAACATCGTCCTACAGGTCCTTCTCTACGAACACGATCGAGAACTGGCGTGTCTACTCCAGCTCCTCCTCCAGCTTCTGCTCCTGCTTCAAAGCCAGCCGCATCTTCCAAGACCAAGTCCTCTAAAGTATCCCAGGAGACTATGTTCAGGCCTATTCTGCTCTCCCCTGCTATGGAATCCCTATGGCAACAACATTCGAATCGTGACATCCTTGTTGAGAAGAATTTCAGTATTGAGTATCTCATCCGCACGTGCAACATCATTCCTCTCCTTCGTGCTCAAAATCTTCTTCAGACTATTCAGAATGTGGGAGCTTACTCTGCTTGGCTAATCCCGGAATTCTATGCAAATCTCCAATCTGATTCTCTCCTACCGGTTTCTCCACACTATCATCAGGTTTTCTTGAGGGATGTTTGGTATGATTTCAGTCCCTCTATTATAAATGCTTATTTTCAGTGTGATGCTTGTGATGATCTGTTTGAGCCTGCTGGGGATTTTCTCGCTTCGCATCTTGCTCACAATGAGGTTACTGTTTGGCCGAAAGATGGTCTTCCTTTGAATGTCCTTACTGTCGTATACTCTGTTCTGTTTCGCCTAGCATCAAGTAACTGGATTCCCAATGTCTCTGTGCACACTGTTACTAAGAAGATGGCTTCTCTGTTATACAAAGTCAGACATCAACTGCCCATTGATCTTGGCCATCTCATTTATCACCACATTATGAGTTTTGCTAAGAAGAAGGAAGCCAAGATTCATCTCCCGTTTCTATGTCTTATCACCGGGATTCTACAACAACAAGGTCTACGACTCTATTCTAACGAAGAGCTCTGCCATATCACTCACAAGACCTCTATGGACTCTCGCATCTTCCAAACGTCTCACTATGATGATCGGGCCACTCTCTCCTCAGTTCCACCTGCTCCTGCTCTAGCTGATCCTCCAGCGACAGGCATAGACTCTACACCGACTGCTTCTGCTACTGATTCTGCTTCGACACTGGCTGTTCTTCGACAGCAAGTCACTTTTCTCTCTTCACACATTGCTACCATGAAGGATGCATCTCTTGTTCTTCAGTCTTCCATCTCTACTGTCGAGGCTCAGCTGCTTCGCACAAATCGACACATTGCCTCTCTTGAAGATGCTTCTACTGCTGCTCCTGCTGGTGATGATGAAGCCTTGGAGACCTCCTCCTCCTCCACCCAGTCCTGATGCTGCTCTTTGTCCATTAGCTTGACAAAAAGGGGGAGTGCACGTAGTAAGAGGGAGTGCGTTTTTTAACTTACCATAAGTGCCAGTGAATAATGTGGTGTGCTCTATTTCTTTTTGCTTCTAAACTATGTGTAGTTATGTGTTAAGTTGTTGCGTGTTTTGCCTTGACTCTGTGATAAATGCTACGCAGTTACCTTATGTGAAATATATGTGCTCTGTGTTCTCTTTGTGTTTTTAATTTTCTATGTGCTTGTATGCTTTAATTGTGTATGAATTCTCTGGCACAACATTGGTTAAGTCTAAGAAGGGTGTGTGTCTAGCTACTCTTGACTAGTGACTAATCCGCTTATCAATTATATCTTTTATTCATCTGGCAATTATTTTGTCTTTTAAAGCCGATGATATATTTTTGGTAGTTTTGTCAACTAATAGCCAAAGGGGGGGATTGTAAGTGTAAATATGTTGCACCTTTAAACCTCTTGATATTGGCTTAGATTAGTTGTCAAAGTAGTTCTGGATTAGTTGCTGGATTAGTCATAACGTCTGGAGTAGTTGACTAGATCAGCGCAAGAAAGTAATCCAGGAGGTATGAAGCTTATTCAAATTATTTATTCAAGACCCTATCAAAGGGGAGATCTAGATCTACTAGAGCAGCTAAAATCAAGGATGGGAAGAGTGCTTGTTTTGAGGATCAAAGGATCCTTTTCTACCTATATAAAATGCTACTTTGATTAGCATTCACTTACGCACTCTTTCATATTGTTTTACTCTAAAAGTCTTGGTTCATCTATACCAAATTTATACTGTACTGTTGAGTGTGAAGAATGGCTTGTAATCAGATCATGAAGCAATGAAGATCGCCTGCACATCGGATCCACTGGAGTAGGTTCTGGAGTAGTTATAGGTTATACTATAGTGTGTAATTAACTCTCCTCTTGTACTCCGTTTTTATCATAGTGGATTTGGGTTGATGTGAGTGGCCTCGCAGACGTAAGAGTGAGACTCCGAACTGCGTGAACATATCCTGATGCATGCTTTCTTTTACTGCTATTTATTTTATGTTCGTTATTATATCTGGAGTATGTTTGCATCTAGTTAAGCTTTATAACTGAAATAAAATTAAAGTGCATAAAGATAAATCTTGCATTCAAGACTCACGTGCTTTTTCACATACCAACAAAATAGTTAAGTTACACCATTGGAAATTGGAAATCACTAAAACACCTAAAGATTAACACAACCACATTCCTATATAGAAGAAAAGGAAGAGCCAAAATGAGATAAATAAGACAAGTATGAGGTTGCAATACCGGTGTTTTACGTTGTAGAACCAATCCATTAACACTACTTTGATCCTTCAAGATTTCCGCATCCTCCGGAACAGCATCCAGCATTCCCTGCCTCAACACCTTCTTTCATGGGCTAACCTGAATAGTCTTCGTCAGGATCACCGGCACACCAGAACAGCATCCAGACCGAACTTGTATTATGATGTAACATAATTAAAAATATTTGAATTAATAATCTATTGAGTTCAATCAAAATCTAAAACATTATATAGAGTTTAATTCTTAATTTTGATAATGTAAATAATGTCTAACTTTAAAGTGTAAGCAAATAGATTATGTTTAAATAAGTAAAGTAAGTAAAAAAAGATAAAAGATAGTGATAATTAAAATAAGATGATAATGAATGTAGTCATACTAATGTGGTTATAGTGACATATAACTAAATAGATGATAGATGATTCTGTTTTCCATTTCGAAAACAGTTTTTAAGTGTTTTTAGTTTTCCAGAAATTATTTTCAGTTTTCAAAATGGAAAACTGTGTTAGTAAACATGTTTTCTGTTTTCTATTTTGCAGTTTACGAAAATTTTCAGAAATTTCCAGTTAGTAAACGGCCCCTTAATTTCTATGTTATACAGTTCAAACTCTTTAAAAAATTAATTCGAAGAAGGTAACTCAATTAAGTTGGTCAAATTGTTGGCTTCGTATTTGATAACTACAACGTCTCAAGTTCAACTCCAATGGAAGCAACCTATTGGCATACGTTCGTGATTTGAGACTGTCAGTTATGGACAACCTAATAAGTTAGTTTATCTCCTCGTAATCATGATTCTTTGATGATTAAGATCTTAAGACGAGGTTAAAAGTTGTATTGTATTTATACTACTGCAAACTACTCGTGTTTCTTTCAGACAAATGCTACTTAAAACTCTAAAGGCTTCGCAAACGTATCTTTTCTAACTTCAATACAATTTACGAATTAATTTCTTATTTACTCATTATTTATTTTGAACTATAATTTATCAAATTCATCATCTCAACAGGAGAATCCAAATCAAATTTTACCCAACCTAAATCGAAAGTGGACCTCACTCAAAATAACCATTTAAAATATCAATTTTATTTTACTAATTCTTTTCAAAATAAAAAATAAAAATTACAACTACTACTCAAAAGTGTGCATTCGGTAGATAAATACCACTGATGTGTAAGCCCAACAATATGAGAGGTATATATATGTGTGTGTATTTATCTCTACATAGTACATACTTGAGTGACGTGTAATTGCAAAGCTTTTTATTATATTATTATATAGTTGAGAGGGCATTTTAATTTGGAATTGAAGTACATCTGATCTATCAGTAGTGGAGTCCATTATAACACTAATTCTGAAACTCCATCTCCTCCATGTTGTGAATTTCAAGTTTTTTGGGAGGCAAATCGCACATTCCAGGCTTCACTGGGCCCTGAATATGCAACAACGGGCATGGCGGAGGAACCACCCCACTGGCCACTCCTTGAATATTAGAACAATTCCACGCCGGCTTCTTGCCGTTCTTTGCCATCCCTATGGTGACGTTAGCCATGCAGACTCCGGTGTAGGGGTGGCCGGAGATTCCCTCCATCTTGCCCGCCATCGTCACATTATCCGCCACCACATCCCGGAAGTTGATCCCCGCCACCACCGGAAACGCTTTCGGGTCAAAATGGTTGTCGGGGTGGTCGCCGTAATCCCCACTCATCAGAAACACCCATTTCATGGTGTGCGCTCTCAGTCCCTTGAGGTATATATTCTTGACGTAGCCGCCGCGACCGATGGCGCTCTTGATCCTCACCCCTGACTCCGTGTGGACGGCGGTGATGTCGGAGGCCCTGACGTCTTCAATCCCACCGGACATTTCACTTCCCAGTGCGATTGCGGCGCTGTAGGGAGAGATGCAGGTGAGGCGTTTGATGATCAACTGTTTGGTGGGTTTACCGTACTTTATACCGTATTGATCCCAACCGCTTTTAACTGCCACACAATCATCTCCCGCTACTATGTAGTTGTCCTCCAGTCTTACGTTTGTGCAAGAATCTGAACAATAATTGCAAAATTGAAATTCAAAACGAAAGAGCTGGGGATATTTTGTTACGCTACCGTACGATAAATGGCCAAATCTATCAATTGGTGGTGGTTAGGGGATTGTTGGACGGGGCGGGTGAAGACTCAAGTTCAATAATTGGTAGTTAGGGAATTTCTGGAGATAAAATAAAATTGCGTCTTCATTTTGAGCTATAGTGGTAAGCGTTTGATCTAACAAGTGGTATCAGAGTCAAGTCACGAGTTTGAGTTCATCAATTGATGATAAATGCGGGAGGGAAAATTGTTTAACCGAGACCGATAAAAGGACAAGTCCATTAATTGGTGGCTAGTCACTATAATTGGATCATTTAATTTAATTAATTAAATAAGAAGCGAGGAACAAACCTGGGTTGATTCCATCAGTATTTGCTGACTTGATTGGAGCTAAGATTGTGAGGCCTTGTATGATGATATTACTGAAGTATAAAAAACATAATACATAACTTTTATTTACTGAAGGCCAATGCAGGAGATAGGAAGAGTAAAAAAAAAAAAAAAAAAATTACCTGCTGTATACAGGATGGACATTCCAATTTGGTGAATTGAGAAGAGTTAAATTGGAGATCTGAATTTGATCAGAATGCATGATCTCAATCAAGTAAGGCCTTGTGTACTTTAACTTTTTACTGCGAAACTGTTGCCACCAAAGTGCACCTTGACCATCAATGGTGCCATTGTTACCTGAATATAAACAACATGCAAAAATTGAAGTACCCATCCATTAAGTTATTCTACAATCAAATAGAGACCAACCGGAGGCAACCTCAACTAAGTTAGTCCGACTATTCATTTGGTAATCACAAGGTTAAAAGTGCGACTCTCAACGAGAGCATGTATTAACTTTATTGGTTTGAGCCGGTCAACTATGAAAAACCTAAGTTGATTTACCTCCTTGTGGTCTTTTGACTGCTGCAAGGCGGAGTTTACCCAGTACACATCTTTAGGTAATGATTGCTCTGATATCAGTATTGGCTTATTGGCCTCATTAGTTTGAGTCGGCCGGTCAGCTATGAGCAACCTAGACTACCTAATTAGCTGATTTACCTCTTTGTGGTCTTTTGACTGTTATGGTCACAAGGCGAAGTTTACTCAGCACACAGGTAATGACTGCTCAGATATAAGTATTGGCTTATTGGCCTCATTAGTTTGAGTTGGCCTGTGACTATGAGCAACCTAGACTACTATACCTAAGCTGATTTACCTCTTTGTGATCTTTTGACTGTTAGGGTCACAAGGCGAAGTTTACTCAGTACACAGGTAATGACTGCTCAGATATCAGTATTGGCTTATTGGCCTCATTAGTTTGAGTCGGCTGGTCAACTATGAGCAACCTAGACTGGTTTACTACTTTGTGATTCTTTGCATGCTAGGATCACAAGGCGGGATTTACATGAGTATGGAAACTTGCCTGTAATAACAACATCTACAAGGTTTGATCCAAAAATGAGACTGATGTATCTTCCACCAGAAGTGTCTCTTCCATGACCATAAGATGGCAAGGGCGGAACCAGTGGCCAGGTGTTTATGTCCTGTGAAGCCAGGAGGACTGCATCTTTGTGAAGAAAGAGAGTGAAGTGACTTGTGAGATTGAAGCTTCCAGTCAACCATTTCCCAGCAGGGACAATGAGCTTAGCTCCACCTTGTGCACTATACTTGCTCAGATTATTCACTGCTTCCCGAAATGCCTTTGTGTTTAGTGTCTTCCCATCTCCTACCCCTCCAAAATCTTTTATGGATGCACTGTGTGCCCTGTTGCTTATAGCTGAGTATTCCCTCCCACTACTCTCAGCTACTCCTATCACTCCTACAACCACTGCCACCAACCAAAGTGTCTTCAATTTCTGCAACACCAATCAGGATTATTATTATTAACTAGGGAGAATCAAATGATCTCACTCCAATAGGAAAGATAAGATAAAATGCATATTTAATTTTGTCCATATATTTGAAAATTTGAAAATACTCCCACTTATGGGCATTTTACCCAATTTGTTTATTGTTACGAGTAATGACATTTCATGAACCATATATGATGTTCAATTTGCTAAATTGCATCCATATACATTTTTTTTATGAACCGTCGAGTATAGTAACTAATCCCGCTGGCCTGGAGATTTAAGAGTGCTTCATATACAAAGCCAATGATTAATAAACTCTTGACATTTGGTTAAGGATGGATAAGTTCCTTCTACTCAACCACACTCCAGGTTCTCAATTGCATATACACTAATATTTACACAAATACAACTTAATTGGCTAAAATTTTTGCCAAATACTTATGTGGTGTGTTACCATACACTAATTCAATGGGAGCCACCTCTTGAATTAGCTTAATGGTATCTCATTATATCTTAGCATTTGATAGAACTTTTAGGAAAATGGTTAGTGAATCAGTAAAGTTTTAATTGTAGAGAGGGGAAGAAATGAAGAAGGAAAGAAAGAAAGAAAGAAAAAGATATTATCTACTTTTCAAACTGTAGCACCAATTCAATGACGTAAAGCATTATACAATATAATATTTTAAAGTTGTTTTAGATTAAAAAAAAGGATAAGGTACAAATAAGCCACCGAACTATTTAGGAAATAGCAATTAAGTCATCGAACTCAAATAACCTCCAAATAAGTCACTGAATCTGGAAAAAAAGAGCAATTAACATTTTTAACAGGTTAACTTCTAGTTTTTGCTGATTGGATTGCTACATATTTATTATTATTATTATTATTATTATTATTATTATTATTATTATGGATTATTTGTATGTAAATTCTCAAATTACCATTGGGTTATTATTTTAATTACCATTTTACCCAGAAATTAAAATTAATTAATTAAGACCATTTTCATCGTTAATCTAGAATGGGGTTTCTTCAGATCAATCCCGCCGGTACAACGACGGCAATAATGGTGCTATTGCTTTTGGCGACGGTGCACGGCGGATGGCAGCCACAGCCGGCGCAGCTAGGGCAGTGCCTCGTCACCTGTAGCCAGACAACCATCGCTTGCACCCTCCAGTGCGGCGGCGCCGTGCTTGACTCCTTGGCGTGTATGACTGCTTGCGGCACCAACAGCGTTAGCTGTGGCACCATTGGCTGCCTGCAAATTACCATTGGCTTTTAGACAAATAAGTCAATGGTAATTTGAGAATTTGCTTACTTTTGATTATAAAATAATAAAAAATAAATAAAATAAATATAAATATGTGGCAATCCAGAGCAAAATTTGAAAATTAACCTGTTAAAAATGTTAATTGCTCTTTTTTTTTTTAGTTCAGTAGTTTATTTGAAGGTTATTTGAGTTTGGTGGCTTAATTGATGTTTCCCAAATAGTTTAGTGACTTATTTGTACTTTATCCCTTAAAAAAAATGGATATAATAGAAATAGCTAGAAATGAAAAGTAGAAGAAAGAATGGCATGGAATTAATCTTACTTGAGAGCTTAAGAATGGGATTGTATTCAAAGACTCCATTGAGTTGGTGGGACAAAATTTATTTGGATGATGAAATGCAAAGTGAGTTGCATTATATTTATAGGCAAAGTTGGTGACCTATCTAAGTGGTTTTTTGAAACTCATTTGGTCTGTTGCTTTAACTGTTACGGATCGTTATGATGTGCATCCGTTGCACCATGCATGATGCATACGGATGCAAAAACGACGTCTTTTTGACGTCTAACTTTAAAAAAAAATTAAAAAATTAAAAAAAAAATTAGAATTGTATAACTACATATCCATAATTTCATAACTATACATCCAGAATTACATAACTACACATCCACAATTTCATAACTATAAATCCAGAATTGCATAACTACACATCCATAACTTCATAACTATACATCCAGAATTGCATAACTACACATCCATAACTTTATAACTATAAATCCAGAATTGCATAACTGTACTACACATCCATAACTTCATAAATATAAATCCAGAATTGCATAACTACACATCCATAACTTCATAACTACACATCTAGAATTGCATAACTATACATCCAGAATTGCATAACTATACATCCAGAATTCCATAACTAAAAATCCAGAATGAATGAACTAAAAAATGAATATCATAATATTGTTGCTGGGAATTAAAATTGATTTTTTTTTAAGTAAGACGCGCGTTTTGATGCAAAACGATATTGTTTTTGCATCCGTGTGCACCATGCACGGTGCATACGAATGTAAAATATATTTTGCCAACTGTTACTAACTAACTAATGACAATTAGGCACCATTGTCTGAATTCTGATACATATTTTAGATCAGAAGTATTATGAATTGAAGTGGCGTACATTTAGGCACATTAGTTTCGTTAGTCAAAACATAAGTTATTAGTCGTCGGATTGGAATTGCTATCAAGTTTTTTAAAAGGGTTTATCTGCCTTGGCCGTTTCAGTTGGGGATTCTACCAACCCTTTTGGTGGGTCCTAAACAAAACAAATTAAGCCTGATTTGGCTCCATTTGAGAACTTTAAAAAAAAAAAAATTGTTATTAGAATTATTTTGGCTGATTTAAATTAATTATCAAAGTAGACCTTTTTGAGTTGAAAAATGAAGGTAAAAGGCTTAAAAGAAGCCTTTGTCTCACATTAGAATCGAAAGTGGGTTTGCACTAATATAAATACAAATTTCTTTTTAAAGAAGTTTGAATTGTGAAACATAGAGTCTCTTTCTCATGCAAAATGGTGCAAATCAAATTCCAAAATGACACTACAAGAAAAATACACAATAAAGGCTCTTTCTCAGGCACGATGGGTGCAAGCGGTTAACACTAGTGATCATGAAAAGACTTGCACCAAATTTGTGAAAACAAATGGCAAATGGCAATTACTTACTCTACGGTTAACACTAGTGATCATAAAAAAGACTTGTACCAAATTTCTGAAAATATCAAAGGAGATGCGGTTAACACTAGTGATCATGAAAAGACTTGCACCAAATTTGTCAAAATAAATGGCAATTACTTCTCTAGTATTAGACTGCCAAGCATTTGCATACAAACTCATAAGCATATTTGGAAGTTCTTCAACAAAATAGTTAAGTCACACCATTGGAAATCACTAAAAAATGTAAAGATTAACACAACACATTCCCATATAGAAGACATGGAAGAGCCAAACTGAGACAAGTTTCCTCACAGTCTTCGTCAGATCACCGGCACACCAATCTGGACCGAACTTGTATTATGATATAACATAATTAAAAATATTTAAACTAATAATCTATTGAGTTCAATCAAAATCTAAAACATTATATAGAGTTTAATTCTTAATTTTGATAATGTAAATAATGTCTAACTTTAAAGTGTAAGCAAATAAATTATGTTTAAATAAGTAAAGTAAGTAGAAAAGATAAAAGATAGTGATAATTAAAATAAGATGATAATGAATGTAGTCATACTAATGTGGTTATAGTGACATATAACTAAATAGATAATAGATGATTCTGTTTTCCATTTCGAAAACAGTTTTTAAGTGTTTTTCAGTTTTCCAGAAATTATTTTCAGTTTTCAAAATGGAAAACTGTGTTAGTAAACATGTTTTCTGTTTTCTATTTTGCAGTTTCCAAAAATTTCCAGAAATTTTCAGTTAGTAAACGGCCCCTTAATTTCTATGTTATACAGTTAAAACTCTTTAAAAAATTAAATTGAAGAAGGTAACTCAATTAAGTTGGTCAAATTGTTGGCTTTGTATTTGATAACAACGACGTCTCAAGTTCAACTCCAATGGAAGCGACCTATTGACATTCGTTTGTGGTTTGAGATTGTCAGTTATGGACAACCTAATAAGTTAGTTTATCTCCTCGTAATCATGATTCTTTGATGATTAAGGTCTTAAGACGAGGTTAAAAGTTGAATTGTACTTATACTACATCAAACTCGCGTTTCTTTCAGACAAATACTACTGCAAAGCTTTTTATTACGGAGTATATTATATAGTTGAGAGGGCATCTTGGAATTGAAGTACATGCATCTATCTATCAGTAGTGGAGTCCATTATAACATTTCTGAAGCTCCATCTCCATGTAGTCAATTTCCAGATTTTTTGCAGGCAAATCGCACATTCCAGTCTTCACTGGGCCCTGACTATGCAACAACTCGCATGGCGGAGGAACCACCCCACTGGCCACTCCTTGAATATCAGCACAACCCCACGCCGACTTCTTGCCGTTCTTTGCCATCCCTATGGTGACGTTAGACATGCAGATTCCGGTGAAGGGGTGGCCGGAGATTCCCTCCATCCTGCCCGCCATCATCACATTATCCGCCACCACATCCCGGAAGTTGATCCCCGCCACCGCCGGAATCGCTTTGGGGTCAAAATTGTTGTCGGGGTGGGAGCCGTAATCGCCACTGATCCGAAACACCCATTTCATGGCGTGCGCTCTCATTCCCTTGACGTATATATCCTTGACGTAGCCGCCGCGGCCGACGGCGGTCTTGATCCTCACCCCTGACTCCGTGTTGACGGCGGTGATGTCGGAGGCTCTGACGTCTTCAATCCCACCGGACATTTCACTTCCCAGTGCTATTGCGGCGCTGTAGGGGGAGATGCAGGTGAGGCGTCTGATGATCAACTGTTTGGTCGGCATACCGTACTTTATACCGTATTCATCCCAACCGCTTTTAACTGCCACACAATCATCTCCTGACACGATGTAGTTGTCCTCGAGTCTTACGTTTGTGCAAGAATCTGAACAATAATAGCAAAATTGAAATTCAAAACAAAAGAGTTGGGGATATTTTGTTCGACGACAAGGGTCAAGTCCATCAATTGATGGTTAGGGGATTGATGGGCAGGGCGGGTGAAAAGTCAAGTTCAACTATTGGTAATTAGAAGGACAGAGGTCGGTAAATGGCCAAGTCTATCGTCCTACTTCTAAAAAAATATGACAGTCTATAAGGAAATAAAGTTGCGTCTTTAACTGCATGTGAACTATAGCTTTTAGCATAATAGTAAGGGCTTGATCTAATAAGTGGTATCAGAGTCAGTCACGGGTTTGAGTCCATCAATGGGTGATAAGTAGTGCTGGAGGGGGAATTGTTGAACAGAGACCGATAAAAGGTCAAGTCCATTAATTGGTGGATAGTCACTATAATTGGATGATTTAATTTAATTAATTAAATAAGAAGCTCGGAACAAACCTGGGTTGATTCCATCAGTATTTGGTGACTTGACTGGAGCTAAGATCGTGAGGCCTTGTATGATGATATTACTGAAGTATAAAAAAACATAATATATAACTATTACTTACAATACTGAAGGCCAATGCAGGGGATAGGAAGAGTAAAAAAAAAAAAAAAAAATTACCTGCTGTACACAGGATGGACATTCCAAGTTGGTGAATTGACAAGGGTTAAATTGGAGATCTGAATGTGATCAGAATGCATGACCTCAATCAGGTAAGGCCTTGTGTACTTTAGCTTTTTACTGTGAAACTGCTGCCACCAAAGTGCACCTTGACCATCAATGGTGCCATTGTTACCTGAATATAAACAACATGCAAAAATAAGTACCCATCCATTGTTTTTCTACAAAAAAATAGAGACTAATCGGAGGCAACCTTAGCCAAGTTGATCCAACTATTGATTTGGTAATCACAAGATTACAAGTTCGACTCTCAACAGGAGCGATTTATTAACTTCATTGGTTTAATTTAAGCCGGTCAACTATGAGCAACCTAAGCTGATTTACCTCCTTGTGGTCTTTTGACTACTAGGGTCACAAGGCGGAGTTTACCCAGTACACAGCCACCCTTTTGACTGCTAGGGTCCCACCCTTTTGACTGCTGGGGTCACATGCAAGGCATGACGGATTTCTGCTAGGGTCACAAGGCGGAATTTACCCAAATACACACCCTCAGGTAATGACAGCTCAGATAGCCTCATTAGTTTGAGCCGGGCAGTCAGCTATGAACAACCTAGACTCAGCCAGTCAACTATGAACAACCTAGACTGATTTACTATTTTGTGATTCTTTGCCTGCTAGGATCACAAGGCGGGATTTACGTGAGTATGGAAACTTGCCTGTAATAACAACATCTACAAGGTTTGATCCAAAAATGAGACTGATGTATCTTCCACCAGAAGTGTCTCTTCCATGACCATAAGATGGCAAGGGCTGAATCACTGGCCAGCTGTTTATGTCCTGAGAAGCCATGAGGACTGCATCTTTGTGAAGAAAGAGAGTGAAATGACTTGTGAGATTGAAGCTTCCAGTCAACCATTTCCCAGCAGGAACAAAGAGCTCAGCTCCACCATGTGCACCATACTGGCTCAGATGATTCACTGCTTCCCGAAATGCCCTTGTGTTTAGTGTCTTCCCATCCCCTACCCCTCCAAAATCTGTTATGGATGCACTGTGTGCCCTGCAGCTTATAGCTGAGTACTCCCTCCCACTATATTGGGACTCATACCAATTTCTTCCATTCCTACCCTCAGCTACTCCTATCACTCCTACAACCACTGTCAGCAACCAAAGTGTCTTCAATTTCTGCAACACCAAGGATACCATGAATCAGGATTATTATTATATATTAACTAGGGAGAATCAAATGTTCGGATATCACTCCAATAGGAAAGATAAGATAAAATGCATATTTTGAAAATTTGCATTATTTTGTTTGAAAATACTCCCACTTATGGGCATTTTACCCATTTTGTTTATTTTTTGAGTAATGACATTTCACGAACCAAATAAATGATATTTGCTCAACTGCACATACATACACATTTTTTTGGGTGCACCTATGATTTCTACCGTCGAATACAGTAACTAATCTCACTGGAGATTTAAGACGGCTTTATATACAAAGTTAAGGATTAAACTCTTGACATTTGGTTAAGGATGGATGAGTTCCTTCCACTCAACCATACTCCAGGTTCTCAATTGCATATACACTAATAGTTACACAAATACAACTTAATTGAGTTAATTTCCGATTTGGTCCCTCGACTATAAGGATTTTACCAATCTGGTCCTCAACTTTCTAAATTTCTCAATTTAGTCCCCGACTATGCTTTTTTTTAATCCGGAATGCTCCTAATCGTTAGATGTCGTTAACTCGGGACCAAATTGGTAATTTTACTATAGTCAAGGGACCATTCAGTAATTAACTTTCGGAGAAAATGGTGCATGTGATGACCGAAATGGTCCCTCGACTATGGTAAAATTACCAATTTAGTCCCGGGTTAACGGATGTCTAACGGTTAGGACCATTTTGGGTTCAAAAAAAAAAAAAAAAAACATAGTCGGAGACTAAATTGAGGAATTTTAAAAATCGAGAACCAGATTGATGAAATCCTCATAATCAAAGGACCAAATCGGTAATTAACTCCAACTTAATTGGCTAAAAATTTTACCAAATACTTACGTGGCGTGTTACCATAAACTAATTCAAACTAATTCAATGGGAGCCACCTCTTGAATTAGCTTAATGGTATCTCATTATATCTTAGCATTTGATAGAACTTTTAGGAAAATGGTTAGTGAATCTAGTAAAGTTTTAATTGTAGAGAGGGGAAGAAATGAAGAAAGAAAAAAAAAAAAAGATATTATCTACTTCAAACTGTAGCACCAATGACGTAAAGCATTATACAATATTTTAAAGTTGTTTTAGATAAAAAAAAAAATGGATATGATAGAAATAGCTAGAAATAAAAAGTAGAAGAAAGAATGGCATGGAACTAATCTTACTTGAGAGCTTAAGAATGGGATTGTATTCAAAGACTCCATTGAGTTGGTGGGACAAAATTTATTTGGATGATGAAATGCAAAGTGAGTTGCATTATATTTATAGGCAAAGTTGGTGACCTATCTAAGTGTTTTTAAAAACTCATTTGGTCTGTCGCATTAACTGTTACTAACTAACTAAAGACAATTAAGCACCATTCTCTGAATTCTGATACATATTTTAGTCCTGTGTTTGATCAAAGTGATAGAAAGTGGCGTAAATTTAGGCACATTAGTTTGGCTAGTCAAAAAAGAAGAGTGGGTTGACAAACATAAGTAATTAGTCGTCGGAATTGCTATCAAGTTTGTTAAAGGGTTTATCTGCCTTGGACTTTTCAGTTGGGGATTCTACCAACCCTTTTGGTGGGTCCTAAACACAACAAATTAAGCCTGATTTGGCTCCATTTGAGAACTATATAAAAAAAAAAAAAAATTGTTATTAGAATTTTTTTGGTTCGTTTAAATTTTTAGCCTTCAGCCTCAGTTGGTGTTACATTATTCTCCGAAATGTATTTGTGAAAAGTTTGTTCGAAAAAATAGCATAAAATGAGATTTTAAGTGCTATTTCGTAATACAGATATCAGTGGAGTTCACTTCTAATTTGAGATGGGTCAAAGTGGATTCGAGTTCTTCGAAGTGAGACGGATAAATCGATATATTATACGCTCAAAACAGATAATGGGTGAATATGAGAAATTAATTATCAAAGTAGACATTTTTTTAGTTGAAAAATGAAGGTAGAAAGGCTTAAAAGAAGCCTTTGTTCCACATTAGAATGGGAAGTGGGTTTGTACTAGTATAAATATTAAATACAAATTCCTTTCTAAAGGAGTTTGAATTGTGAAGCGTAGAGGCTCTTTCTCAAGTACAATGAGATGCAAATCAAATCCCAAAATGATGAGCATGAAAAGGTTACTTAGAATTCGTTTTGTTGGGTGAATTTTATGGTTTTATTTATGAATCCTTAATTGTTTCCAATTATGTTTGTGGCAATGCTTCATATAAAAAAAAAAATTTCTAGGCAACTGACTATTGCCATTACTGTACATTTATTTCATAATTCATTCTATCTTTGAATTATGATTAATGTTTTTGCCCATATTTGGTTAAGTATGAATAAATGAATATTTGGTGTATTTTCATACTCTTTAGATTGTTTTATGCATTTGAGCACATTAAGTGCATAATATTGAGTTTAATTATCGAAATAGACCGGGTTTGTGAGATTTTGATTTACAAATGACAGCATATCTTTTTGGCTTGATATTATTAAAGTATTAATGGTATAATCTTATAATCACCATTAAATTCCATAAGGAAAAACTGTGTTCTACCAGTGTTCTTGAAACCCAGGGCTACAACGCTCCTAGCACCGTTTTTGTTGGCCGAATTTATTGTTTGAGTGCTCAAACATTAAATCAAGAATTCATTTTATCCTAATAAACCAAAGCTACAACTCGCCTAGCACCTAAGGGAGGTAGTAAATAAGGCTTTAAGGAAAGCGTGAGTAGCACACGAATCAAATTTGAACTTGTAACCCTTTCGTTTTTGTGTTTATTTTCATAATATTCCAACAAACTTAAAACTAGACCTGGCAATTCGTGTATATGGGTCCGTTAACGAGTCGACACGATAACAACACGAACACGATAAGGCTAAACACGGACACGACACGTTATGGTTAACGGGTTCAAATTTTTAACACGAACACGATTTGTTAACGGGTTGACACGATAGACACGTTTTGTTAACAGGTTTTCAAGTCGTGTCGACACGATATGACACGAAACCCGTGTACACCCGCTATTTCTATTAATATATTTTAAAAACTAAAATTTAAAGTTAAGTTCTATAAAAAAAAAATAAAATCTACCGTTCAATCCATCAAACAAACTAAAAAATATTCAATCCATAACATTCATAATGATAAAATAACATCCAAAAATCATAACTAAAGGAGTTCATACTAGTTTTTAGAATCAAATTGAACACAATAAAATTCAAATTTTAAATTGTTGAATGGTGTAGGATATTGGCCTAATGTAGTAAATTCATCCTTAGTCATGTTCATAATATCTTTTGTAATCTCATTCATGACAATGGTTCTTAACGGGTTATAAACAGGTTTGGTAAACGGGTTCGTGTTAACTAACACGATAATATTAACGGGTTAAACGGGTTCTTAATAGGTTAAACGAGTTGATCTGTTAAGACACAAAACATAACGGGTCCTTAACGAGTCAACCCGTTAACGACCCGAGACACTTTAAGGCTGAACACTGACCCGTTATTTTCGTGTCCGGTTTCGTGTCGTATTAACGGGTCGTGTCCATAATTGCCAGGTCTACTTAAAACCTTATTATCCCGTATAAAATGTCTTCCATGTATTACCAATCAATAACAATATGGACAAAAACAACAATGGTAGAAATGACAACAATGTTACACATTTCAAAACCCCGGTGAACCTTGGTTCACAGACTGGTGGTAGCATCCAAGTTTCTATCCTTACAATGTAGGTACCAGTGTTGGTACTAAGTGGCTCAATTGAAAAACTAAAGACGTTCAACGGATTGAACTTCAAGAACTAGCAGCAAAAGATGTTGTTCTATCTAAGGAATCTCGGCTTGGCAACGTTCTTGATCGAGAAGGTTCTTGAGATGAAAGAACAAGATTTGGAGCTTGGAAGCATTTAGACTTCTTTTGCCAAAACTATGTACTCAATAACATGAATGATACGTTGTACGATGTACACAGCATGTATGTCATAGCCAAAGCGCTCTGGGAAGCTCCAAACCTCAAATATTTTAAAGTATGGGAGTGTTTGGCTAAGGTGATCAGTCTTCTGTCTTTCAAAAGACCCAACTTAGGACCTAAAACCTTAGATACTATATGTGTTGGGGTATGTTGAGAACAATGATGTTTATAGATTTGTGTGCTTAAAAAATTGTTCAATACGTGAATCTAGAGATGCTATATTCTTTATTGCTTATAGATTTAAGAACCTTGTGCTCAGCTGACATGTAGTGACTCTCCCATATGGAAGGTCATGAGATCGAGTTTTAGGCGAGGCGCTGTTGACTTTTTATGCTTCAATATGTTGAGAAAGTATAAATGTAGTACTAAAAAAAATAATAATAAAATAAGAACGCCTAAATAAGGAATTGAAGACATGCAATGATGCAATAATATCTTTTTATACTCCGTATATTATTTTTTTTTTGAATGCTACTAGCTCTATTACATTGTAGTATCTGTTCATATACTTTCTCAACCTACTGAAACACAAAGAGCTAATAACGCCTCCACTGAGCAATAGTTACTGGCAAATTATGCCGTGAGCACATGTCTACCTTGTAAGGTGGGTACTATTCTAATTCATAATTTCTATACTGTTGATTTATAATTTTTATATTCTAAATCTATAATTTATATATTGTAGATACATAAAATTTATACTTTAGATTTCTATTGTTGAACTCTATTTTCACAAATCAGAGAACTATATGTTAATAATTGATAACTATATAGTTTAGAAATTATGAATTTACAGTACAGAAATTGTGAATCTACAGTACGGATATTATGAATCTGCAGTATAGAATTATGAATCTGTTGTATTTAAATTATGAATCTACGATTTAGAAATTACGAATCTAAAGTATAAATTTTATGAATCTACAACATAGACATTATGGACCTACAGTATAGAAATTATGGATATTTGGAACCGTGCCCACCTTGCAAGGTGGGCACGTGCTCACAGCAAAACGTCCCTACTCCCTAGTTATGCTATGGTGGACCCAGGTCAAAATACACAATTTATATATTGAATGTTTATAATTTATATACTGAATGTTTACAATTCAAATTGTGAATATTCAATATGTAAATTGTGAACATTTAGTATATAAAATTGTGAAAATTCACTATGTAAATTGTGAACATTCAATATGTAAATTTTGAACATTTATTAGTATATAAAAATTGTGAACATGCAATATGTAAATTATCAACATTCACTATATAAATTGTGAATTTTTGGCCTCAGGTTGACATAATAATTTGCCCACAAATTTGGGTCTATCCCATTATTAAAAAAAAGAACTCCAGAAAAAAACTAATAGAATAAAGAACAAGCAATATTAAATTAAATATAATAGTGAAAACAAAATATTTGTTGCAAATGCTATAGAAAACGGTATACTTTGTTATAATTCTTCATATTTATTAATTAGTGATGATTCATGAATGTGAATGGATGAACTTTTCTACAATTTATTTAAATTAAAGAATACCAAATAATAAATGGTCTAGTACAGAAAATATATAATGTTTAGACGAGTATACACTAGTCAAATGGACAATTTATATCATGTACCCTAGATCAAAAGGACGAGGTACATAATTTATAGACGTAAGGTACATAATTTTATAACACAAGATACAAAAAAGTCACAATGCAAGATACATACACATTTATATATTTACTTATTTTTCAAATCTTATTTAGGTACATAATTTATATTTATAAGCACATAATCTCATAACACAAAATATAAAAAATCATAACATAATACACAATTACTAGTTTGTTAAATTCGTACTATTAAAATATAAAAATTCATAACATAAAACATAAGAACCCACAATATAAAACACATACACATATACATACACCTACATCAAAATTTATAATGCATTGTAAACTCTGATCCACGGTATAAAGATTGTGTCATAGGACAAATTAAATCATACTTAAAATTAAAATAAAAAAAAATCGGCCATTTCACCGCAGCATCGCCTGACTTCACGGGCTACCTGTTACCTTTGAAAATTTGTAACTCCCCCCGGCCCCAATTCTCAAGCAAAGGTCAAATGCCCTGGACTTTAATTAAGTTTGCAAATATTTTTTTTATTATTAAAAATTATAATTATAATATTAACTAGGATCGGTCCAATTGAACTATGATATATATTGTAAGGTGACTTATTGACATAAAGTTAATTTTTAGTATATTAATATTCATTTTTAGTATATTGAATGTTCATTTTTAGTGTATGAAAATTCAATATTTAATATACTATCTAAAAATGAATTTTTAATACAATAATAATGAACCTTCAACATTTAACATGGAGGGTGTGGTTGAGTGGAAGATACTCATCCATCCTTAACCAAATGTCAAGGGTTCGAGGCTTTAGGAATGGAGCAGCCTTAAATCTCCAGGCCAGCTGTCCCACCCAAAAGAGGTGCAAGAAAACTAGTCACTGTGTTCGACAGTGTAAACCCTGGATATACCCAAAAAAAAAAAAAATGAACCTTTAAAAAATAAGTATTTATCTATAGTCTATATTACAATGTAACCCATGATGACCATTACAATGTAAATTATGAACCATGAACCATAGTATAATTTACCCAGGCTCGGCCTAGTCCCATCACCACCAATTGGTATACCAAGAATCGAGCAAATTACCAAAATGATCCCTCGACTATGTCGATTTCACCAATTCAGTCCTATTCATTTTGATTTCTTTAATCTAATCCTCCAAGTATCAAAATTTTAACCATTTTAGTCCTCCGGTGACTTGGATGGCCAACTTCCGGCGATGGTAAGGGTATTTTAGTAACTTCGCCTTTATTCCCGCTGAATCCTAATATTTGGCGCTTTAATTAACCAGACATTGTCTTTAGTCAAAATCCCAAATATGTTTGTCAACATAAACCCTAGCAGTCTAATGTGCGCGAAGTAGAAGGGCGAATCCTGTCTGAAGTTCGAAGAAACAAAGTAATGGCAACTGATGGTGGAAGCGGAACAGGTATTTATACTTTGCACATCTTGCTTTATTGTACTGCGGAAAGAGACTTGGTTTATTGTACTATATTTTGAGTGGGGACCATATACATATGAATTTTCGTAGTTGTTAATGATGTATTATGTCTGCCTGCACTGTGCAATATGAAATTAATGGGGACCATTGTGTTGTCTGTGCATAAAAGGGGAGCAGTGTGTTGAGTAAATGGAGACCAGTTTTTGAGTAAAAGGGGAGCAGTGTGTTGAGTAAATGGGGACCAGTTTGTGAGTAAATGGGGACCAGTGTGTGAGTAAATGGGGAACAATGTACTTTGTTGTAGTCAGATTCTTTTTTGTAGTCATATGAGAACCATGTGCTTTTACTTTTATTTGTTAATTTGTTGTCAGGCAGCATGCTTAAAGTGGTTTTTCTTGCTTTGTTTAAACTACTTTTTTATTGTTATTGTTTTCTGTGTTATTATATTATATACAGGTTGTTATAGTTTCCCATTAAACCTAAGGGATGGGGATGAGGAGTATGATTATGATGGGGGTGAGGAGTATGTTAATGATGGTAGTGAGGAGAATGATGATGATGTGGATGAGGAGTATGATGATGATGGTAGTGAGAAGTATGCTGATCATGGTAGTGAGAAGTATGCTGATGATGGCAGTAATGTAGAAGATGATACAGAGTTTGATAAATGCATTGATGAAAATGTGGAATTTGGAGGGGTTGGAAGAAATAATGAAGAAACTGAACAAAGGAGAGTAGAAACAATTTTAGGTGAAAATGTGGACTTATCTGATGATAGGGAAATTCTGGAAAGTGATGAAGAAGTCCAAGAGGATGTGTGGCAGGCTGGTAGGCCTACAGGTCAAGATAATGCTGCAGTATTATGGATTAGGAGGACATTCACAACTGAAAAAGATTTTAAACAAGCAGTTTTAGAGTATGGAATAAGAAATGGGAAAGAGTTGAAGTACATCAAGAATGACAAGGTCAAAGTTTTAGCCATTTGTACCCATGAGTGTTGCAATTAGAAGATCACATTGAGAAGAGTGGCAGATGAGGTGTGCTGGAGGGTACTAAGTTTCAATGATAACCATGAAGGTTGCACATGGAGTGAGAAGAATAGACTGCTGACTTCTTCAAAAGTAGCTAAGAGGTGGAAGAAAGAACTTAAAGATAACTCCAAAATGACAATGCATGAATTCAGGAAAAAGATTTGGACTTCTGAGCATTACAATTTGAGTTCTAGACAAGCCTATAAGGCAATGACCTTTTCTAAGAGAGATATTAAAGGAGAAGCTGAAGATAACTTCAAAAAAATATTGTCTTACGATGCTGAAATCCGGAAAACAAATCCGATGTCAAGATTTTTAATTAAGGTAACTGATGATGGAGGCAATGAAAGGCTTAAGAGAGTATACGTGTGTTGGGAATCTTGTAGGGAAGGTTTCAAGTATTGTAGGCCATTAATTGGTGTTGATGGTTTTCATCTTAAGGGTAGGGCAGGTATGCTACTGACTGCAATTTAAATAGATGGGAATGAAGGGATTTTTCCACTTGCATATGTTTTTGTTGAAGGAGAGAATAAAGACAGTTGGTGTTGGTTTCTAAAGTTATTGCAGAGGGACCTGGAGACCATTGAAATCAATGAAAATAACCTAACATTTATGTCTGACAAGCAAAAGGGTTTGATACCAGCTTTTCATGAGGTTTTTCCTAGGGCAAGTCATAGATTCTGTGTCAGGCATTTACATGGCAATATGAGAGTGGCAGGTTTTATTGGACAACCAATAAAAGATGCATTGTGGAAGGCTGCAAGAGCAACAACAGTGAATACCTTTACAACTGCTTTTAGAGAGTTAAAGGATCTGGATGTGAAGGCATTTGAGTGGTTGGCAGATAAGCATCCAGCAGAATGGTCAAGGTCACACTTCAACACAAGGGCTCAATCTGATATGCTGGTTAATAATATCTGTGAAAGTTTCAACTCCATGATCCTTGATGCAAGAGAGAATCCTTTGATCAGTTGCTTAGAGATTTTAAGAAAACAACTTATGGTGAGGTTTTATGAGTGTAAGACTAAGGCTTCAAAATGGTCTGGACCCATATGTCCAAATATTGTTAAAAAATTAGATCTTGTTGAGCAACAAGCTGGGTCCTTTTGGTGTTATCAAAGCAGTGAGACTTTGTTTGAAGTAATAGGGCCAGTGGATCAGCATCAAGTGGATTTGGGAAGACATATTTGCTCTTGTAGAAAGTGGGAACTAACAGGGATCCCTTGTAGACATGCAGTCTCTGCAATTTGGAAAAAATATGGCAAAGGACATGTTTATAATTATGTTCATCCATGTTATTCAGTCCAGACTTATAAGCAAAGTTATGAAGGTTGTATTCATCCAATTGTTGGACCTGATGAATGGCCTGTCATTCAAAGGGAGCCACCATTGCCACCATTATACAAAACACAAGTTGGAAGGCCTAAGATGTTGAGAAGGAGATCTGCTGGAGAGTTGCCAAATGAAAAGAGAACATATAAAAAGAAGAAAAAGGCTGAGAAAGAACCTATAAAGCTAACTAAAGATGGTGTTCATGTATCAAGGAGTTTTGTGAGGCTTCATTGCACACATTGCAAGCAACCAGGCCATAATAGCAGGACTTGTCCTTTGACAAAAAACAAGAAGGTATACATTCTGTTAATTGCTTCTTTTCCTTAACTTCAAAACTAATTGCTACTCTATGTTTCACAGAAAGCAAGTAACCCAGAACAACACCTTGGTGAAAGTAGTGCTACAATTGAGAATCCAGTGAATCAGAATCATACTGGAGCTAATGAAGTCAATCAGAATCATACTCCAGCTAATGAAGTCAATCTGAATGATTTAGGTAATTAATTGTTTGTATTTCTAAACTGAATGAAGTCAATCATAATGAGTTGTCAATTAATTTTTTTTACCTTGTAGTTGACATAGAGATTACTAATGGATGTGAGAATGAGACTGATGTGAATGGAGCTGATCCATTGTTGGATGAAGTGGATGGAACTGATGTTAATGGAGCTGAAGTCAATGATTTCACTGATTTAGGTAATTAATTGTTTGTATTTCTAAACTGAATGAAATCAATCAGAATGAGTTGTCAAGTAATTGTTTTTTTTACCTTGTAGTTGACATACATATTAGTAATGGATGTGAGAATGAAAGTGATGTGAATGGAGCTGATCCATTGTTGGATGAAGTGGATGGAACTTATGTGAATGGAGCTGAAGTGAATGGAACTGATGTGGATGGAACTGATTTGAATGGAGCTGAAGTTAATGCAGATGATCCATTGTTGGACCAATGGGATGCAATTCAAATCCCATGGGAGGTTTTTGATAACACACAAGAACCACCATGTGATGACACAGAACCAGAGGAAGCAACATCATAAGGCTATGCTAGAGGACCCCCTAAGGCTATATGTAACACCCCGTGTTACGGCCTTCAATCCCGGATTAATTATTTAATTAATCCCGTTAATAATAATTAAATATGATTTAATTCGGTTAGGTTTCCCTTTAATTAATTAATAAGGTCCACCATGAACCGTGGACCCTTGCCTAAATTAGAGTCTTAAGCCTATTAGGAATAAAGAAAGTAAACCTTTTACTATTCAGATTCTAATTAGGAATCCTAGACCTAGTTATCTATTAGGAATAAAGGAAGTAGGCCTTTTACTATTCAGATTATGATTAGGATTCTCTTTAATTAATTAATATGGTCCACTATGGACCATGGACCCTCATCCCAAAAACAAGTCCTTAGTCCTATAAGGAATGGAATTAGCAAGCCCATAGTAGGAATATATATATATATATATATATATATATATATATATTATATATATATATATATATATATATATATATATATATATATATATACATACATATATATATATATATATATATATATATATATATATATGTATATATATATATATATATATAGGATCATAGGAGGCACCTAAATCTTACACCACAATAATCTCTCACCACACAAGAAGTTCCAAGAATCCCCTTAGGAGAAATCAAGAAAGAAGAAAGCTTAAAGAAAGACCCTTCATAGCCAAGGAATTAATTAAGGCTAAGAGGTAACCCATGTGTCAACAAAACCTATTTTCTTAGCTATGATCTCCCTCTAGGCATCCCTCTATATTCTTGTGTATTGATGATTCGTTTATGATATTGATGGTGTGATCTTGATAATTGATGTTATGCTTTCTTGGGTAATCTTGATAATCTTGATGATGGAAAGAGATTCTTGATGATTGGGTGATGTTCTTGATAAACCTAGATTCCTAATGATTGTGTGATATTCTTGATAAATCGTATTGTTTCTTAGTGTTAAAAGATGAATTACATTCTTGATGATTTAAATATAATTAGAGCCCTAAGATGTATTGTGAAACTCGCATGGTGTTATTCTTGATATATTGGGTGGGAATTCGTATGTTTGGGTGTTAATTATGTTTAGAAAGCATGATAGGATATGTGCCGTATGTTTCTTACTTTTGATCCGTTAATTGTATACGTGTTATCATCAATTACGTTTAAAGGTGTCAAAGCATGGTTTCGGGTTCAACAGAGGTTCCCGGGGCGTTATTTGTGAAAAAGTGTCAGTGGGGGGTAGGGGACCCGCCACCTACCCGCGGCCATGTTCGGACATCGCCGGCAGCGGGCAGGCGACTTGTAACACCCCAGATTTTCAGGATATTTAAAACTTATGAAACAAAGGTGAAATCTTATTAAATCCCAAAAACAGAATACAAGAGTACGGGGTGCTATGCCACACCTGAGTTAGAGAACTCAGGTGCACAGGCTAACTAACTAATGCCTCAATAATCTAAATGTGTGAACATGGCACGCAGGCCGAAGGGGAAACTAACTACTTCTATGTTCCAAGTTCTAGCGCGCTCCAGTGACTTACTCTTCTGTGCCTGAAAGCCAAATATATCTGTTCAGCGAGAGATGCTGGTAACCCACTCCAACGTGTTGAAATACATTACATATAGAGATATATATAGGTATACGAAAACCATTTTGAAGCATGAAGATATATCCTACGAGACTCTAGCTTTTAAAACCGGGAATGACTCGACAAATAAGGCTAGACACAAGCAACAGTTATAACAGGCGTATACAATCCTCAACAGGCAAGACAGATAAAGCTGAGCACAATTAATAATCATAACCCAATGTAAACAATCCCCAGCATAAATCCCATAGTCACATCCCCCCGATATACTCATAAACACGACTCATCCATATCTCATCACATAGCACACTTTGTTGGCGCCACAGGACCAATCGCATGCCCATACATGAGGGTCAGCGCATATAGCTCTGACACGGCCCCGCAGCACCCTGCCCCGTCTCACACTACGAAGGAGTCGATCGCAACCGACTAATGAACCGCAGTTCTATATAATATTTATATACCTGACCGGTCTTTACCAGCCTGGTTAACAGTTGGGATGGTTCTCAATCCATTCAACTGCCCGTATAGTGGACCTTTGTCCTATATAATATTTATATACCTGACTGGTCTTTACCAGCCTGGTTATCAGCCGGTATGGTTCTCAGCCCATCCGACTGCCCGTATAGTGGAACTTAGTCCTATATAATATTTATATACCTGACCGGTCTCTACCAGCCTGGTTAACAGCCGGTATGGTTCTCACCCCACCCGACTGCCCGTATAGCCCGATTGATCTCAACCAAATCGGGGTAACACACACACATAACACGTAGCAAGCACATGCAACCCACATTAACACATTGGGAAGGGGAGGAATCGTATAACAAAACCTATGCGTGATCCTTCACATACTAAGAATAGTCCTAAGGGGTTCATACTCCTTTCACCTAGGTCAGCGGGATACCAATTCAACTAGCATGCAATATATAAGACTCATACAACCTACGAACGGTACCCGAAATATCAAACTAGACATAGGCACGACAAACGGAGTCCGTTGGGACACCACGGGGGTCGGGGAAACATCAAACGGGGAAGTCGGGGTCCCAAGTGTGGGAATTTCCAGCGGGTAGCCGGTGGGTGGGGGGCCACCCGCCGGCTGCCCGCCGGTAACACTGTTCCGGGCAGCGGGTCGCCGGCGGGCAGCTGCCCGCTGCCGGAACTGCCCCCTTTTTGACCGCGGGTAGGTGGCGGGTCCCCTACCCCCCACTGACTTATTAACACCAAAAACGCCCCGGGATCCTTCGTGGAACCCGAGACCATGCTTAGACACTTTTAAACGCAATTGATAACACACGTAGACAATTTAACGGATCAAAATCAAGAATCAAACGGCACATAACCTATCATGCTTTTCTAGACCTAATAAACACCCAATCATGCGAAATCCCACCCAATATACCAAGAATAATACCATACGAATTCCACGATATAACCTAGGGTTCTAATTATTTTTAAATCAACAAGAACACAATTCATCTTCCAAAATCAAGATTCGGTAGGAATATCATATAACTATCAAGAACCTCATATAATCATTAAGAACATCAAGAAAACCATGTAATTATCAAGAACGTCATATAATCATCAAGAACACCATAATTATCAAGAACCTCTCATCATCAAGATCACCCATGGAATCATCCCAATAATATCACAAATCATCAATACACAATAATATGGGAAAATCCTAAGAGGGGAATCGTAGCTATGAAAATAGGTTTTGTTGAGACATGGTTTACCTCTTAGCCTTAATTAATTCCTTGGCTATGAAGGGTCTTTCTTTAAGCTTTCTTGCTTTCTTGATTTCTTCTAGGGGGATTCTTGGAGCTCTTTGGGGTGGTGGGCGTTATTCTTGCGGTGGGGGGTTTCTAGGTGCCCCTTAAGTCCCCTATTTATATATTTAGAAGTCCTAGTTAGGAACTAATATTATGGGCTTGCTAATCCTATTTCTTTTGGAACTAAAGATTGGGTTTAGGGATAAGGGCCCGTGGACTATGGTGGGCCTTCCTAATTAATTATTGTGATTTAATTCTTTCTTTTGGGTAATTGATTAAATGATTTAATTGATCTTAGGGGTCGTAACACGGGGTGTTACACTCTCCCACCCCTTATGAGGGGCTTCGTCCCCGAAGCCCGGTGTGTTAATCCACTCTTTCACCCCCAGGCATCCCGCATCTTGGCCTCCCGGCTGGGAATGTGGCCCCACATTTTGGCTTAGCTGGGGTAGACTGGATTTCTGGTGGGGTTGTGATAGAAGGGTTTTAGGTCTACCTCGGTCTCCTGCCACTGAGCTGGATGCCCCGCGAGTGCCCAAGGTGGCCTCGATTGCTACCACCCTCTGATCTAGAGCGCGTGTCGTACAGATCAAGGATGAGAACCCTTCCTCCATGATTTGGTTTTGCCGGTTGAGCTGTGCGAGTATGCGTTCATTGATTGAGTCCTCGTTTTGCTCCCTTGGATTTCCTCCCGATCGTGGTTGCACTGTCGGGTTGGGCTCGTCTTCCTCCTCCTGGTCCTCATTTCCTTCCAGAACTCCACAATCTTGCATTGCCCGTTTGAGCTTTTTGTTGGAGATGTCTAGTTGGTCGACCAACTCTCTTCGCTCATCCTCGGATTTTTGGCAGATTTCTTCGAGGGTGAGGTAATGTCCTCCCCCGGTGTAGTAGATGTCATTGCGGCGTAGGTTTTGGGCGTTAAAGACCATGCCATTTGCGGTCTTGACCTCGGTGTGGCTTAAGTCCACCCCCTTTTTTCTCCATGATCCAACTTAGGATCATCCCGTAGGGTAAGCTAAGACGGTTGTTTGTCTTGCAAAACTCCATGTGTTTTAGCATGAGAGCCGGCAGGTTGAACTTGATTTTATGTTTCAGTAGATAGGCAAAGGCACACTCTAAGCTCCCTACGTCCTTGCTCTTATTATTGGTGGGCAAGAGGCTATCGGTTACAATCATAACCAATATCTTTTGCTCCGCTGATAGCCACTTCCGGTTGGGTCGCGTGGCCGAGGTGAACCCGTCTTCTTTCCCGAGTAGGTACCCGAGGTAGTCCTTGTACCCCGTGTGTTGGGTATCGATCCACCCCTTTCAGTCGTAGTTTGACACACCCGTGGTGGTCAATTTCAAGAGTTTGGCCAAACGGCCCTCGGAGAGCACAATTTCCTTGCCACGGACCTTGGTGGTGATTTCTATCTTGTCACCTCGTTTGGTGGCCACAAGGTGTTGGTAGAATTCTTTCACCAAGTCGGGGTATGTATCCCCTTTGATGGTGAGGTAAGTGTCTAAGAGCCCTTGATGTTTAAGCATGTCAACCAATTCCGGAGAGAATTGGTCGGGTTCAAGTGCTTACCTCCGATTACGGTGTAATCGGCATTGCTCCACTCCGGGGTGCGGATTCCGAGGGGCTTTTTCGGCATTGCGAAGCTTTTCTTGGTGACGAGGTTTTCCGGCAAGGTTTCTCCGGCGGCTTTTCCGGCGAGACGGTGGCGGGCTCCGGCGTGCTTTCCGGCGAGCTCTTCGGTGGTGTGGTCTCCGATTGCGAGGGAGGTGGGGGTGAGGCGGTTTCGGTGTTGGCGTGGTGAGGGGCGGTGTCGTGGTGGTGTTGGGCAGCGGGGGCAGCGGGTGGTAGCTGGGTGGCGGTTGGGTGTCCGGCGGGAGGTGGTCGGACGGCGGCGGCTCTCGGCTGGCAACGGCGTCGGGTGGCTGGCAGCGTTTCTATGGTGGGGATGGTGAGGTGCGTGAGGGATGGAGGGGAAGGAAGTGGGGAGGAAGAAGAAGAGGAAGGAGAAGAAGGGTTTTTTTTTTTTTTTTTTTTGATTTTGGGATTTTGTGGGTTTTAGGGATTTGTGGGGTTTTAACAAGATAGTGTTCCCTTAAGGTTTCAAGAAACACCTTTGGCTTAGTGGTCAAGACTATAATTCTCATTGGTAACACTAGGCTCTTTGATGATGGGGCCTTTGTTTTTTTCCTTATTTCGGCTTCTAGTGGTGAGGTTTGGCTAGTTTGCAAATAGAACCGAATTATGAACTAATCTTTTATTTATAATATTTCCAAGTAATTAAGCTAAGTAAGTGGTTCTACCACGAGGGTGATTACAAGAAATTGCCAATCTAACCTAGGCAGAATTCGTCTTCTTGGCTCTCTCCCACGGGGTTTGTGTGGTCCTCGTCTTCTGGGCTTAGGTTCCCTTCCTCGAGGTTGCCCTCGTTCCCGAGGTCGGCTTGAGTGCGGCTTATGACGAATATTTTTCCGGGAGCGCCGTAGTTTCCTTGATGAGTGGTGCCCCCATGTTGTCCCATGGTGGTAGTGCGTGACCTTTGGGGTTGGGTGCAAAGGAAGGCCTTGTGTCCTTCCTCTCCGCAGTTGAAGCATCGCAAGGGTTTGCCCATGCAATCCATGCCTCTATGGTTCTTGTTGCATTTCGGGCAAGGAAAGCCCCTGGCGCTAGCGTCGTTGTTCTCCTGAGGTGGCCTTTGGTGGGTCGGGTTGCCGGGTCTCGTGTTGGCGTCGCTTCTTGTTCTTTTTACTGGTGGTGCCCCTCCTCCGGGGTTCCTTTTCCGCATTTGCTCCTGAACCCCGCGTTGGAGTAGTTGGATTCGGTAGAGATTAGCGGCACTGGAGTAAGCTTCGTTGAGAGTCCGAGGTCTGCTTACCACTAGTGTTTTTCGGGCTTCAAAGTTGAGGCCCGATACGAATCTCTCTATTTTGGTTACCTCGGTGGGGACAAGTTCGGGTGCGAAGCGTGCTAGTTCAAGGAATCGTTTGTGGTATTCCATAACGGTAGCTGTCCCTTGTTTCAGATGGAGAAACTCCTCGTACATGGATGCTCTCACGTGTGTTGGATAGAACCTCTCTCGTAGTCGCGTTTTGAGTTGTTCCCAGTTGAACCCCGGTTCTTGTTGGTAAGTGGGACCCTCGTGGATCCACCATAGATCAGCCTCGTGTCCGAAGTAGAACGAGGCTATCTCCACGCGGCGTTCTTCTGGGCATTCCACTAACCCGAGGATTTTGTCGAGGGTTCAGATCCATTCCTCCAGAATTACGGGATCCTCCTCTCCTGAGAATGTGGGTGGTCGGTGGTTAGAGACTTGTCGGGCGAAGTCGGTGTTCGCGTTCGACGGAGGTGGTGGGGGCCTGTCGCTGCGGAGAGCTATGTTGCTTAGTGCTTGGGCGACTTGTGTTAGTTGTTGTAGCGTTTGGGTAAGGGGGTCGTGCGCGGCGGGTTCTGGAGTCCTTGATTGTCTTCTGTTGGGTGCCATGATGTCGTCTTCCTGGGTCAATGTTTATAAGAACGTTAAATTGGGGCTTGGTGTCCTTCTTTGCGATAATGGGGGAAAGTTTTCTCCAGGTAAGGGAGGTTATGTGTAGGTTTCACAATCTCACCGCGTGTCCTAGGATTCCTGAATCTTATGTTCCTAGATACTTAGAGTTCGAGCCTATTGCCCTAAAGTCCGGTCTTAAGAGTCTTATCCTAGGGTCAAACTTAGGCTCTGATACCAACTGTAACACCCCAGATTTTCAGGATATTTAAAACTTATGAAACAAAGGTGAAATCTTATTAAATCCCAAAAACAGAATACAAGAGTACGGGGTGCTATGCCACACTTGAGTTAGAGAACTCAGGTGCACAGGCTAACTAACTAATGCCTCAATAATCTAAATGTGTGAACATGGCACGCAGGCCGAAGGGGAAACTAACTACTTCTATGTTCCAAGTTCTAGCGCGCTCCAGTGACTTACTCTTCTGTGCCTGAAAGCCAAATATATCTGTTCAGCGAGAGATGCTGGTAACCCACTCCAACGTGTTGAAATACATTACATATAGAGATATATATAGATATACGAAAACCATTTTGAAGCATGAAGATATATCTTACGAGACTCTAGCTTTTAAAACCGGGTATGACTCGACAGATAAGGCTAGACACAAGCAACAGTTATAACAGGCGTATACAATCCTCAACAGGCAAGACAGATAAAGCTGAGCACAATTAATAATCATAACCCAATGTAAACAATCCCCAGCATAAATCCCATAGTCACATCCCCCCGATATACTCATAAACACGACTCATCCATATCTCATCACATAGCACACTTTGTTGGCGCCACAGGACCAATCGCATGCCCATACATGAGGGTCAGCGCATATAGCTCTGACACGGCCCCGCAGCACCCTGCCCCGTCTCACACTACGGAGGAGTCGATCGCAACCGACTAATGAACCGCAGTTCTATATAATATTTATATACCTGACCGGTCTTTACCAGCCTAGTTAACAGTTGGGATGGTTCTCAACCCATTCAACTGCCCGTATAGTGGAACTTTGTCCTATATAATATTTATATACCTGACCGGTCTTTACCAGCCTGGTTATCAGCCGGTATGGTTCTCAGCCCATCCGACTGCCCGTATAGTGGAACTTAGTCCTATATAATATTTATATACCTGACCGGTCTCTACCAGCCTGGTTAACAGCCGGTATGGTTCTCAGCCCACCCGACTGCCCGTATAGCCCGATTGATCTCAACCAAATCGGGGTAACACGCACACATAACACGTAGCAAGCACATGCAACCCACATTAACACATTGGGAAGGGGAGGAATCGTATAACAAAACCTATGCGTGATCCTTCACATACTAAGAATAGTCCTAAGGGGTTCATACTCCTTTCACCTAGGTCAGCGGGATACCAATTCAACTAGCATGCAATATATAAGACTCATACAACCTACGAACGGTACCCGAAATATCAAACTAGACATAGGCACGACAGACGGAGTCCGTTGGGACACCACGGGGGTCGAGGAAACATCAAACTGGGAAGCCGGGGTCCCAAGTGTGGGAATTTCCAGCGGGTAGCCGGTGGGTGGGGGGCCACCCGCCGGCTGCCCGCCGGTAACACTGTTCCGGGCAGCGGGTCGCCGACGGGCAGCTGCTCGTCCGCCGGCTGCCCGCTGCCGGAACTGCCCCCTTTTTGACCGCGGGTAGGTGGCGGGTCCCCTACCCCCCACTGACTTATTAACACCAAAAACGCCCCGGGATCCTTCGTGGAACCCGAGACCATGCTTAGACACTTTTAAACGCAATTGATAACACACGTAGACAATTTAACGGATCAAAATCAAGAATCAAACGGCACATAACCTATCATGCTTTTCTAGACCTAATAAACACCCAATCATGCAAAATCCCACCCAATATACCAAGAATAATACCATACGAATTCCACGATATAACCTAGGGTTCTAATTATTTTTAAATCAACAAGAACACAATTCATCTTCCAAAATCAAGATTCGGTAGGAATATCATATAACTATCAAGAACCTCATATAATCATTAAGAACATCAAGAAAACCATGTAATTATCAAGAACGTCATATAATCATCAAGAACACCATAATTATCAAGAACCTCTCATCATCAAGATCACCCATGGAATCATCCCAATAATATCACAAATCATCAATACACAATAATATGGGAAAATCCTAAGAGGGGAATCGTAGCTATGAAAATAGGTTTTGTTGAGACATGGGTTACCTCTTAGCCTTAATTAATTCCTTGGCTATGAAGGGTCTTTCTTTAAGCTTTCTTGCTTTCTTGATTTTTTCTAGGGGGATTCTTGGAGCTCTTTGGGGTGGTGAGCGTTATTCTTGTGGTGGGGGGTTTCTAGGTGCCCCTTAAGTCCCCTATTTATATATTTAGGAGTCCTAGTTAGGAACTAATATTATGGGCTTGCTAATCCTATTTCTTTTGGAACTAAGGATTGGGTTTAGGGATAAGGGCCCGTGGACTATGGTGGGCCTTCCTAATTAATTATTGTGATTTAATTCTTTCTTTTGGGTAATTGATTAAATGATTTAATTGATCTTAGGGGTCGTAACACGGGGCGTTACACGACTGCCCGCCGGGCACCCGCTGCCCGGAATCACGTCGCCGGCGGGTGACCCTTGACCCACCGGCTACCCTCTGGAAATGCTCCCACTTCGGGATCCTGGCTTCCCCGTTTGATGTTCCCCCGACCCCCGTGGTATCCCAACAGACTCCGTTTATCGTGCCTAAGTCTAGTTTGATGTTTCGGGTACCGTTCGAAGGATAAAAGAGTCTTGTGTATCGCATGCTAGTTGAGTTGGTATCCCGTTGGCCTAGGTGAAAGAAGTATGAACCCCTTAGGATTATTCCTAGTATGTGGATGACCACGCATAGGTTTCGTTATACGATTTCTCCCCCTTCCCAATGTGCTAATGTGGGCTGCATGTGTTTGCTTTGTGTTATGTGTGCATGATACCCCAATTCAGTGCGATCGAATTGGTTATTCCTGAGCTGGGTTCAAAAGCTGGCTGCGGTCAGATTTACACTCTTGGGCTGCGGTCCACCGTTTGGTTGCGATCAAACGTTTTACATGAGCTGCGGTTCATATTCCTGGCTGCGGTCAGATGTCTACTCTTGGGCTGCGGTCCACTGTTTGGTTGCGATCAAACATTATGATGAGCTGCGGTTCATCGGTCGGTTGCGATCGACCCCTCCGTGTTGCGATACGGGGCAGGGTGTTGCGGGGCCGTGTCAGAGCTATATGCGCTGGCCCTCATGTATGGGCATGCGATTGGTCATGTGGCGCCATCAAAGTGTGCTATGTGATGAGATATGGATGGTTTGATGTTATGAATATTATGAAAGCGTTATCATAGGATACATGCTAGTGAAGATGCTTGGTTATGATTATTGGCTGTGCTTATCCCTATCTGTTGAGTCTGTTCCCTACGCTTGTGAATTGTATATGCTTGATTATGACTGTTGGTTGTGCTTATCCCTATCTGTCGAGTCTATTCCCTGTTTTGAAAGCTAGAGTCTCTTAGGATATACCTTCATGCTTCGAAATGATTTTTCGTATATCTATGTATATATCTATATGTATTGTATTTTAACGCGTTGGAGTGGGTTACCAGCATCTCTCGCTGAACAGATATATTTGGCTTTCAGGCACAGAGGAGTAGACACTGGAGCGCGCTAGAGTCTTGAAGCGTAGAAGTAGATAGTTTCCCTTTCGGCCTGTGTGCCATGCTTATACATTTACATTATTGAGGATCTTAGTTAGTTAGCCTGTGCACCTGAGTTCTCTAGCTCAGGTGTGGCATAGCACCCCATACTCTTTATATTATGTTTTGGGATTTAATGAGAATTTACCTTTATTATATAAGCTTCAAAAGTTTAAAAATTTTGGGGTGTTACAGTTGGTATCAAAGCCTAAGTTTGACCCTAGGATAAGACTCTTAAGACCGGACTTTAAGACATTAGGCTTGAACTCTAGGTATTTAGGAACATAGGACTCAGGAATCTTAGGACGCGCGGTGAGATTGTGAAACCTACCTACCATCACATAACCTCCCCTCACTTTATCCCTCACTAATTTAAAGAACTCCCATTCGCTTACCACACCAAGGTAAGGGTACAACACATCAACACATCGTTACAATAAATATTGGCCCTAAAGACCAGCAGCATGGTGCCAACAAGAAGTCAGCCAAGGATCCCACACTCCTAGAGGAATGGATCCGAACCTTCAACAAAATCCTCGGGCTAGTGGAATGCCCAGAGGAACGCAACGTAGAGATAACCTCATTCTACTTCAAGAGTCAAGACACGAGGCTGATCTTTGATAAATCCACGAAGAACCCACTTATGGGCAACAACCGGGTGTTCAACTGGGAATGCCTAGGGGCACGGCTATGAGGACGATCCCACCCCGCACCCGTAAGGGCAACCATGTACGATGAAAGTCTCTACCTAAAAACAAGGGATGACCATTGCCAGGGAATACCACAAACAATTCCTCCAGTTGGCTCGTTTCGCGCCTGGATTAGATCCTACAGAGACAACCAAGATAAAGAAGTCTGTGACAGACCACAAACTACGAAACCCAGAAGGCCCTAATTGTAAGAAACCCCGAACCCCTAACGAAGCCTACACTAGTGCTGCCGACCTCTATCAAATCCAACATCTACAACGGGAAATTCAGGAACAAACCCAAAGGAAGGAGTAACAGAAGTGGGGGACCACCTGTAAAAGGGACTGGGAACGCCAATTAAATGCAAGGATGTAAAGTAACACATAAACAACATCCTTCCTCAACCTTTAGTGCGAATTGTCGAAAAAGACTCGACATGGCAAGAAGAGGCAACAGACGCATGGAAAGTATCATACAACTAAAGCCTCCCTGCAATAAAGGTCTTACCTTGGAACAAGGACCTTGATGGTTTTAAAGCACCGTAAGAAGTGCATGTGACACATAAAATCGCCAAAACACCATGCGACGTCGAGGGTAGTCAATCAAATGCATTCCAAGAAAGAGAAATGCATCACCAAGCACTTGGTCACCAAAGGATTGAATAAAGAGTGAACGACAAGCCGAAATCCAAGAAAAACCAAGAAGGCTTATCATTAATCAAGCAAGGAAAAGACAAAGTCGGCTTATAACCAACTACCCAGTGAAGATGACGAGGTTGCTAATTGGAAACCAGACCCAACCTACTGAGCGGAAAGAACATACGAGAGTCTTGACTCATCTAGAACTCGTGCTTAAGGATCAATAACACTGTACGATGGGTTATCCTATGTATTCGAACCCCTTTGTTGTGCACATGGGCATGGGGCTTGTCGGGACTTGAATCTGGGCATTCTTGGGATTTTTCCCGAAGGAATTCACTCTTCCTAGTCACCTTCGCGCGGGTCCCCAACGGGACCTTGATGGGACCCTAACGGGTCCTTGACGGGACCTTGGCGGGACCTTGACGAGTCCCTGACAGGAGCTTGGCAGGCGGACGACCGCTCACCTCGCGCCCACTGGTACAATGTGCTGATTTCTTAACTCCTCGTTTTATTGATTCGTGGCGCGCTTGTGTGCCTCGGTTGATGAACGCAAGTCTTGGGTAAAGAACCATGGGTTGCCCAAACATGGTGCCCTCGGTAAAAGACATTGACATGCGAAACACCGTCAGAAAAGCACAACCAATTGCATTACACGTGGAGTTGAAGTTGGACTCTACAATGCAACCGACTAGGGATGATTGGCGTGAAGGATTGTGCAAACCAAGGAGGCGAGTTGGGAACTCGTGCTAGGGACTCACAAAGGCCTTAAAAGCCAAAATGCTAAGGATGGACCGGGACCCCTTCAAACCATGGATATCGTTCAAGCAAATCAGAGGGCTCCTTACAAGTTGTATGAAATCAAGAATGACGTAGTCCGTGGTGCTAGGCAAAAAAAAAAGTAAAAGAGCAAATTTGTGCCAAGGCCTCAAGGGTTATTAAGGACCCACAAGGAAATGAGATGACTCGTAAAGTCACCGAGTCATTCCGCAACGAGATTAGGTAACCAACTGCACTTCAAGAAGAAAAAGAACATGCAAGGGCACCTTCATCATTAAAAGTAACACAAAAGGGCACAACAAGCCGAACCTCGGGGAAGACATGAAGTCTTACTAAGAATTTCATTCACTAAAGAGGAGATGAAATTCAATAAGAAGAGAAAGTCAACCCAAAGTTTATCGACTCCCAAGAGACTTTGGGAAGAATTTGGGAAGTGCGCCCTAAGAGATTGGCTTGGTTGACCAAACTTGGTCAAGACCTTGGACGCATTAAAGAAGTAAGTGATAAATCATCACGGGAGATTCCCTCAAGATAGGAGAGAAGGATGAAACTTTAGCCTGGGAAGCAAGGTCTAACAAGGATCTTAAAGTCAAGCAAGTGCCAACACCAAGGAAGAAGGATCATCAGTTCGTCAATACGACGTGATCAAAGCATCAAACTAGAATAGTCACTTAAGATCGAGAACCCTTAACCCATCCTAGCCGAATTCCTTTCCCTCCCTCGGAAAATCGGCCCCCTCCTTATTTCAAAACCCTTTCTACCCTTCAAACCACATTCTTGATTCCCTATTTTAACGATTCCATACAAGGTGGCAACCTCACCCTAAGTTGCGACCTTGAAAACTTTGATCCTAATTCCTAAATTCACTTTGTCCTCAGGTGTGAAACCCACTCTCTTAGCCCTTTAAACCTAATCGTTCCAAAAAAAAACCCAGCACACATAGACATACAATTATACAGTTTCCCCGTAGAATACTTTCTCTATAGGACCACCGTACTACTTTTGACTCGTTACCCCAGCAATGATTTCTAAGCTTCGGGGACGAAGCTTCTCGTAAGGGGGGGAGAGTGTAACACCCCGTGTTACGGCCTTCAATCCCGGATTAATTATTTAATTAATCACGTTAATAATAATTAAATATGATTTAATTCGGTTAGGTTTCCCTTTAATTAATTAATAAGGTCCACCATGAACCGTGGACCCTTGCCTAAATTAGAGTCTTAAGCCTATTAGGAATAAAGAAAGTAAACCTTTTACTATTCAGATTCTAATTAGGAATCCTAGACCTAGTTATCTATTAGGAATAAAGGAAGTAGGCCTTTTACTATTCAGATTATGATTAGGATTCTCTTTAATTAATTAATATGGTCCACTATGGACCATGGACCCTCATCCCTAAAACAAGTCCTTAGTCCTATAAGGAATGGAATTAGCAAGCCCATAGTATTTAGACCCCAATTATGACTCTTAGGAATATATATATATATATATATATATATATATATATATATATATATATATATATATATATATATATATATATATATATAGGATCATAGGAGGCACCTAAATCTTACACCACAATAATCTCTCGCCACACAAGAAGTTCCAAGAATCCCCTTAGGAGAAATCAAGAAAGAAGAAAGCTTAAAGAAAGACCCTTCAGAGCCAAGGAATTAATTAAGGCTAAGAGGTAACCCATGTCTCAACAAAACCTATTTTCTTAGCTATGATCTCCCTCTAGGTATCCCTCTATATTCTTGTGTATTGATGATTCGTTTATGATATTGATGGTGTGATCTTGATAATTGATGTTATGCTTTCTTGGGTAATCTTGATAATCTTGATGATGGAAAGAGATTCTTGATAATTGGGTGATGTTCTTGATAAACCTAGATTCCTAATGATTGTGTGATATCCTTGATAAATCGTATTGTTTCTTAGTGTTAAAAGATGAATTACGTTCTTGATGATTTAAATATAATTAGAACCCTTAGATGTATCGTGAAACTCGTATGGTGTTATTCTTGATATATTGGGTGGGAATTCGTATGTTTGGGTGTTAATTATGTTTAGAAAGCATGATAGGATATGTGCCGTATGTTTCTTACTTTTGATCCGTTAATTGTCTACGTGTTATCATCAATTACCTTTAAAGGTGTCAAAGCATGGTTTCGGGTTCCACAAGTTTCCCGGGGCGTTATTTGTGAAAAAGAGTCAGTGGGGGTAGGGGACCCGCCACCTACCCGCGGTGAAGTTCGGACATCGCCGGCAGCGGGCAGCCGGCGGGCAGGCGACTACCCGCCGGGCACCCGCTGCCCAGAATCACGTCGCCGGCGGGCAGCTGGCGGGTAACCCTTCACCCACCGGCTACCCGCTGGAAATGCTCCCACTTCGGGATCCCGGCTTCCCTGTTTGATGTTCCCCCGACCCCCATGGTGTCCCAACGGGCTCCGTTTATCGTGCCTAAGTCTAGTTTGATGTTTCGGGTACCATTCATAAGATAAAAGAGTCTTGTGTATCGCATGCTAGTTGAATTGGTATCCCGTTGGCCTAGGTGAAAGAAGTATGAACCCCTTAGGATTATTCCTAGTATGTGGATGACCACGCATAGGTTTCGTTATACGATTTCTCCCCCTTCCCAATGTGCTAATGTGGGCTGGATGTGCTTGCTATATGTTATGTGTGCATGATACCCCAATTCGGTTGCGATCGAATTGGTTATTCCTGAGCTGCGGTTCAGAAGCTGGCTGCGGTCAGATTTACACGCTTGGGCTGCGGTCCACCGTTTGGTTGCGATCAAACGTTTTACATGAGCTGCGGTTCATATTCCTGGCTGCGGTCAGATGACTACTCTTGGGCTGCAGTCAACTGTTTGGTTGCGATCAAACATTATGATGAGCTGCGGTTCATCGATCGGTTGCGATCGACCCCTCCGTGTTGCGATACGGGGTAGGGTGCTGCGGGGCCGTGTCAGAGCTATATGCGCTGACCCTCATGTATGGGCATGCGATTGGTCATGTGGCGCCATCAAAGTGTGCTATGTGATGAGATATGGATGGTTTGATGTTATGAATATTATGAAAGCGTTATCATAGGATACATGCTAGTGAAGATGCTTGGTTATGATTATTGGTTGTGCTTATCCCTATCTGTTGAGTCTGTTCCCTACGCTTGTGAATTGTATATGCTTGATTATGACTGTTGGCTGTGCTTATCCCTATCTGTCGAGTCTATTCCCTGTTTTGAAAGCTAGAGTCTCTTAGGATATATCTTCATGCTTCGAAATGATTTTTCGTATATCTATGTATATATCTATATGTATTGTATTTCAACGCGTTGGAGTGGGTTACCAGCATCTCTCGCTGAACAGATATATTTGGCTTTCAGGCACAGAGGAGTAGACACTGGAGTGCGCTAGAGTCTTGAAGCGTAGAAGTAGATAGTTTCCCTTTCGGCCTGCGTGCCATGCTTATACATTTACATTATTGAGGATCTTAGTTAGTTAGCATGTGCACCTGAGTTCTCTAGCTTAGGTGTGGCATAGCACCCCGTACTCTTTATATTATGTTTTGGGATTTAATGAGAATTTACCTTTATTATATATGTTTCAAAAGTTTAAAAATTTCGGGGTGTTACACTATGTCTAAGAAGGGAGGAAAACAGAAGAAAGCATTAGGAGTATCCAGGAAATACAAGACTAGATCTAAATCTATGTTCAAGAGCAAGTTCCATGGGAAGTCTAAGGAGCCAATAGAAATTGAGTGGGAGTATAACATTATGTAGCTTCTTCTTTTTTTGGTGGTCATAACTACTCCAAACAGTGGCTTTTTTGTTGGTTGTTAAGTGTTTTGGCAGTGAACAACAATTTGCTATTAAATCTATGTTTTGACTCTTCTAATTTGTTGTCAATTAAACCAAACTTCTATTTTGGCAGTGAACCATTTTGACTCAATAGCTCTCTGCTCAGTACCATTCAAATAGACCAAGTTAACATTATAAACCACACCAATAAACAACATAGACACCTCTCTGCAAAGTACCATTCAACACCTGATAGTACTAATTGCCACGTAATGTGGTAATTAAACTAAGAAGACCAATTAAAGCAATTAAATATCTTTATTGATCAAGGTGAAGGCCCTAAGTACAATCTAAATGGTTGTTTTGAGTATTGACTGACTGCGATCGGGATTCTCTAACAACAACCTATCGATCGTCCAAAAGTCCCCCACACTGTTGCTATCGCGGGTATTTATAGCCGTGGAGCCGGAGACACAAGTCCGGCCGTCCGGCATGTCGCCCACGTAGCAACCACGTGTCGCCCTCCCGGGTGCCCTGCCTGTCAGCACGTAGCGTTTCCACGTGTCTCTTCTCAGCTCTCTCGCCTAAGGGCTACCGCTCGATGGTCGACAACGCCGGTCGCGAACTACCCGACCGGGTTCTTCTAAGAAATCCGACCTGTAACCTGCACAAATAAACACAAAAGGACAAAGGCATGTTGGTCGGGGTATTCCCTACCAAGAGCCCCCCAGCCCGTGCCTTTTTGACCGTTCGGGAAAAAACGGGACGGGATGAAGAGGCCCAACCGTCCACCGCCAAACCGACCGGCCAGCTGTCATTCCCTCCGTGCCACGTGTCGATGACTGCCGGCCTCTGCGACCGCAACGGTCACCTCGGAAATTGGAGCAGTCTCATCACGCAAGTGGACTGGTTTCCCGCCCAAACACTCTCCTATAAATAGGCCCTTGAGGCCCTCATTTGAACTTTTCCCAATCTTCCTGAGTCGATCGGTACCCTCAGAGAGTCCTGAGCGAAGCATCTCAGCAAATCGGTCAAGCAAGTAGCTTTCCAACTTTCAAGTCTCCGCACTCGGTAAGCTCTCTGATCTTTAACTTTTATCTTTTCCTTTACGTTTTCGTATAGCGGCTGGTAGGCTACAACTGACCTTGACCCAAACGTCCCGAGTCCCACACTAATCCCGACCGGCCTTTAGGTAGACAAAATGTCAGATTCGGACAGCCAAAATGTATCGGTCGCGGACTACGACGACGAGGTTGAGCAGATCAGCGAGGAAGTGGATATAATGTCCTACTCGCCGGAGGTCGTTCAACGACCACAGAGAGCCCCCGAGCGAGCCCCCGAGCAAGGAAGGTCGTCAAGCTCGTTTAGGACATCCAGGTCCAGCTCGAGCGGATCAGGGAGCTCGAGCAGAGAGAGCGGGGTAACGTCCACAAGCGGGCAAAATCTCCCGACCGAAGGCGTTCGGGACACGCCAACCAGGGTAATTGGGGATTACCCTCAGGCCGAGCCCCAAGGAGGGGGTCAAGAAAACATCGCAGAGCCGGTCGACGAAGACCCGGCTGAGCCGGCAGTACCGGCCGCGGGCGGATTCGAGTTCTTGAACAGCGAGAACGTCGAACGTTAGATGAGCAAATTAACGAAGGGAGAAGCAAACTGACCAATAGCTGGTCGGGTCGAGTTCGACACCAGCCGCCGGCTCGGGAACGTCATCGAGCGGCACCAGGGAAAGTGGATCAGGAGGCACTACGACTCACTGACGGCCCCGACCACTTTCCCCTTCTCCGTCCTTCTAACCGCATTCCTGGGCTACTACCAGGTCGTCCCAGCACAGATCTACCCAAATGTGCACCAGATGATCGTCTGTTTCCCTCAAATATGCACTCGGCATGAAGTGGCCTGCACAATGGAGCTCTTCAACTTCGTTTATCAGGTGAAGGTCCTGGCGGCTGCGTATGGGGGCGGGTTCCTGATGACCTAATCCCGAGCCGAGATGTGCGCGATTGAGGGTCTGCCCGGGAACAACCGGGGATGGAAGAACAAGATCTTCTCGGTTAAGTATGACCCGTGGATCCTCCCGGTTGAGAGGGTTTGGAGCACCCACTTCCGCAAACATGTCACCCCGGTCGAGACAAAAGCCCTCCGGGATGCGATCACAAAGATCTCGGGCGAGATCTACGAGTACAAGATCTTCCGGACGGCCGAGAGCTACGAGGCGACTCAATTACCCGCCCCAATCTACAACCTGACTGAGAAGTACAAGCCCGAGCCAATGGGCGTAACGATTGCAAAGGCACCCGCTCGGGTCAGTCGGAAGGACAAAGGTCTAACACTAACCAATCCTCCCCGACCCTAACACCCCGAACGCCCTTTATTCCCGGCCTAAACTACTTGTTTTTTTGCAGGAATGGCCGCAAGAGGACTCGATGATGAAGGCGCGAAATAGCCCCCCCCCCCCCCCCCCCCCCCCCCCGGGTAAAGATATCGCTCGGGAAGAACAAGACCCCGACCGGGTCGTCGGGAAGAGAGCAAATTCGAACTGCCCGACCCCTGGGCTCGACCACCACAATCATCACCCCCGAGGGTGGCGTAATCGACACCTCTGACACCCTGGTCACTCGGGTGGGTACCCGCAAGGGTAAAGAGAAGGCGGTCGAAAAGGGCGCCGGAGACTCCGCCCCGTTAAAGCGCCAGAGGAAGCAGAACAGCCCGATCGACGAGGGCGTGGCGGTGGCGGTCGACGCCTCCCTCCTGACACGGGTCAGCAATCTCATGCCGCTCCCGACCGAGATGTCGAAAATGACCCCGACCCAACTGGCCGAGAAGCTAAGCCGCGACCTGGTCGAGGTACGATAAAGCTGTCAAACTTGCTTTAATCTCTTAACTGCTTTTGCTCGGGCTAATTCGCTTAATTTTGCAGGCTTCCCAAGTGGGTCTTGCTCTTCAATTCCAAGCGTTACTGGCCAACGAGGCCACGGCGTTCAAGAAAGTCGCCGAGCGGCGGCTGAAGGAGGTCGGCGACCTATCGGCCGAGCTCAAGAAGGCTAAAGCGGACCGGGCTTTGGCGGACAAGGTGGCGCAGAAAGCGCTCAAGGACGTCGCCGACCTAAAGGCCCGAATGGAGGACCCGGCCGATATGGCCAAACTTTTCTTCCGCGATGTCGAGACCGGCATCAAGTTCGTTCGGGAAATGAGGAAGAACTTGGTCGGGGACGAGCTGATGTGGGAATTCGGCCGTTGGGCTTTCAAGGCCGGGCAGCGGAAGATGAAGGAGAAAACGCAAAAGAATATAGAGGAGGCGCTCGAGGGCGAAGACCTCTGACTCGTCCTGACAACCCTCCCGACCGCTGTCCCCGACCCCGATGAGGCCCCATTTGGCCGGGAGGACGGATTTATTACCGAGCCTGGTCCCGAGTTGTACCGGGCATATTTTGAAGTTAATGAAACTCGTTTTTTGTCGAACTTGTGCAGCTCGTATTTACTGCTCATACTTTACTTTTACTTGCATGCATGTCGATCGTCTGATGTCCGACCTCGCGGCCTTATGGCCTGATCGTGCACCTTCCGACCGAGACATCGACGTGTTAATGGCCTACCCGATCGGGGTTTACCCGACCTTCTGGCCTTATTGATTTTTTTGAAAATTATTAGGCCTCTTCGCTCGGGGTGTTCCCGAGCGACGGGCCTATAGCACTTCCTTCATCCTAGCCCCCACACTATTGTGCGCTCGAGACACAAGTGGGTGCAATAGTGGAAAGAAGTTTGACGGATCGGGAAAATCAACTGTAGCTCTGGCTTCCCCGATCGAAGTATTCGCCCGGTTGAGTTAAGTTTAGCTATTAGAGCCAAAATATTAACGGCTATTAGAGCCTGATTGCACACCCCTATATATAAGAACTGAGGGAGAGGTGTTCGTGGAGCGTAGAGCCCCTTTTCCATGTTGATGTTGAGCCTCGATTGGGTAAGTTACGAACGAGGTTAAGATTACCCTACTTTGAATTAAGGTAATGAAAAAGACCGACCTGGGCCGCCGTGTGCAAACGGTCGAGCAATCACCGATCGTATGTACATTAAATTTCCCCGCTCGCAGGCGGTTAAGCACACATTTACAATAATAATGTACAATCAAACGACGAATGGAACCGACTCGCAGGTCGAGCCCCCACTTAGACTAAAATTACAAAAAATAGGCTAATGCCTAAACATAACGAGGTGCTCGGAATTCCAAGTCCCCTCGATCACCCGACCGGTTGTCGTCTCCAATCGGTACGTTCCCGGCCGCACCACAGCGCTGATAACGTACGGCCCTTCCCAATTCTGAGCTAGCTTCCCGCCTTCCAAAGGTTGACTAGCTTCCCGTCGGCGCAGGACGTAATCTCCCACCTGAAAGTACCGAGGGTTGACACGGACATCTTTTGAACTCTTGACTCGCTTCTGGTACTCCGCCTTACGCCGAACGGCTAGCGCTCTCTTCTCCTCGACCCCATCGAGATCCACGACCATCGAGTGTTCATTCTCCTCTGCATTGTAAGTTCGTTCTCGAGCGGTCGGGATCCATGCCTCGATCGGGAGTCGAGCTTCAGCTCCGTAGACAAGGGCAAACGGCGTCTCCAAAGTCGCTTCCCCCGGGGTCGTCCGATAAGTCCACAAAACATAGGGAAGCTCATCGGTCCAACTACGACCAGCCGAGTGTAGCTTCTTTTTCAGACCTTCTAATATTTTCCGATTGGCATTTTCCACTTGTCCATTTCCCTGCGGGTAAGCCACCGACGACCGGACGTGGGTCGTTCCGATCGTGGCCAAGTGAAACACCCCGTGTTACGACCCCTAAGATCAATTAAATCATTTAATCAATTACCCAAAAGAAAGAATTAAATCACAATAATTAATTAGGAAGGCTCACCATAGTCCACGGGCCCTTATCCCTAAACCCAATCCTTAGTCCCAAAAGAAATAGAACTAGCAAGCCCATAATATTAGTTCCTAACTAGGACTCCTAAATATATAAATAGGGGACTTAAGAGGCACCTAGAAACCCCCCACAAGAATAACGCCCCACCTCCCCAAAGAGCTCCAAGAATCCCCCTAGAAGAAATCAAGAAAGCAAAAAAGCTTAAAGAAAGACCCTTCATAGCCAAGGAATTAATTGAGGCTAAGAGGTAACCCATGTCTCAACAAAACCTATTTTCATAGCTATAATTTCCCCCATAGGATTTCCCCGTATTATTGTGTATTGGTGACTTGTGATATTATTATTGATGATTGATGGGATAATTCCATGGGTGATCTTTATATTGGGAGATTCTTGATAATTATGGTGTTCTTGATGATTATGTGGAGCTCTTGATGATTATATGTCGTTCTTGATTATTGTATGGCATTCTTAATGCTTATGTGTTATCTCTACCGAATCTTGTAATTAGAAGACGAACCGTATTCTTGTTGATATAAAAGTGATTAGAACCCTAGGTGGTATCGTATGATCTTATTCTTGGTTTATCGGGTGGGGAAATCGCATGTTTGGGTGTTGATTACGTTTAGAAAAGCATGATAGGTTATGTGCCGATCGTTTCCTGATTCTGATCCGTTAATTGTCTACGTGTGTTATCAATTGCGTTTGAAAGTGTCCAAGCATGGTTTCGGGTTCCACAAAGGTTCCCGGGGCGTTTCTTGATGAAAAGAGTCAGTGGGGGGTAGGTGGGGGTAGGGGACCCGCCACCTACCCGCGGCCTCCTTGGGCAACGCCGGCAGCGGGCAGCCGGCGGGCGGGCAGATGCCCGCCGGGCACCCGCTGCTCGGTCTTGTTACCGCCGGCGGGCAGCCGGCGGGTGATCCCTCACCCACCGGCTACCCGCTGGTTTGCACCCCAATTGGGGATTTCGGCTTCCCCGTTTGATGTTTCCCCGACCCCCGAGGGTCCCAACGGACTCCGTGTATCGTGCCTGTGTCTAGTTTGATATTTCGGGTACCGTTCGTAGGTTTATAAGTCTACTGTATTGCATGCTAGTTGAATTGGTATCCCGTTGACCTAGGTGGAAGAAGTATGAACCCCTTAGGACCATTCTTAGTATGTGATGCATCACGCATAGGTTTTGTTATACGTTTTCTCCCCCTTCCCAATGTGTCAATGTGGGCTACATGTACTTGCTATGTGTTATGTGTGCATGTAACCCCGAGTTGATTAAGATCAATCGGGCTATACGGGCAGTCGGGTGGGCTGAGAACCATACCGGCTGTTAACCAGGCTGGTAGAGACCGGTCAGGTATATAAATATTATATAGGACTAAGTTCCACTATACGGGCAGTCGGATGGGCTGAGAACCATACCGGCTGTTAACCAGGCTGGTAGAGACCGGTCAGGTATATAAATATTATATAGGACAAAGGTCCACTATACGGGCAGTTGAATGGGCTGAGAACCATCTCAACTGTTAACCAGGCTGGTAAAGACCGGTCAGGTATATAAATATTATGTAGGACAAAGGTCCATCAGCCGGTTGCGATCGGCTCCTCCGTAATGTGAGACGGGGCAGGGTGCTGCGGGGCCGTGTCAGAGCTATATGCGCTGACCCTCATGTATGGGCATGCGATTGGTCCTGTGGCGCCAACAAAGTGTGCTATTTGATGAAATATGGACAAGTTGTGTTTATGAGTATATTGGGGGAATGTGACTATGGGATTTATGCTGGGGATTGTTTATGTTGGGTTATGATTATTATTCGTGAACAGGTTTACCTGTCTTGCCTGTTGTGGATTATATACGCTTGATTATAACTGTTGCTTGTGTCTAGCCTTATCTGTCGAGTCATTCCCGGTTTTAAAAGCTAGAGTTCGTAGGATATATCTTCATGCTCAAAATGATTTTTGTATATCTATATATATCTCTATATGTAATGTATTTCCACGCGTTGGAGTGGGTTACCAGCATCTCTCGCTGAACAGATATATTTGGCTTTCAGGCACAGACGAGTAGATCACTGGAGCGCGCTAGAAGCTTGGGCATAGCTTAGATAGTTTTCCCTTTCGGCCTGCGTGCCATGATTTAGTACTGATACTATTTGAGGATATTAGTTAGTTAGCCTGTGCACCTGAGTTCTCTAGCTCAGGTGTGACATAGCACCCCATACACTTGTGTTATGTTTTGGGATTTAATGGGATTTCACCTTTATTTCATAAGTTTTAAATATCTTGAAAATCTGGGGTGTTACAGTTGGTATCAGAGCCTAAGTTTGATCCTAGGATAAGACTCTTAAGACCGGACTTTAAGACAATAGGCTCGAACTCTAAGTATCTAGGAACATAAGATTCAGGAAACTTAGGACACGCGGTGAGATTGTGAAACCTACACATAAACTCCCTTACCTGGAGAAAACTTTCCCCCATTATCACCAAGAAGGACACCAAGCCCCAATTTAACGTTCTTATAAACATTGACCCAGGAAGACGACATCATGGCACCCAACAGAAGACAATCAAGGACCCCAGAACCCGCCGCGCACGACCCCCTAACCCAAACACTACAACAACTAACACAAGTCGCCCAAGCACTAAGCAACGTGGCCCTCCGCAGCGACAGGCCCCCACCACATCCGTCGAACGCGAACACCGACTTCGCCCGAGAAGTCTCTAACCACCGACCGCCCACATTCTCAGGAGAGGAAGATCCCGTAATTCTGGAAGAATGGATCCGAACCCTTGACAAAATCCTTGGGTTAGTGGAATGCCCAGAAGAACGCCGCGTGGAGATAGCCTCGTTCTACTTCGGACACGAGGCCGATCTCTGGTGGATCCACGAGGGTCCCACTTACCAACAAGAACCGGGGTTCAGCTGGGAACAACTCAAAACACGACTACGAGAGAGGTTCTACCCAACACACGTGAGAGCGTCCATGTACGAGGAGTTTCTCCATCTGAAACAAGGGACAGCCACCGTTATGGAATACCACAAACGATTCCTTGAACTAGCACGCTTCGCGCCCGAACTTGTCCCCACCGAGGTAACCAAAATAGAGAGATTCGTATCGGGCCTCAAATTTGAAGCCCGAAAAGCACTAGTGGTAAGCAGACCTCGGACTCTCAACGAGGCTTACTCCAGTGCCGCCAATCTCTACCGAATCCAACTACTCCAACGCGGGGTTCAGGAGCAAATACGGAAGAGGAACCCCGGAGGAGGGGCGCCACCAGTAAAAAAAACAAGAATCGACACCAACACGAGACCCGGCAACCCGACCAACCAAAGGCCACCTCGGGAGAACAACGACGCTAGCACCAGGGGCTTTCCTTGCCCGAAGTGCAACAAGAACCATAGAGACAAGGATTGCATGGGCAAACCCTTGCGATGCTTCAACTGCGGAGAAGAAGGACACAAGGCCTTCCTTTGCACCAAACCCCAAAGGCCACGCACTACCACCATGGGACAACATGGGGGCACCACTCATCAAGGAAACTACGGCACTCCCGGAAAAATATTCGTCATGAGCCGCACTCAAGCCGACCTCGGGAACGAGGGCAGTCTCGAAGAAGGGAACCTAAGCCCAGAAGACGAGGACCACGCAAACCCCGTGGGAGAAAGCCAAGAAGACGAATTCTGCCTAGGTTAGGTTGGCAATCTCTTGTAATCACCTTCGTGGTAGAATTACTTACTTAGCTCGAATTCTGCCTAGGTTAGGTTGGCAATCTCTTGTAATCACCTTCGTGGTAGAATTACTTACTTAGCTTAATTACTTGGGAATATTATAAATAAAGGATTAGTTCATAATTCGGTTCTATTTGCAAACTAGCCAAACCTCACCACTAGAAGCCGAAATAAGGAAAAAGACAAGGGCCCCATCATCAAAGAGCCTAGTGTTACCAATGAGAATTGAACTCCTGACCTCCCACTTATAAGACCAAGGTCTTGACCACTAGACTAAGGGTGTTTCTTGAAACCTTAAGGGAACACTCCCTTGTTAAAGCCCCTACAATCCCTAAAACCCACAAAATCCCCAAATCAAAAACCCTTCCTCTCCTTCTTCCACACCCTCTCTCTCTCTCTCCCTCCTCCCTTCCTCCCTCTCCCGCTCGTCCGACCACCCCCACGAATCACCACCGCCAACCACCAAAACCACGAGCAGCCAAACGCCGCCACCGGCCGAACGCCACCCATCCGCCCGCGCCACCGCGCCGCCGCCCGAGCCGACCGCCCCACCGTCGCCCGCGCTGCACCCAGCTGCAACCCGCTGCCACCACTGCTCGACGTCGCCACCTCGCCATTGCCCCCTCGCCGCCCTGCGTCGGAACCCGCCTAGCCGCCGTCTCCCTCGCAAAACACCGCGCCACCGGGAACCTCGCCGGAAAACGTGCCGCCGTCGACTCGCCGGAAAGCCACCGGAAAAGTTCGCCAGATAAATTTCCACCAAGAGAAGCTCCACAATGCCGAAGAAGCCCCTCGGAATCCGCACCCCGGAGTAGAGCAACGCCGATTACACCGTGATCGGAGGTAAAGCCCTTGAACCCGACCAATTTTCTCCGGAATTGGTTGATATGCTTAGACACCAAGGGCTTTTAGATACATATCTCGCCATCAAGGGGGATACGTACCCCGAATTGGTGAAGGAATTCTATCAACACCTTGTAGCCACCAAACGGGGCGATAAGCTAGAAATCACCACCAAGGTCCGCGGCAAGGAAATCATACTTTCCGAAGGCCGTTTGGCCAAGCTTTTGAAATTGACCACCACGGGTGTGTCAAACTATGACCGGAAAGGGTGGATCGATACCCAAAACACGGGGTACAAGGACTATCTCGGGTACCTACTCGGGAAAGAAGACGGATTCACCGCGGCCACACGGCCAAATAGGAAGTGGCTATCGGCGGAACAAAAGATATTGGTTATGATCGTAACCGATAGCCTCTTGCCCACAAACAATAAAAGCAAGGATGTGGGGAGTTTGGAGTGCACCTTTGCCTACTTCTTGAAACACAAAATCAAGTTCAACTTGCCGTCCCTCATGCTAAAACACATGGAGTTTTGCAAATCAAGCAACCGACTTAGCCTACCCTACGGGATGATCCTAAGTTGGATCATGGAGAAAAAGGGGGTGGACCTAAGCCACACCGAGGTCAAGACCGCAAATGGCATGGTTTTTAACGCCCAGAACCTCCGCCGCAACGACATCTACTACACCGAAGGGGGACATTACCTCACCCTCGAAGAAATTTGCCAAAAACCCGAGGAAGAGCGAAGGGAATTGGTCGACCGGTTGGACATCTCTAACAAAAAGCTCAAACGAGCCATGCAAGACTGCGGGGGTTCGGAAGGACATGAGGACCAGGAGGAGGAAGACGAACCCAACCCATCGGTGCAACCACGATTAAGAGGGAACCCAAGGGAGCAAAGCGAAGGCTCAATCAATGAACGCATACTCGCACAGCTCAACCGGCAAAACCAAATCATGGAGGAAGGGTTCTCGTCCCTGATCCGTACGACACGCGCACTAGATCAGAGGGTGGCAGCCATCGAGACCACCTTGGGCTCTCGCGGGGTGTCCAGCTCAGGAGCAGGAGACCGAGATAGACCTAAAACCCTTCTATCACAACCCCACCAGAAATCCAGTCTACCCCAGCTAAGGCAAAACGTGGGGCCACATTCCCAGCCGGGAGGCCAAGACGCGGGATGCCTGGGGTGAAAGAGTGGATTAACACACCGGGCTTCGGGGACGAAGCCCCTCATAAGGGGAGGAGAGTGTAACACCCCGTGTTACGACCCCTAAGATCAATTAAATCATTTAATCAATTACCCAAAAGAAAGAATTAAATCACAATAATTAATTAGGAAGGCCCACCATAGTCCACAGGCCCTTATCCCTAAACCCAATCCTTAGTCCCAAAAGAAATAGAACTAGCAAGCCCATAATATTAGTTCCTAACTAGGACTCCTAAATATATAAATAGGGGACTTAAGAGACACCTAGAAACCCCCCACAAGAATAACGCCCCACCTCCCCAAAGAGCTCCAAGAATCCCCCTAGAAGAAATCAAGAAAGCAAGAAAGCTTAAAGAAAGACCCTTCATAGCCAAGGAATTAATTGAGGCTAAGAGGTAACCCATGTCTCAACAAAACCTATTTTCATAGCTATAATTTCCCCCGTAGGATTTCCCCGTATTATTGTGTATTGGTGACTTGTGATATTATTATTGATGATTGATGGGATAATTCCATGGGTGATCTTGATATTGGGAGATTCTTGATAATTATGGTGTTCTTGATGATTATGTGGAGCTCTTGATCATTATATGTCGTTCTTGATTATTGTATGGCATTCTTAATGCTTATGTGTTATCTGTACCGAATCTTGTAATTAGAAGACGAACCGTATTCTTGTTGATATAAAAGTGATTAGAACCCTAGGTGGTATCGTATGATCTTATTCTTGGTTTATCGGGTGGTGAAATCGCATGTTTGGGTGTTGATTACGTTTAGAAAAGCATGATAGGTTATGTGCCGATCGTTTCCTGATTCTGATCCGTTAATTGTCTACGTGTGTTATCAATTGCGTTTGAAAGTGTCCAAACATGGTTTCGGGTTCCACAAAGGTTCCCGGGGCGTTTCTTGATGAAAAGAGTCAGTGGGGGGTAGGTGGGGGTAGGGGACCCGCCACCTACCCGCGGCCTCCTTGGGCAACGCCGGCAGCGGGCAGCCGGCGGGCGGGCAGCTGCCCGCCGGGCACCCGCTGCCCGGTCTTGTTACCGCCGGCGGGCAGCCGGCGGGTGATCCCTCACCCACCGGCTACCCGTTGGTTTGCACCCCAATTGGGGATTTCGGCTTCCCCGTTTGATGTTTCCCCGACCCCCGAGGGTCCCAACGGACTTCGTGTATCGTGCCTGTGTCTAGTTTGATATTTCGGGTACCGTTCGTAGGTTTATAAGTCTACTGTATTGCATGCTAGTTGAATTGGTATCCCGTTGACCTAGGTGGAAGAAGTATGAACCCCTTAGGACCATTCTTAGTATGTGATGAATCACGCATAGGTTTTGTTATACGTTTTCTCCCCCTTCCCAATGTGTCAATGTGGGCTGCATGTACTTGCTATGTGTTATGTGTGCATGTAACCCCGAGTTGATTAAGATCAATCGGGCTATACGGGCAGTCGGGTGGGCTGAGAACCATACCGGCTGTTAACCAGGCTGGTAGAGACCGGTCAGGTATATAAATATTATATAGGACTAAGTTCCACTATACGGGCAGTCGGATGGGCTGAGAACCATACCGGCTGTTAACCAGGCTGGTAGAGACCGGTCAGGTATATAAATATTATATAGGACAAAGGTCCACTATACGGGCAGTTGAATGGGCTGAGAACCATCTCAACTGTTAACCAGGCTGGTAAAGACCGGTCAGGTATATAAATATTATGTAGGACAAAGGTCCATCAGCCGGTTGCGATCGGCTCCTCCGTAATGTGAGACGGGGCAGGGTGCTGCGGGGCCGTGTCAGAGCTATATGCGCTGACCCTCATGTATGGGCATGCGATTGGTCCTGTGGCGCCAACAAAGTGTGCTATTTGATGAAATATGGACGAGTTGTGTTTATGAGTATATTGGGGGAATGTGACTATGGGATTTATGCTGGGGATTGTTTATGTTGGGTTATGATTATTATTCGTGAACAGGTTTACCTGTCTTGCCTGTTGTGGATTATATACGCTTGATTATAACTGTTGCTTGTGTCTAGCCTTATCTGTCGAGTCATTCCCGGTTTTAAAAGCTAGAGTTCGTAGGATATATCTTCATGCTCAAAATGATTTTTGTATATCTATATATATCTCTATATGTAATGTATTTCCACGCGTTGGAGTGGGTTACCAGCATCTCTCGCTGAACAGATATATTTGGCTTTCAGGCACAGACGAGTAGATCACTGGAGCGCGCTAGAAGCTTGGGCATAGCTTAGATAGTTTTCCCTTTCGGCCTGTGTGCCATGATTTAGTACTGATACTATTTGAGGATATTAGTTAGTTAGCCTGTGCACCTGAGTTCTCTAGCTCAGGTGTGGCATAGCACCACATACTCTTGTGTTATGTTTTGGGATTTAATGGGATTTCACCTTTATTTCATAAGTTTTAAATATCTTGAAAATCTGGGGTGTTACACCAAGAAATTCTGAAAGTACTGGGTCACAAATTGGCGGCCGTTGTCGCTGATGAGATGCACGGGCACACCAAAGCGGGAAATCACATTGGGCCATAAGAACCGAGCACATTGTTGAGAGGTGATCGTGGCTAACGGCTCGGCTTCGTTCTACTTGGAAAAGTAATCTATGGCGACAATAACAAACTTCCTTCGGCCGGCAAGTTGAGGGAATGGTCCCAAAATGTCCACCCCCCACCTTGCGAAGGGAATTGCAGTCGTGACCGGCTGGTAGAAGGTGGCCGGTCGTCCGGGCATCCGGGCAAATAACTGGCACGTCTCATATTCCCGAGCGAGCTTCTCACAGTCCAGCTGGAGGGACGGCCAGTAGTATCCGATCAACATGATTCGACGAGCCAACGATCGGCCTCCTTGATGCGACGAGCAAATGCCCGAGTGCAATTCCTTCATAACCAGATCGGCCTCAAACGCGGTCAAGCAACGCATAAGGGGGCCTGCATAGGATCGCCTATAGAGACGACCATCCAAGACTTGGAACCTTGGGGCTTTAAGCTTGGCCTTCCGAGCACGCGGGGGGTCGTCCAGGAGTCGACCATACTCAAGATATTCCTTCAGATCGGTGATCCAGTCATCTTCTGCCGGTTGGATAGGATTGACCGGTAACCGGTGGATACTGTGTCGTGGGATCACAAAAATCCGAGCGATCTAGGACATGTGTTCCGGGGCGTCTTGAGCCAATTTGGACAAGATGTCCGCATCAGCATTATCCAGTCGAGGTATGTGCCGGATGGTATACCCCCGGAACGAAGCAAGCTTCTCCATTGCAAGGTCTCGGTATAGCTGCAGTCGCTCTCCATTTACTTCATAATCACCGAGAACCTGCCCTGTAACACCCCGAAATTTCAAGACATTTAAAACTTATAGAATAAAGGCGAAATCTCATTAAATCCCAAAACGTAATACAAGAGTACGGGGTGCTATGCCACACCTGAGCTAGAGAACTCAGGTGCACAGGCTAACTAACTAATATCCTTGATAATGTAAATGCATAAGCATGGCACGCAGGCCGAAAGGGAGACTATCTACTTCTACGCTCCAATTTCTAGCGCGCTCCAGTGACTTATTCTTCTGTGCCTGAAAGCCAAATATATCTGTTCAGCGAGAGATGCTGGTAACCCACTCCAACGCGTTGAAATACAATACATATAGATATATATAGATATACGAAAACCATTTTGAGCATGAAGATATATCCTACGAACTCTAGCTTTTAAAACCGGGAATGACTCGACAGATAAGGCTAGACACAAGCAACAGTTATAACAAGCGTATACAATCCACAACAGGCAAGACAGATAAAGCTGAGCACAATTAATAGTCATAACCCAACATAAACAATCCCCAGCATAAATCCCATAGTCACATCCCCCAAGATACTCATAATCACAACTCATCCATATCTCATCACATAGCACACTTTGTTGGCGCCACATGACCAATCGCATGCCCATACATGAGGGTCAGCGCATATAGCTCTGACACGGCCCCGCAGCACCCTGCCCCGTATCGCAACACGGAGAGGTCGATCGCAACCGACCGATGAACCGCAGCTCATCATAGTTTGATCGCAACCAAACAGTGGACCGCAGCCCAAGAGTATGTCATCTGACCGCAACCAGGAAAGTATGAACCGCAGCTCATGTAGAAACGTTTGATTGCAACCAAACGGTGGACCGCAGCCCAAGAGTGTAAATCTGACCGCAGCCAGCTTCTGAACCGCAGCTCAGGAATAACCAATCCGATCGCAACCGAATTGGGGTATCATGCACACATAACACATAGCAAGCACATGCAACCCACATTAACACATTGGGAAGGGGAGAAAGCGTATAACAAAACCTATGCGTGATCCTTCACATACTAAGAATGGTCCTAAGGGGTTCATACTTCTTCCACCTAGGTCAACGGGATACCAATTCAACTAGCATGCAATATAAAAGACTCATAAACCTACGAACGGTACCTGAAACATCAAACTAGACACGGCACGATGAACGGAGTCCGTTGGGACACCACGGGGATCGGGGAAACATCAAACGGGGAAGCCGGGGTCCCGAATGGGGGAGATTTCCAGCGGGTAGCCGGTGGGTAGGGGGCCACCCGCCGGCTGCCCGCCGGTAAACACTGTTCCGGGCAGCGGGTCGCCGGCGGGCAGCTGCCCCCCCGCCGGCTGCCCGCTGCCGGAGACGCCCCTTCTGGCTGCGGGTAGGTGGCGGGTCCCCTACCCCCCACTGACTCTTTATACACAAAACGCCCCGGGAACCATTGTAGAACCCGAAACCATGCTTTGACACTTTCCAACGCAATTAACGATCAACACGTAGACAATTAACGGATCAAATACGAGAAACGTACGGCACATAACCTATCATGCTTTTCTAAACATAATCGACACCCAAACATGCGATTTCCCCACCCGATACACCAAGAATAATATCATACGATACAACCTAGGGTTCTAGTCACTTTTATACCAACAAGAATACGATTCGTCTTCTAATTACAAGATTCGGTACAAATAACACATAAGCATCCAGAATGCCATACAATTATCAAGAACGACATATAAACATCAAGAACTCCACATAATCATCAAGAACACCATAATTATCAAGAATCTCCCAATATCAAGATCACCCATGGAATTATCCCATCAATCATCAATAATAATATCACAAATCATTAATACACAATAATATGGGGAAATCCTACGGGGGAAATCATAGCTATGAAAATAGGTTTTGTTGAGACATGGGTTACCTCTTAGCCTTAATTAATTCCTTGGCTACGAAGGATCTTTCTTTAAGCTTTCTTGCTTTCTTGATTTCTTCTAATGGGATTCTTGGAGCTCTTTTGGGGTGGTGGGGCGTTATTCTTGTGGTGGGGATTCTAAGTGCCTCCTTGTGTTCCCTATTTATATATCTAAGAGTCTTACTTAGGCCTAATTACTATAGGTTTGCTAACTCTATTTCTTTTGGGATTAAGGATTGGGTTTAGGGATAAGGGTCCATGGTCCATAGTGGACCATATTAATTAATTAAAGGGAATCCTAATCGTAGTCTGAATAGTAAAAGGCCTACTTCCTTTATTCCTAATAGATAACTAGGTCTAGGATTCCTAATTAGAATCTGAATAGTAAAGGGTTTACTTTCTTTATTCCTAATAGGCTTAGGACTCTAATTTAGGCAAGGGTCCACGGTTCATGGTGGACCTTATTAATTAATTAAAGAAAACCTAACCGAATTAAATCATATTTAATTATTATTAACGGGATTAATTTAATAATTAATCCGGGATTGAAGGCCGTAACACGGGGTGTTACATGCCCGACCACGATCGCGGAATCCGTTTGAGCCCGAATATATTCAGCCCCCAAATCTCGAGCACACTGCAAGCCGTTGACAAAGGATTCGTACTCGGCTTCATTGTTGGTCGGCTGGAACTGATACATAAGGGCGAAGTAGACCTTAAATCCCTCTGGGCTCGTGACGACCACTCCTCCTCCTGCCCCTTTCTTGCTGCTCGACCCATCAGTAGCCAACGACCACCACTCGGCCTCAGGGTCCGCGACCTCGGGGGGTCGGGTATCTCGAGCGGTGCACTCGACCAAGAAATCTGCAAGGGCTTGAACTTTGATGGCTGGTCTTGGTCGGTATTCAATCGCGTACTGGGTCAGCATTAACGCCCACTTGACTAGGCGACCGGATGACGAAGCAGTTCGGAGGACTGGCCCGATCGGTTGATCGGTTAACACGCGAATTGCTCGACCTTGGAAGTAGGGAGCCAACTTCTTCGCGGCAATGTCCAAGGCATAGACGACCTTCTCAAGCCGGGAATACCGGAGCTCGGGACCATGTAGCGCGTGGCTTACATAGTACACCGGTCGCTGGACCCCTTCCGGATCGGTTCGGCACAATACTGTGCTTACTGCTCGATCGGATACGGCGAGGTACACGTCTAGCTCTTCCCCGAGCTCAGGCTTCGACAGCACAATTGGTGACATAAGATATTCCTTTAGCTCGTCGAAAGCCGCTCGGCACTCGTCGTCCCAGACGAACCCATTGACTTTACGCAATACCTTGAAGAAAGGTAAAGCGCGCTCGGCTAATTTGGAGAGGAACCAGCTGAGTGCAGCCAACCGACCAGTCAATTGCTGGACTTCCCGAACGGTTGAAGGTGGTTGCATGTCCAGAATTACCTTAACTTTGGCCGGGTTGGGCTCGATTCCCCTCTTGGTCATCATATAGCCGAGGAATTTCCCGGTCTGAACCGCAAATGTGCACTTGGTTGGGTTCAGCCTCAACTGGTACCTCCTCATGATGTGAAAGCATTCCCGGAGGTCGCGAGTGTGGTCGGATCGGTCCCGACTCTTGACCAGCTTATCGTCAATATACGCCTCCATCGTTCGGCCTAGCAGATCGGCGAAGAGCATATTGACCATCCTCTAATAGGTCGCTCCCGCGTTACGGAGGCCGAACGGCATCACTCGGTAGCAATACAACCCGTCCGGGGTCACGAAAGCTGTTTTGCTCTCGTCTTCATGGTGAATCATAATTTGATGATATCCCTTGAATGCATCCATGAAGCTCATCAACTCGGCCCCGGCCGTCTCGTCAACCATCTGGTGGATACTCGGTAGTGGATATGGGTCGAGCGGGCAGGCCTTATTGAGATCGGTAAAAACAATGCACATCCTCCAAGCTGGGGGCTTAGGAACAAGAACAATGTTGGCCACCCACTCGGGATAGATCACCGGTCGGATGTGCTCGATCGCCGCCATTTTCTTGACCTCTTCTCTAAGAACTCGCGGCGATCGAATGAAAGGTGCCGAGTCTTTTGCACGACCGGCTTAGCTGCGAGATCGACGGCTAGCTTGTGACAAATTATCGTTCGGTCGATCCCAGGCATGTCTTCGGGCCCCCATGCAAAGATATCGGTAAACTCTCGGATTATTGCCAAGACTTCCGCTCGGAGCTCGGGGGTGAGGGCCCGGGCAATCTTGATTTTCCTGTCTGGTCGGTCCTCGGACAGGGGAACTTCTTCTATTTCCTCGGAAGGCCTGGGTTGCTCCTTCCGGTCGTTGGAGACCTCCTTGGCGATCGTGTTCACCCGGGAAGACGTACTAGCATCACGCCTATTGACCGCTCGGGTGTAACACTTCCGGGCGAATTGGACATCGCCATGGACCACACCGACCCCATTAGGGGTGGGGAATTTCATGCACAGGTGGGGCATTGAAATTATCCCACTAATTTTCATGATCGCGGGTCGGCCCAAGATGATGTTGTGGACGCAATGCAGATTGACCACAACGAACTCCATCTTGGTCTTGATCGACTTCGGGGGGGTGCCGATCTCAACTAGGAGCGTAATTTTTCCTTCGGGGTAGATGAGAGCCCCGGTAAATCCCGACAAGGGTACGCCGACCGGAGTCAGTTCGCGCTTGTCGAGGTTGAGCTTTTCGAACACGTCCAAATAAAGGACGTCGACACTGCTCCCAGTGTCTACCATAACCCTCTGGACATCCGTCCCTTTCACGTCAATAGTGACCATGAGAGCCTCCATACCGTGGTCACCACTGCTGGGTTGATCTTCAAGGGAGAAGGTTATGAGCTCCATTTTCTGTCTCTTCCCGGTGTCTCGGGAATCTACGATGGCGACCGGGCAGTTCTCCCTCGGTCGGGAAGCGTCCTCCAATCCACCAAAGATTACGTGGATGGTCGGCTTGCCTGCCGGTCGGCTACTTGATGGGGGGCCAGGATCTCGTCGGTCGTCTCGACGGTCATCTCTCCGGTCATCTCTTCGGTCCTGACCCGACCGATCGGAACGTCCATCACGATCAGAGCGATCGGAGCGGTGATGGGATCGTCGATGATCTCTGCGATCGGTATTCTTCTTTGTTTCTTCTCTCTTCCCCACACACTTGTCCAACTTTCCATGATTGAGAAGATCCTCCAAGAGTTGGCGCAAGTGGGTACACTCCTCAGTGTCATGCCCGGCACATCGATGGTAAGCACAATGCTTACTCTTGTCAGGGCCGTCTTGATCGGGATGGGGGAGTTTTATGAGATTGCAGGACTGTGCGTACTGCATGGCCTCCGCCGCGGATCGGTTTAAGGCCGTAAACTCACCAGGCCTGGTGCGGGATCGGGGATGGTCGTTACCCGATCGATGGTCCGCCCGGCCGGCCAGTTTACAGGACGAGGACCCGACCTCCTGCGAGCGTTTCACAGCGTTCGCCTTGCCGGCGTTAGCATAATCTGTGACCCTTCGAAGGGCCTCTTCATATGTGGCCGGGGGGTGGAGGATGAAATCCTGATAGAGGTAGCCCGCCCGGAGAGAAATATGAAGCATGTGGGTGGCGGTGGCATCGTCCATTGGCTCGACTTCCCCGACCGCAACCTTCCACTTGACAAGGAAATCGGTCAAGCTCTCCCCTTCGAGCTGCTTGGCCTTTTCTAGATACATATGGGGCTTCCTCACCACCTTGGAGGTGATGAACTTCTTCACGAACTTGATCGCCAGGGTATTAAAATCGGCAATAGACCCTGGCTGTAACGTTCGGAACCATTCCGCCGCCCGACCGGTGAGCGTGGAATAGAAAGCCCTGCACATCACGGCATCTGTCACGCCCTTCATCATCATGTTGCCGTAGTAATCATTGACGTGGACCTCAGGGTCCGTACGGCCATCGTAACTCTTCTCCCCCGAGACTTTCAGATCGAGCGGGTATGGCTGGGCCATTATCTCCGCTTTAAAGGGTGTCCTTAATAAGGACGACTGGTCGATCAGGGGTCTCACCGAATGCTCGTTCCGGAATTGAGCAAACTCCGCCTGGAGGTTGTAGAGTAATCCTCGGGTCTCGTTGAGCTCGGCCGTCTGGGCTTGGGTTGACTCCCGAGCGCGTCATCGACGGTGAGATCTCGACCCGCTATGCCCGAATGAAGCCTCCTGGCTGGCCTCCTGCATCTGTACATCTGCAGTTTGCCGGCTCGGGCCCTGTGGTCCCAAACGTTGCCGCATCGCCGGTCGGAGATGGCCGAATGCTACCGCCCAGTTGACTTCTTCGGGGTCCTCCGCTTGGGCCGAAACCTCCGATTGTGCTTCTGGGGCCTGCCGTGGTACCTCCATCGCATCAGCACCCCCCGACCCCAACCGCGAACGAGCCGAGCGTCGAGCCCGGGAAGTGGGCTGATGCTGCGGCTCTACTTGAGCAGTCAGGTAGATTGGAGGGGCGGCGGATGGAGCCGTGTACGCAGGCGTGTAGGGTGGATAGCCGATTGGATAGAACATCAGTTGAGCGGCCCAGTACCCGTATGGAGGAGGTGGGACCGGGTAAGGGTACTGCCCGGGGAACTGGGACTGCGGACCGGGTGTTGGATATCCCGGTTGAATGTAGTTGACCAGCTGTTGGGGGGCCGGATACTGAGATGCTGGATGTGGTGGTGAAAGGTTGAGATTAAGGTCGACTGTCTGACCTTGATACTGGGTCGACTGGTGATCGGATGAGCTCGCAGCATTCACTTGGTCGTCACGAACAAATCGTATGCGTAAGGATACATGATGATAGGTAGGACGGGTGCTCGTCAAGACGTTAGCTTTCCTGCACGGGTCCCCACGGACGGCGCCAAAATGATAGTACTAATTGCCACGTAATGCGGTAATTAAACTAAGAAGACCAATTAAAGCAATTAAATATCTTTATTGATCAAGGTGAAGGCCCTAAGTACAATCTAAATGGCTGTTCTGAGTACCGACTGACTGCGGTCGGGATTCTCTAACAACAACCTATCGATCGTCCAAAAGCCCCCCACACTGTTGCTATCGCGTGTATTTATAGCCGTGGAGCCGGAGACACAAGTCCGGCCGTCCGGCATGTCACCCACGTAGCAACCACGTGTCGCCCTCCCGGGTGCCCTACCTGTCAGCACTTGGCCGGGCCCTCACCCCCTGACCTCCGCGACCTGATCGGCCGCCACCGCGCTGAACAGCAAGAGCCGCCGGAGCACCGCCGTAATCACGGCTGGCGATAAATTCCTGGGCGCCGAGGAAGTCCGCCAACTCCTGGAGCATGACCGGCTGCCCACGGACGGCAAGAGACGCGGTGAGGGCACGGAATTCCGGTCTCAAGCCGCGAAAAACAAAGAGATTCTGATCGTCGAGGGAGACGACGCGGCCGGCGAGGGTGAGCTCTTCAACAATCACCTGAGCTCGCCCGATGTAATCCGCAACCGAAGAATCACCCTGGTCCAGTCCTTGCAACTGGCCGAGAAGGTTTAACGCGCGGGAGGAAGACGACAACGTTTGAACAATGGCCTCCCAAAGGGCATGACTCGTGCGACGTCCGACGGCGATTGGCATGACCTCGTCGGAGAGGGAGGAAACAAGCATGGACAACAATGCTTGATCTTGACGCATCCAAACAGCATAGGTGGGGTTCGGCCGTGGCATGGCGTCGGCAGTGTCAGCGTCGGCAGCAAGAAGAACAGCCGGTGAGGGTTTCGTACCATCAACAAACCCCATTAGGTCATGCCCGTGAAGAAACGGGACGACTTGCGTACGCCAGAACAAATAATTCTTATAGGTTAACTTCGTACTGATGAAGTGACGTGCGGTGGATAGCGACACAATTGACGACGAACTTGACGACATAGCAGCATCAGACACGGTCCGTTCGGAGGAATTAACAGATCCGTCAGCCATAGGGACGAGAGACAAAGAAAAAACCCTAGCTTACTGATACCAGATGAGAACTGATTGTATTGTATTTACTGAACTGGATTACAATGAGATCAGATGATGTGAATATATAGAATAGAGAGTCACAGTGTGACAATGATAAGAAGTAGAGAGTCACAGTGTGACAATGATAAAAAGTTCTAAACAGACTCATATACATAGAGTCCTAATAGAGAGTCCTTGGAGTTAGGGATTCAACATTTTGGGAAGAATGAATCAGATTCCACCTTGCATTACATTATAAACTCTGATCTAAAAATTGTGTCTGCCTTACTACAAATGTAAATACATAATCTGAATGTCATTTTGGATCATCATCTACAAATGCAAGATAGACTTGGTACATAGTATAATTTCCCCTCCACCACTACGGATGGTCTGCTTATTTGTTCCGAGCGGGGGACTCTGAATGTTTGATCCCTATATAGGCTATGGTTTTTCCTCTCCACATGCAAAAAGATGAGATGAAAATTGGTAATTGGTGGGACAAAATGTGCAATATAACTGCGTTCTGAAAATGCTGCTATTTTCACTTCAAAATTATCAATCACCTACCTACAACTACTATTACTACTAGTACTAGGAACTACAAAATATACATCCCACTTGTAACTCAACTACACTTTCAAAGACTAATATACATCAATGTGAACTAGCTTCACACACTTTACCCTACCTCATCACTTTTTTAAGGGGAAAATTGAATCACAAATGTAAGCTATGCAAACCCAATCACAAGAGAATGGCACTAACAACAAAAACACTCTTCTAACCAAGCAAATATTTACACAAATGCTCAACTACATACACTTTAAACAACCCCACTACTAACATCATTGCTATTATTTGCTGCCTACTATCCTTTCACTATAGCCAACTTACAATATAAGGTTGAAGACTTGAGCAGCTGCCAAAACATGTCCAAAATGATCACATTTCCAATCTTCATGTCCTCAGAGCCACTTTGATGCTTGCTAATACTCAAAAAAGATCAGAAAAGGTTTACAATTCCAATCTGGATGGGATATTACCACTCTTAGCATTGAAACCAGCAGATCTAGAAAAACCTCCTTCGTAGGTTCTTGGTGGTTGCTTGATAAGATCGCATAAGAAGTCCTACACCAATACCAACGCCTACGCACATCCCAAGGCCTATTCCAACGCCAACCCTCAAGCCAGCATTAAACCAGGACAATTGCCCATCTTCACCAGGGTACATTCCGTCATAATATGAGCCATGTACAGCTTTCTCATCTAAACCGTAATCATCCATATCTGCCTCTGCTATCTGCCAATGAAACCAAAGCAAAAATTTTAAGACAAAATACATAAATAAAATAGAATATAAAGATAGCACCTTGTCATATGGAAGGGAAGAGAGCATATGACATGAGAGAGAGAGAGAGAGAGAGAGAGAGGGCACAAACAGGTAAAGCATTAGCAAATAGGAAATAAGTGATCATTCAGATTCCAGTCTTTCAGTCTGTTGTGTTACTTGTTGGATTATAGGGCATTCACAAAATATTATCAAATCAGCATCTGGATGATCCGATGATCTTTGCTCAACCCTTATGGTTATACTTTAAAAATTACAGAATTCTATACATTGGCAATTATAGAAAATTATAACGAAATAGTAGATGAAGAATACAAGGTTTTTCATTAAGCCAATATATTCTCATAAAAAGAAGAAAAAAAAAAAAATATTTGGGTTTCCACAATCCATCTGACAAATACATCCCTATCAGAGGCCATTGAAGCTATATGGCAATTTATTGCCCTAAAAAATTATCTAGGGAAGCTACTAGCACTTTAGCTGCTTGTGGTTTTGTCATTGAAGCACCCTAGGGGCTAGGAGCCCTCCCCTTTCCAGAGGGAACTGCCCTTTGAAGCACCACTAATTGTAATAGGAGCAGTGGAGCACAACCACTTCTCCCAGCAGTCATTGCAAGAATTGCAAAACCATAAATAGAAACTGAAGTGGTGGACCCTAATATTGGCCAAAAGCTTGGACGCCCAACTACAGAAGGAAGTTTTGAGTAAGGTTGACAAAAGTGGAGGGTTTTATCCTTAATATTCATACGAATCCATTTACATGAAACTGAGAGGCTCACTTGCGAAGTGGATCATAGTAGAGGTAGAGAAAAACATTGATAAAGGGAATCTTTCTCCAAACTTATTCAATGACAATACAAGAATTCTGAATCAGATCAGAGCATAGACCCTGACATAGCTGATATAGCACAAGTCTTCAACAATGGCATTTATCATAAAAACCTCTCACTGTGCCTACCGAGATATGCATAAAAGAAAAGAAAGGGCAAAGTTATTTCAAAGTAGGTTCATCAACTAATTGAATATAGAAAGGTGGTTATAACCTCAGATTCAGAAGGTTTAGACTTCCTTTTAAGCCTTATAAGGAAGAGTCATCCTTATTTGTTGCTTTACTAGGCTGTGCTTATGTCTGATTGTCTGGTTTGCATAGGGATGAGAATGCCACATCCACTCATAAGCAAGGAGGAAAGGACTTGTGCCCCCCTCCAGTTTTATTCTTTTTTCTTCGTGATTAATAAACAAAATATTAAAAAAGGCTCATGTATCCAGTACTTCAATATGAAGGAGGAAAGTTCTTCAATTTTTCATTTATCCTACTCAACCTTCATATATGCATGTGCTTCACATAAGATGATATGCCCCATGTCTAATTGTAGACTAAATTCTGTTGATGTCTCAACTCACATATGACTCCTAGAATAATTGCAGACAATTTTCCATAGCTGTCACACATGACAACAGATTCAGGGGCTGCCTGCCAATCCAGGAAACTCTAATAGGATATTTCATTATTTCAAATGGCTTATACGATGTACACATTGTAGCAAAACTTTTTAAGTTGGTAATTTAATACCACAATTTGAAACATCAATTCAATTCTAGCCAATTCTTTAACTTAATTTACTCTTAGAAAACTTCATTTGTTTACCCATTTAAAACTACTCTATATTTTTATGAAAAAGAATTGGTCTACTTAACATATATTGATCATTTATGATTTTTTTTTCGAAACTTGTGTTAAAATAACTAATGTAAGTTACACACAATAATGCAATATTTCAGCGATACTCTCAACCTAATAGAGAATATCAATCATTCTCACAACCATTATGCCAAATTCATGTCAAATAGGATTTTTTTTTTTTAATTTTATTTTAGGATAATATAAACAAGTGGCTAAAATTGTGCCATCCTTTCAAATTTACCAATAAGCCTATTTCAAATCTTACTCTTTAAGATTATTATTCTGAAACAGGATCCTGTCATCATTAAAATATGAGATTGTTAGAGAAACCTAAATGCTGTAAGAAACCAGCATACTATATTACCCCAAAGGATTGATAATTTGATACCCATAATAATTATTTCTCTAGTATTAGACTGCCAAGCATTTGCATACCAACAAAATAGTTAAGTCACACCATTGGAAATCACTAAAACACCTAAAGATTAACACAACCACATTCCTATATAGAAGACATGGAAGAGCCAAAATGAGATAAATAAGACAAGTATGAGGTTGCAATACCGGTGTTTTACGTTGTAGAACCAATCCATTAACACTCCTTTGATCCTTCCAGATTTCCTCATCCTCCGGAATAGCATCCAGCATCCCCTGCCTCAACAACTTCTTTCGTGGGCTAACCTGAATAGTCTTCGTCAGGATCACCGGCACACCGGAACAGCATCCCGCTATGTAAACCTCGATCGAGGGTGAGCAAAAACTAAGCTTAGGATGAAAAAAGGACGATCCACCGGATACAAGGGAAGCCGCGGTGTAGCAATCCATGCTCCAGCCAGTTCTGGAGGAATTCTCCGACCCATTCCCATTATTCCACGGCGTCTCCACCCTCTCCAACGACCCACACAGAATCAACACATCTTTCATCTCCTGCACCTCAAATTCCACCGGCCCGGAAACCCTGACGTTGTCGGTGCTCACGTAAGTTACCTCCGATGAATCCTTATCGGCGCGATCGAGGCGGAGCGTGATCGAGGCTGCATCGGAGGCAGGGAGGCGAGACCCGTTTATCTCCAACCACACCCCCATCTCACGGCGGAGATGTCGGAGAATTAGGTGGTTTGGTACGGCGTCAACTGTACAAGGAGCAATCCGTACGTAGAACAAACGTATCTCTAAGCAACCTCCCGTGAAATTCGAGCCTTTATAGATCCTCATCGGCACTTCCTCGTCTTGTTTGTCCATCTGAACCCCAATTTTTAACGGCGAGGGATCAAATTAGGGCTTTTGCGGGAGAGAAGGAGAGAGGGTGAGTTGGAATAGTGAAAAGGGGAGAGAGTTGATCATCAGAGGAAAGAAGACGATGGCGAAATATTATGGCCAAGCGGAGCGTGAATTACACGCGTCGTTGCATTTAGACGGTGGCTCTAAACATCGAAGGCACGCGTACCATCAGCAATTATATCGTGGATCGTGGTCCGGCAACTACAACAGTTACAGCTTAGCGGAGCAGTGTATTTGGTATGTTAATTACGAAATGAAACTGCAGTATAAACAAAATGAAATTGAATAATAATTTCATATGTTTGAGTATATATTGTTCTGTGAAATTATAGTTACGTCTGTTTGGAAAGTAAGAAAATGACTTCTGAAAAATGTTTTTTAGAAAATGAGTCATTTTTTAGAAAATATTTTCCTTTTCGATGTTTGGTTACATTCTGAAAAACTTGGTGTGTTTGGTTCATTTTCTGGAAAATGAGTAAAATTGTATAATTAAACATTTTACTTATTTTATTTAGAATATTATAACATATATAATAATATAATAACAATTTTAAATATAATAAAAAATAATTAATAAGATATCAAAATAACTCACCTAATTCAAAACAACAACACTAATAATAAGGAATAAGGTTCAAATTGGCCACTTAACGTAACCTGAAAATGCAATTAGGTCACTGAAAAAAAAAAAAAAGTACAATTAGGCCACTGAAGACTCCAAAAACGTACAATTAGGTCACTGAACACTCCAAATGTATGAAATTTCTCCCACAAATTACCATCAATTTTAGCAGGTTACTTGCTTACTGAGTTGACTTTTTAATAATTTTTAAATAAATTTTTAAAAAAATAAAAAAATAAATAATAAATAAAACGACGGGGTGGCTTGCAGGCACCCCGTCGTTTTTTTTTTAATTAAAATTTATTAAAAATTAAAAATTATTAAAAATGCTAACTCAGTTGTCATGTAAGTAGGTAACCTGCTATCAGGTGAAATTACATACATCTGGAGTGTTTAGTGACTTAATTGTACTTTTTTTTCGTTCAGAGACCTAATTGCATTTTCAGGTTACGTTCAGTGGCAATTTAAACATTATTCCTAATAATAATAATAATAATAATAATAATAATAATAATAAGTGGTATAGTAGTGGTGGTATGGTGGTGGTGGTGTAGTGATAGTGGTAGTAGTGTTATTTGTTATATAATAATAATAATAATTAATAATAATAATAATAATAATAATAATAATAATAATAATAATAACAACTGGTGGTGGTATCGCGGTGGCGGTGGTTGCGGCGTAGTGGCGTTGCGGTGGTATGGTGGTGGTGCAGCGACAACAGTGGTAGTGTGGTATTGTACTAGTGGTAGTGGTGATGGTGGTAGTGAGGTGGTGGTGGTATGGTGTTGATGGCGTTGGTGGTGGTAGTGGTGGTGGTGATTGCGGTGGTATGGTGGCGGTGGTGTTAGTGGTAGTGTGGTCTTGTACTGGTGGTGTTGATGGTGTTGGTGGTATGATGTTGGTGTAAAAGTTGGAAAATGACTTCACCCAAAACAAGCCTATTTTCCAAAGTCAATGGAAAATGATTTCCGTTGACTGGATTTTCCAGGCACATCCAAACACTAGAAACTCGGAAAATGATTTCCATAAATCATTTTTCAGGTTTCCAAACACACCCTTATATTGAAATGATATTGTAGTTGTATTGTAATGAAACTATAGTGTATATAAAATGAAACTGAATAACAATTTCACATATTTGTGTGTATAATGTCGAATGAAACTGTAGTTATATCAAAATGAAACTGTAATTGTGTTGAAATGAAATTATAGTGTATACAAAATGAAACTGAATAACAATTTTACATATTTGAGTGTATATTGTCCAGTGAAACTGTAATTATATCGAAATGATAATGTAGTTGTGTTGTAATGAAACTATAGTGTATATAAAATGAAACTGAATAACAGTTTCACATATTTGAGTGTATAATGTCGAATGAAAATGTAGTTATATCGAAATGAAACTATAGTTGTGTTGAAATGAAACTGCAGTGTATATAAAATGAAACTGAATATGTTATACAAATAGAGTTACTTTTTGCGGAATGGGTACCGTTTCTTTTCATTGAAGGAAACCGTACCGTTTTGATGTCTGGACCATAATACATTGTGGACCGCGGTCTAGAGTATAATTTGCCTGCATACCATGGCAAATTATATTATGCACCGCGGTGCATAATCGATTATGCACCGTGCCTCTTTTTTTTTTTTTAAATGAAAATAAACAGTGTTTGTTTCCGCCGTTTCGCACCCTTTTGCGAAAAGTAACTCTGTTATTCAGTGTCATTTTGTATACACTGAAGTTTCAGTTCAACACAACTACAGTTTCATTTCGATATAACTATAGTTTCATTCGATATTTATAGACTCAAATATGTGAAAATGTTATTTAATTTTATTTTATATACACTATAGTTTCATTAAAACACAACTACATGATCATTTTGATATAATTACAGCTTCATTGTACAATATACACTCAAATATGTGAAATGTTATTCAGTTTCATTTTATATACACTGCAGTTTCATTTCACTATAACTACAGTATCATTTTGATATAACTGCAGTTTCGATTTAGATATACTATAGTGTCAATTGGTGTTTAATACACCAAACAAGCGGACTCCGTTAACTCTAACAGCGGGCCGTTTCTTTACTTAAAGAAACGGCGCCGTTTTTTACCGTGGTGCACATGCACCGCGGTCTATAATATAACGACTGGCATACCATCGAATGGGCCTTTTAAATGACGGTTGATCATGGGCTGTAATCAAGTGGGCTATAAGAAAGCCCACTTCCTAGTCCTAGTAATGCAACTAATTATTCATCAATAGTAAAGAATTTAGAGCGCACATCGGATCGGATCGGGTGTGTATTCCGTTCATCCGATCGAATTTCGAATTGCATTTTAGAACTCCAATCCGTTATTTTTTATACGTAAAACCCTATCGGATATGATAACTCGGATTTCGGATTATACGGATCAGATGTCGGACTTCATTCGAATTTCAAAAAGGTCATTAATAATTGAAAAACTGAAACAAAATAAGTAACTGAAACAAAATAATATTGATATCTGATATACTAAGTCTCTATTAACAAATTTTCAAAAAAAAAAAAAAGTCTCTATTAACAAAATAAGTAATAACTAATAAGTAAACAAAATAAAACATGCAACAACTTAATAATTTTCAGAGCTAAATAATTTAATTTTACAACAAAAATGGCAAAAAGTAAACAAAATTAATCTAAGTTTAAGTGTTTAACTTCCAAAACATAAAAAAAATGCAATATTCGAAGTTAATCACTTAAACTTCAGCAATCATTCCAATCAACATCTTTTCAGCAAATCTGCTGATATCAATCACCATTTCTACACTTCTTCCTGTCAATATCAAAACTTAAAACAATATTAGACAACATATTTAGTAAACAACTAACTAAGTAACAATATTATGCTGTAGGGGCATTAGGCTAATAGCCTTATAGGCTCAGATTGCAATTTCCCATTTCAAGTAAGGATAGTGGCAAATTGCTCAAATGTGTTATAATAGCACATGAGCAACATAGCAACACTATACCATTTGTTCAGACAAGGGTGGAAGCATCATCATAGCCAAAAAAATAAGTAATAAATAATAATGCATTAAAACTGAACAGAGATCAATTCAGAGGATGAGAGGAATACCAGAGATCCAGAATGGAAGTAATGGGACATCAGTACTCAATACTGCTCAACTCTAAGTGGGGCAACATTTCTACAATAGAATTATAGAAAGTTGTCAAGCCACTTAGATAGTTAAGGCTCTTAGAGTTTCATCTTGTGAAGGCCAACAACAAACAACAGTACAACACCATAACAGATAAAGATAAATAATTAGTTAAACAAATAATAATTATAGAAAACATTGCAGGAATGGATGGCAGCATTGATGGTAGAGTAGATGCAGCTCCAGTGGGTAACTCTGCAAAACAGATAAGTAATTAGTTATTTAGTTACAAGTTACAAAAGTAAAAAATAAATGAATACAAATATTCTTACCTTTCTTCAATCTTTCAACCTCATCTAAATTTTCCTCAAGCGTGATTGGCTGATTATGTAACCTCAACCAATCTTGTGTACAAAGTAGGGCTTCCACTATTTTAAGAGTCAAGGAACTCCTAAATGCATCAAGCACCCTTCCACTTCTCAGATGCAACTGTGGAAATAAGAACTGCAAGCACATCTCTAGCCATTTTGGACAGAATAGGAAATCTCTCACTATGACTCTTCCACCACTTTAGAACATCAAAACTCACAGATTCATCATCCTCAACCAGATTTTCACTCAAGTAAATTTGTAGCTCTGTCTGCTTACTGCTTTCACCACCACTCTCCAATCTCTCTCTTTTTTTTTTTTTTTTTTTTTTTTTTTTTTTTTTTTTTTAAGTTCACTCTTCATCCTTGAGACAGGCCTACCAACTGTACAACTAGTAGCCTGAGACTGGACAGGTTGGTTAGAGGATGAACTGTCAGAGTGTGTAGCTGCATAGTCATTATACAATGCAACCATTGCATATTGGACCTTGGCAAAACAATCTTTGCCTTTGACATCTCCATACAACTGGACAAACTGGTGAGGCATGTACTCCTCCTTATCTCTGAGGTCCAGAATATTGGCAAAGAAAATGAGATGGTTCATGCAATTTTTTCTGGATCTCCCCAGTACTTATCAAACTTGTCTTTCATTTTTGTCCCCATTGCCTAATAAATACAGAAACTCAGAAAGCATAAACATTTTAAAATAGTTACAAGTTATACTCAAATAAACACAAGGGTTTTACCTTTTCAGTATTCTCAGCTTTAGTCATATCTTCCAGCATGCAACTTATATCAGAGATCTCAGAGAAGAATGTGTTAGAAGTGACATAAAGAGAACCAGATATTCTCACTGTCATTTCATAAAAAGTTTTCAAAAGCTTCATTAAGCTTTCAACAGTCTGTCAATCCAGGAAAGAAGGTGCAGAACCCAAGTCAGCAAAAAAAGATGGATCATTTTGATGATATGAGTCAAAGACACTTTGATATTGAATTGCAGTGTTGAGCATAATGTAGGTGATGTTCCACCTTGTAGGGACATCAAGCTGCAAAGTTGCTTTGGCTTCCACCCCAATGAGTTCAGCAAGCTCTCTGAACTTATTCAACCTAGCAGGTGAGTTCCTAACCCATCTCACTGCATCCCTCACCCTTTTTACTGACTCATCTGCAAACCTCAAGCCATCTTGAACCACTAAGTTTAAGATATGGGTTATACACCTCATGTGCATATACTGCACCCTAACAGAAGAAGAACCCCAAGACAACAGCTTGCTTTTAAAAAATCCCATAGCTGTATCATTAGAAGAAGCATTGTCCACTGTCACAGTGAACACATTTTTAATCCCCCACTCCAACAGACAACTCTCTAAGGCTTTGGCAATATACTCCCCCCTATGAGAAGAAACAGGGACAAAGGAAATTATTTTTTTCTGAAGCTTCCACTGGTCATCAATAAAATGTGCAGTAATGCACATATAATTAATCCTCTGGACAGAAGTCCATGTATCAGTGGTTAAACTGACCCTTTGGGTGCCCACCCTAAACAACTTCTTAAGACTCAACCTCTCATCTAGGAAAATTTGGTAGATATCCCTAGAAATAGTCCACCTAGAAGGAATCTGAAACCTAGGACAAGCTACAAGAATAAACTTCTTGAACCCCTGACCCTCAACAAACCTAAAAGGGAGTTCATCTATGATGATCATCTCACACAATGCCCTCCTAATGGCCTCTTGATTAAAGACCCATGTCCCCAAAACCCCCACAGGAGCCTCTGTTGCAGAGTTGAAACAATATTGAATGTGAGAAGCTAAGGGACTGCCTAGTATCCTTTGCATGAGGATTTCTAAGGCATGCCACCATATGATTTCTCAAAGATGATGTGCCATGTTTCTTAGACTCACAGACAAACACTTTCAGGCAGTAAAGGCACTTGCCTTTAACTACTATATTTTCAGAGTTTTTGATCTTTTCAAAGTGATCCCAGACTGGAGATCTAGACTCAACCACCTTCCTCTTTTTTGCAGGAACAACAGGAGTAACCTGAGGCTGCTGTGCAGGTTTCTCAGTGCCTTGGGCTTGTCCTCCATGTCCCTCTTGAGTTGAGGGTTGAGGTCCAGAATCAGGAACATTGATGCTCTCCATCTAAAATGATGGGCATCAATTAAAGGTCCAACAAATACAAGTACTTCAAGTACTCAGCAAAGGCAACAATCACATAAACATACAAAGAAATCAAGATTCAGACACTTGTTTGTGTCATCATGTATCAAGATTTCACATGTTCACTATTACATATTTACATTCAATTAAGGGTAATACATCCATACACTGAGTCAAAAAATGAAAGAAATCCAGATTCAGGAAATGTATCCAGTTCATCATTATCTGGATTTCAGTTAATGGCTTCCACCAATAAATGGAAATTTCAAGTTTAAAACTTGATAATTTCACATTCAAGCCTTTAACTTTTATGCAAATATGCAAATATTATCATTTAATGGCTTCCACCAATAAATGCAATCTGGAACTTCTCAAGTCTCAACAGATCACATTATCTCAGTGCACAGAAATCACAATCACAGAAACCCTAATCAAACTATCAAAGTATCACAAATTAGAGACAAGTGACATGCAATCTGGAACTTCTCAACAGATCACATTATCACGGTCCACAAAAATAACTATCACAGAAACCCTAATCAAACTATCAAAGTATCACAAATTAGAGACAAGTGACATGCAATCTGGAACTTCTCAACAGACCACATTATCACAGTTCACACAAATCACAATCTATAAGACTAGGGTGAGTAAATCAGTGAGTAAATCACAACTACAAAACTAGGGTTTGAGATTACAACAGCTTCCACCATAATAGATCACAAAATAGATCACAACATAACATAATATAACACAAATATACGAACATCTGAACATGCAGAGAATAAAATCAACAAACAATAAAACAAAAACTAGGGTTTGTGCTTTACTTGGTTTCCCCTTAATATTCCCCGGAGAACAAGTGCCGCTAATCAATAATCACCACGAGAAATCGAGAAGGGCTTCCACCACCAGACACCAACTCAACAAGTCACCAACGGCCACCGACCACCGGACAATCAGACAATTGAAGTATCAGAGTATCGAAGAAGTCAGAGTCTCAGATAGAGAAACTAGAGACTCAGAGTCTCAGACTCTCAGAGAGTAGAGAGAGGTCAGAGACTCAGAGGATGAGAGGATTGAGAGGAGTAGAGAGATTGAGAGAAGTCAGATAACATAGAAGAGAGCTGCGCAAATGGCATTCACAAGCGTTCAACATACATATATACTAACCTTAAACGACGTCGTGTAGCATATACCTAAATCTAACCCTAGGAAACTTCGGATAATCGGACGGGTCGGATACAAAAAAACCAAACCCTATCCGAAGTGCTTTATCCGATGTCGTTTAGGCTGCTGATCGGATATGAAAAGTCGGATGCGAATCGGGTCGGATGGCTTGGTTTCGGATGTCGGGTCGGGCGAACTTCGCGGGTTAGGTCGGGTTTGCACAAGCCTAATCAATAGTAAAGAATTTAGAGCTCACGGTCGTTGTTCCTTGTAATTGCTCTAGTTTAGTGAAGAATTTCTCAAATTTTCATATTGTAATTGATGGTTTTTGGGTTTTCGGGCCCATGGAGGTCCAACACAACCTTTAGCTGGAGGATACACCTTTCAATAAAAATCTTGCTAAAATAATATGGGCTCGATGATTTTGACGTGGAAACCGAAAGGAAAACCACGGGCCTTTTTGGGCGGTGCCAAGCCTAACTCCACTATGTATTTTGTAGGTGTCTTGGTACATACTTGTAGGGCTATATCTATACAAAGTGTTGTGCTTCTAATAATATAGCAAGAATAATAGAAAGAAGAGTGATGGAATGGTGTGGAAGAGTCCTTCCATGTATATAGAGTGAGTGGATGGAGTCTTCTTGAGAGAGTCTTTGTGGAAGAGTGATATGTGACCTTCTAGCATGTAAGGAATAGTGCTTGGGAGAGTCCTCCCATGTAGATGAATGAGTGAATGGATGGATCCCCCCCTCCTTGTGCTCTTCTTCTCCTTTTTATAGCTAGCCCATCCCCAAAAAGTGTCCGTTGGACCATTAGTAGGGTATTGATGGGTGATAATTAGGGGGTTATGGGTATTAAGTTGGTTGATAAAGTGTCTAACGGCTAGTTAGTAAGTAGGGTAATGATTAGGTAATAATAGGGTAGTAAATAGGTTTCATGGGTGATGATGTAGGAATAACGGCTAGTTAAACCGACCCCTTACCCGTGCCGACCTCCGGGTCGAGCCGACTCCTGGGCCAACCGACTCCTCGGTTTGGCTCGTATCTCTTTTGGGCTTGCTCCATTTTCTTCTTGGGCTTCCCTTCTTTGTCTGGGCTTTATCTCTTTTCTTCTTGGGCTCCGAGCCCACAGGGTTCACACCCCATCAACTAGTCCCTCACTTTTTTATGTCTCGTGCTTAACAGGGCATGGAAAAGTATATTGTCTTGCCTCAAAATTTCCTTTATTAGCCCCCTCGATTTTTGCCAACTCTTTATTCAACATTCTACACGACTCCATCCTCATGACTTCTCTTTGTTTGCCGTATGACCGACTGCTTCAGTGGATGTGACCTTCTGGCTCTGAGCCCCTTTCTCTTTAGCCGTCGAAGTGAATCTCGGCTGTAACTTTTTCTTTCTTTAATAAACTTCTAAGGGTTCGGACCCTCGATTCCTTCTTTATTCGCCGAGTCCCTCAGTCGAGGCGACTCTTCGGTGGTAGCTCCTTTTCCCTCTAGAAATGTCTAAGGGTCGGAACCCTTGTTTCTTTTCTCTTTTTCTCTAGAAACGTCTAAGGGTTGGAACCTTGTTTCTTTTCTCTTTTTCTCTAGAAACGTCTAAGGGTCGGAACCCTTGTTTCTTTTCTCTTTTCTCGTCGAGTCCCTCAGTCGAGGCGACCCCTGTAGGCTTTTTCTTTACTTAGAAACGATTTAGGGTCAGTGCCCCGTTGTTTCTTTAATTTCTCGCCGAGTCCCTCAGTCGAGGCGACCCCTGTAGGCTTTTTCTTTACTTAGAAACGATTTAGGGGTCAGTGCCCCGTTGTTTCTTTAATTTCTCGCCGAGTCCCTCAGTCGAGGCGACCCCTGTAGGCTTTTTCTTTACTTAGAAACGATTTAGGGTCAGTGCCCCGTTGTTTCTTTAATTTCTCGCCGAGTCCCTCAGTCGAGGCGACTCCTTTTGGCTTTTTCTCGGAAACGACTAAGGGTCTGGGCCCTTGTTTCCTATCTTTTCTCGCCGAGTCCCTCAGTCGAGGCGACCCTTTTGGCTTTTTCTTTCTTAGAAACTGTTTAGGGTCAGTGCCCCGTCGTTTCTTTATATACTCGCCGAGTCCCTCAGTCGAGGCGACTCCTGTAGGCTTTTTCTCGGAAACGACTAAGGGTCTGGGCCCTTGTTTCCTATCTTTTCTTGCCGAGTCCCTCGGTCGAGGCGACCCATTAGGCTTTTTCTATCTCAGAAACAGTTTAGGGTCAGTGCCCCGTCGTTTCTCTCAATACTCGCCGAGTCCCTCAGTCGAGGCGACTCCTGTAGGCTTTTTCTCGGAAACGTCTAAGGGTCTGGGCCCTTGTTTCCTATCTTTTCTTGCCGAGTCCCTCGGTCGAGGCGACCCATTAGGCTTTTTCTATCTCAGAAACAGTTTAGGGTCAGTGCCCCGTCGTTTCTCTCAATACTCGCCGAGTCCCTCAGTCGAGGCGACCCCTGTAGGCTTTTTCTCGGAAACGTCTAAGGGTCAGTGCCCTTGTTTCCTATCTTTTCTTGCCGAGTCCCTCAGTCGAGGTGACTCTTTTGGCTTTTTCTAAGGGTCCTAGCCCTTGTTTCTTTTCATTTTCTCTCGCCAAGTCCCTGCTCGAGGCGAGTCCTGGCTACTATTCTTCTTCTCTGAGTAAACTTCTTGGACTCTTGGTTCTTTTACTAACTCGAGTGACTCTCGGTTGTTGCCTTTACTTTTCCTTCCCTTTATATAGTCCCTTGTGGATGAGAAATTCCATGAGCAATATTTTGTAATGTATATTCATTTTCTGCCACTAAATTTCCATGCCGAGTCGTGCTCCCATATTGTATGCCACATATGTACCCCTTCTATTCTTCTTATTTTCACTGGCCTTGGAGAGATCGTTGGTATTTTTTGTGTGTTTGCAATTTTCCCCCTTTTTCATCTTCTATCCGTATAACTAGACGGGTCAACCGCCCAAGGTCCGGGCGCTCAGTAGTTGACCTCGAATCTAGGTTGGCGGACAATCCGACACGGAGTGGTCGGCCCAGCGCGAATGAGTGGACATACTCGGTCAGACTCTAGGAGTCGGCCTTGAAGCTGATTGGGCGGACAATCCAATGTCCGACTCGGAGTGGTCGGCCCAGCGCGAATGGGCGGACCTACTTGGTCAGACTATAGGAGTCGGCCTTGAAGCTGATTGGGCGGACAATCCAATGTCCGACTCGGAGTGGTCGGCCCAGCGCGAATGGGCGGACCTACTCGGTCAGACTCTAGGAGTCGGCCTCACAAGTGCACATGCTTTCCCCACAAGACATTGCTACGTACACCTTCATGTCTCGCATTTCCGTTATGCTTCTGCTTCCCTTCTTAATTTTTATACCGGCATCTTCACCCTTTAAATGTGTAAATTGGATAAGGAAGTAACCTCCAAGAATTTCAAAAACGATCCTCTGCATAAGCTATTTCTTTTTGTGCTTAGAGTCAGCCACTAGTATCACCGTTGAAAGGTGCATGTCGGTGAAAAGCCATTCCATGTGTAAAGTATGCCTCTAAAAATAGAAAAGCTGTGCTGCCCAAAATCTTTGTATGCCTTTACCATTGATGGCCATGTACGCTCAATTCCCCTATTCCATTTCATGCTTTATTAATTCTTCTTGCTTTGAGGCCCCCCTAATGCATGTATCCTCCCCATATTTGCTTGATATTCGAGATTTTTATGCCTTTTAATTTTCCCCAAAATGCTGCGTACGTTGCACGTATATGTACAGTCTTCCATAATTTTCTCCTTCCTCCAATTGCCTCCGTGTGCGAAATTGACGCAAGAATTGGAAATTCCCACATATGAATGCGCATAAAAAATGGGTAATTTAGATCTGCCTACTGGATGCGAGTGCAAAGAGGGCACCTTCCATAATCTTTCATCGATTACCGTGAAAGTCCCATATTCTTCATATTTGAACATCTAAACCTTCTTCCGTAATTCCCAGTTGCTGGTTCGCTCTGCTCATCCCCAATTCCAGAACACGATGGTGGTGAGATTTCGAGCCTGACTCCTCTTAAAAACAATTGCCAACTGAGATCTTTGCATAGAGACGATGTTTTAGTGTCCAATCCTTTGATATTACCATTCTTGATTGATTTGAAGGAGCGCCCATTGGATCGATCCCATTTTCCGAAATGTTATTGGCACGACCAACGAATTCCTTATCCTCCAAGTGCGCATAAGAAGCAATTTTCTGATGTGAAAATGTTCGACTCCGATCTAGCGACTGACTGCATGATAGCCGACTTGACGACTTCGTTGGGTTTTGCTGCTTGCTTACTATATAGACATACACTTTGGTCTCCATATTTCCATCATGCCTCTGCTCCAAATTTTCCTGCAAAGCTCCGAGAATCGCCGGAGGTGGACTCGCGGCGAAGGTGCCGGGCTTGTGGGCGTGTTCGTCGGCGACTAGTAAAGCTTATTTTGCCGGAGTCGGAGTCATTCTTTCATCTTTAATTTCATCGTCGCCTCTGAGTTCGAGTGTTGGAGTCGGTTATCTCGCCATGCACTATCCATCCGACCACGTATTTCGCTACCGAGAGCCTCTCTCACAACTTATCTTTGTCTCGTAGGGATCTCATGCGGTTCACCGACATTATGTCATTTCTCTTCTGCATATATTTTTAGCTGACTGCTTTTTCTTTCTTAATTCTCACATATTTATCTGTACCAGATGCTCAAGATAATGGCGATTTCCATGACACTGGCTGGTTGATTGCTGAGTTTGGAGTTTAGGCGCTATCGACGCCGACTCCCTTTAACACTAATTTCTGTCAGGCGCCCCACATCTTCATGCAAAAGTTGATATTTGATTCCCACAGATTTGCCTGATCAAACTGGGTGCCGCGTCCTCCATTTTGCAGAGAGAAAGAGAACCGGGAGAGGGGTCGGAGTTGGTGTCGAACGGTTTGTTTAGCTTACTTGTTCTTTTTTGGAGAATGGCGTCACATATTGCAATGGGAAACAAATATCTTCCATGTGTCTTTTTAACCAAAAATGGCAAATTGAGAACCTTGAGGAACTCCCGAATGAATCTTCATTATTTTCCCACTTCGTTTAAGCAAACATAACATAATCATGGACAGCAGGGTCCATGATTTTTGATACCGGGTCCTGGAGCTTGTTGCTGCCTTCGTCATTCTGCGATTCGACCCGTAAGTGGCGGCAACTCCTCTCGCCAACCGTGAATGACTCCACCGAACAATCGCAGGGGCTATGCCCGGAGCCACGTTGGATCTCTTCTAGGGTGAGAGCAGTCGGCAAGTGCATCAAAGGCGTCCGGGAGAGTATCACACTGGCAGCGAAATATTTAACTGTCAGAATAGCCTTGTCCGAGTCCGACTCCATAGTCGATTTCTCTATTGCATCCAGACTGCCTCGTCTGGTAGTTTCCCAGTCCCTTGATCGCAAAAGGATAGATTTGCACTCGGCGATCCCTCAGGTTGGAACATCTTTCCTTCATGCTCACTCGACAAACTGTCGACCGTTTCCGGGAGTGGATTTGCCGACTGATCGCCATTCTCGACTGCCACCTTTTTTTTTTTTTTTTTTTTTTTTTTTTTTGTAGCATCTACATTAATCTTCATGAACCCGAGGGAGGCTTCTATTAAGGCACCATTTGAGCTCTCCATGCTACCCATCCCAAGCACACGTATATCCCCGAGAGTCGCCGGAGCTAGGAACCAAGTAGAATGGCGCCATCCACACAATGCACCGGTAGCCTCCTCTGCCGACTGCACAACCGGGATGAGCCAGCTTCATCTCCAATTATAGGTTTTGTATTTCATTGTCTGGAAGATGAGGCTGTGTTCCCGGAGTGTGGGTAATCATTGAATGAGAGCCACATAATTTTAGGCGGGTCGAAAGTCGGTTGATCAGTGCTTCTTTCCTCGCCACCCGCCGACGGGACACCTTCCGGAGCCTGCGAGATGGAATTTCCTTGAGACCAACGGCTGACCCACTCAAGCTCTCGGCTTGATCGAGCCTCCCGCGCTTCGCAGTTAATCAGGCTAAAGCTATTCTGGAACATTTTGGAGAACCAGTCGGTCGGAAGGTCCATCAGTCGCCGCGCCTCATCTCGTCACCGCGTCACGATTTCTGGAAGTTCATTTATTTGGTGCCACCTGAGCAAACGGCATCACGTGCCATTCGATTGCGCCCAGACTGCTTTGAGATTGTAAATCTTTAATTCCCCTTGCTTTTTCTCAAATTTTCCTTTTTCACTATTTTTTTTTTTTTACTTCACCGTACGTGGCTTCTCAATAAGACATGCATTCTAATATACTTAATTGCTACGTGCAGGAGATATGCAATTTATATGCGTCGAGTCCCATCTGTCCTGTATCGGAGGCAGACTATAACCCGTTTTGTAATTGATTTGCGTCTAGTCGGCGGGCTCAATTTTCTTGCTGTGATGGTATTAGAATGCGTATACTGAAGAGTCCATTTTACAAGCCTCTTTTAACAACATACTGCTTGTCTGGCTCAAAATAAACAACTCTTCTCGCATAATCAAGAGTAACATTGGAGAAAAAATAATTGTGACCACGGTGTCTACCGTTAAGGTCGTGTTGGAGGAACCGTTTATTCGGCGTCCCGAATTCTTGATTCCCCCGGCCGAGTCCCTCGGTGTGATGGACCGACCCTCTTTGCCAACAACTTTAATTTAAATACTACATAAAATTTATATAATAATGGTTACCTTTTGTTGACCTCAACGTGTAGTATTATTTACTTGACTTTCCTCTAGTTCTCTTCTTGGTCCACGGCTCTCCGTGAACCTTCTCAATCTTCCGTCCGTAGTGACCGGACGCTCTCCGAAATTGCTCAGATAAAGAGGCAAACGTGACCTTTCGTCACGCTCCCCACAGACGGCGCCAGTGATGGTTTTTGGGTTTTCGGGCCCAAGGAGGTCCAACACAACCTTTAGCTGGAGGATACACCTTTCAATAAAAATCTTGCTAAAATAATATGGGCTCGATGATTTTGACGTGGAAACCGAAAGGAAAACCACGGGCCTTTTTGGGCGGTGCCAAGCCTAACTCCACTATGTATTTTGTAGGTGTCTTGGTACATACTTGTAGGGCTATATCTATACAAAGTGTTGTGCTTCTAATAATATAGCAAGAATAATAGAAAGAAGAGTGATGGAATGGTGTGGAAGAGTCCTTCCATGTATATAGAGTGAGTGGATGGAGTCTTCTTGAGAGAGTCTTTGTGGAAGAGTGATATGTGACCTTCTAGCATGTAAGGAATAGCGCTTGGGAGAGTCCTCCCATGTAGATGAATGAGTGAATGGATGGATCCCCCCCTCCTTGTGCTCTTCTTCTCCTTTTTATAGCTAGCCCATCCCCAAAAAGTGTCCGTTGGACCATTAGTAGGGTATTGATGGGTGATAATTAGGGGGTTATGGGTATTAAGTTGGTTGATAAAGTGTCTAATGGCTAGTTAGTAAGTAGGGTAATGATTAGGTAATAATAGGGTAGTAAATAGGTTTCATGGGTGATGATGTAGGAATAACGGCTAGTTAAACCGACCCCTTACCCGTGCCGACCTCCGGGTCGAGCCGACTCCTGGGCCAACCGACTCCTCGGTTTGGCTCGTATCTCTTTTGGGCTTGCTCCATTTTCTTCTTGGGCTTCCCTTCTTTGTCTGGGCTTTATCTCTTTTCTTCTTGGGCCCCGAGCCCACGGGGTTCACACCCCATCAGTAATCCAAAGTCAATTCCATTGCAAGTTTTTATCTTCAATTCATCTTTGATGAAACTAAGGGTGTGTTTGGTTGAGGAATGTGTGAAAGTTATTGTTATTGTTTGGTTGATAGGTTTTTAGCATACTACTATAGATTTCGAATACTCCATCAATTTAAAAATTCATACCCAAATAGAATAAGGGTTTCATTCCCTTATGCATTCTCTAGCACTACTATTAGTAACCATTCCAATTCCACCCTACTACCAAACATGTTAAATACTTTAACCAAAATCCATTATCATTACCAAGTATTTGATACACATTCCGATTCCAATCCCATGTGCGAACCAAACACACCCTAAGTTCTTTTTTTTTTTTTTTCTTTTGAAAGGAAGTTTTTCTTTACTTCTACCTCAATTCAATTGTCTTCCAATGAATTCCTTTTCAATTTTTTTTTTTTGCTTTTCAATTCACAATATGAGTAGCTAGTTCGTCTATGGGGATTTGGATTGAGCTATCTTATTATCGATGCTTGAGTGAATTGAACTGCAAAAGGAGATAATGTGATGCATTAACTAGGTTTTTTAGTGAGTTAAATTCCCGTTTAAATCACTTCTTGAGAACGATACTCACCATTAAAATCAACTTTTACGGAGTAATTTAACACTCATATTTATAACATATATTATTTTGTGAGCTTTTATAATGAGTTATGAATTGCAATTTTTATTTAACTTGATTAATAAAATTATATGAAATATATTTTTATTCACTTATGAAAAAAATACTAAAAGATATATATTTTTTTTTTTTATGAATCATCTAGTCAATAAAATCAAGAAGTTTGTATTATATATTATTTTATTCAAATTACTCTAGAAAAACTTGAAATTGATCTAGTTAAAAGGAAAAAAATATTTATAAATATCATACCAATAATTCAATAGAGAAGATGTGTGATTTACAATGTGTTTTCTATTTGAACCATTTTATTCAATTAATTATGTTTCATATAACAAATATTTTTTATCACGTTTTGAAGTATTTTGATTTCTCTCCCCTAGTCAAAAATATTTTTAGCTCCGCTGTTTGTAAGCTTTGTTTTTAAGTTGTTGTTAATAATTTATTTATTATTTATTATGATAACAATGTTATTGGTTGTAAGTTTATTTGATTTTGAATTGTTTATTTATTTTTTTTATTATAAGGAAGGGGGATACCCTACATATACACACTATTACCTCAATTGAGGTTCGAACTTTACACCTCCCACTTAGGGGAGCAATTCGATACCAGTGAACTATAAGCCACTTGGTATTTACGAAGGCACTGATGCTGTTATTAATTATTGTGCATTTAGAATATCACGTAGAATTTTTTTTTTCAGGATTATTATTGTGTATGTAAAAAAAAATTAAACTTATGAATCTCATTTGAAGTAATTATTTGACATTAGTATATCTTTTTCTTTATATAATTTCAATTTTAAATATTAAAATATATACTAAATTTAGGTAGAGCATTTTTTTTTATTGTCATGCCTGAACCTATACAATGATAAGATCGGACCAGCCTACTCTTCATAGATTATCCTTGTCTCATGCATATTAAGAATACCAATCATTATTCTGTGGGCCGTATATACTATCAAATAATGTACATTTAGATTCAATATACAAATAATGTACTTTTAGTACATTAAAAATGTACTTTCTTTTATGGTTCATACAACACACAATAATTTGCCAATCATTATTGTGTGGACCATGGTTCACACAAGTTGTGGACTATATTTTGTATACTGTAAAATAATGTACAATCAGTACAAAAATAATGTACTTTTAGTATATTAAAATGTACATTGTATGTAGGGGATATACATTATTTGTGTACTGAGTGTACATTATATAATATAATGTACACTCAGTACACAAATAATGTACATTTAGTATATTAAAAATGTAAATTTCGTTATGGTCAATACATCACGACCATGGTCCACACATCACTATGTGGACCATGGTCCACACAATAATCTGCCATAATTTGCCTAATACCAATCCCAGTCGTTATATCGTAGACAGCGGTGCACATGCACCGCGGTAAAAAATGGCGTCGTTTCTTTATGTAAAGAAACGGCCCGCCATTATCGTTAACAGAGTACGCATGTTTGGTGTATTAAACACCAACTGACACTACAGTATATCTAAACCAACATTGCCTCACGTATTATTTTTATATTATCAAATGAAACTGCAATTATATCAAAATGATACTGTAGTTGTGGTGAAATAAAACTGTAGTGTATATAAAATTAAACTGAATAACATTTCACATATTTGAGTGTATATTGTACAATAAAACTGTAATTATATCAAAATGATCATGTAGTTGTGTTTTAAAAAAACTATAGTGTATATAAAATTAAATTAAATAACATTTTCACATATTTGAATCTATAAATATCGAATGAAACTATAGTTATATCGAAATGAAACTGTAGTTGTGTTGAACTGAAACTGCAATGTATAAAAAATGAAACTGAATAACAGAGTTACTTTTTGCGGAAGGGTGAGGAACGGCGAAAAACTAATGCCGTTTCTTTTTATTTAACAAAACAACGTCATTTTGATGCGCAGTGCATAATCGATTATGCACCGATTGCACGATATAATTTGCCATACCAATCCACTTTGGGCTTTAGTGAATCCTAGGCGAATTATGTTGGATTACCAGCCCAATATATTACTTCTTCGCGATACAATCCTTGTTTTATTCAAATCCAAAATTCTTGATTCAAAAGTTGGTAAGGGGTGGAAAGAAAAACAACTGAGAATGTGAGGTGGTCAAAAGGTAAAATTATTGTGTGGATCGCGGTCTATATAACTGTGTGAACCACAATTTAAAATGACGTCATTTAGATGTTAAAAAAAAAAAAGAATAGGGGCCAAATAGGCCATCGAACTGCACACGATAATGCAATTAAGACACTAAACCTAAAAAACTAACAATTGAGTTCCTAAACTAACAAATTTCAAACAATTCTTTCAATTTGCAGGTTTCCAACAGGTCATCATTCCAAATTAATTATTTTTTAAAAAATAAAATTTAAAAATTAATTATTTAAATTAAAAAAAAAAAAAAAACAGGACTCTGGGCCGGAGACGAAGAAGGTTTCTTTGTCTCCGGCCGGAGTCCTGTTTTTTTTATTTTTTTATTTTTTTATTTTTTATTTTTTTTATTTAAATAATTAATTATTAAAATTATTTTTTAAAAAATAATTAATTTGGGAGGATGACCTGTTGACCTATTGGAAACATACAAATTGAAAGATTTGTTTGAAATTAGTTAATTTAGGGACCCAATTGTTGATTTTTTTTTTTTTTTAAGTTTAGTGACCTAATTGCATTATTGTGTGTAGTTCGATGGCCTATTTGACCCTTATTCCAAAAAAAAAAAAAAAATTTATTTGTTTCACACGCGTGTTACAATAATGAATATTCTAGAGTAAGATAATGTATTTTATGAGTTAGAATAATGTACTTTATGTGTTAAAATAATGAAATTTGTGGGGTAAGATAATGTATTTAATGAGTTAGAATAATATACTTTATTTGTTAGAATAATGTATTTTATGAGTTAGAATAATGTATAATGTACTTTATGTAGAGATAATGTATTGTATTTTATGAGTTAGAATAATGTATAATGTACTTTATGTAGATAATGTATTGTATTTGATGAGTCAGAATAATGTATAATGTATTATATGTAGATAATGTATTTATGAGTTAGAATAATGTACTGTATGTGTTTTTAGACCGTGGGGTAGACCACGGTCCAGGCAATAATGATTGGGTCAAAAGTCGAACAGGAACACTCCATATTTGAAGGACTATGTTCAATATAAGTAGGCTAGCTAAGTCCATCTAGTCATCTACTATAGTGTGCAAGGAGGCTCTCACTTGGTTGAAAGTCCGAGGGATATCTACCATTCGACTATACTCAGATTGTGCTAATCTTTGCTACAATCTAGCTCCATCATCGGCTAACATTAGGTCCTATGTTGGTATCATAACTGTGATTGTAGGAACCTAATGCGTTCGTTTGATATTTGTTCAATTCATTTTATACCTTGTTTATCTAATTCTTTAACTTATTCTCTAGCTACAACTGTCTATTCTCAAGCTAACATATTGTACTGGAACTCTGTCCCTCCAGACTTTGTTTTGTTGCATTTATAAATCTACTCTTTATTTTGCTTTCAAAAAAGAAAAGTCCATCTCCAACCTAAATTGCATCAAATTTTACAAAAAAAAAAAAAATATTCTGAATATATTTTTACATCAAAAAAAAAATATTCTGAATATATTTTTACATCAAATTTTATTCATTTCCAACCCATTAACACCAAATTATATTTTTACACTAAAATAATTTATATTCTCATAAAATAAAAATTTATATTAATACTTTAATTATTATAATAGAAAAATATAATATAATGCAAATAATATTTTTATTTCACAATTTTATTTTTATTGAAATTATGTTGTATGTAGTTTAATTTTTAATTAATCCATATTCAGTATTAGTTCTCTATCAAGCTCTCTTCCTTGAATCTCTGGAGTTTTCATTTCTTGCTCGGAACCCAATGACTTCATGGAAAATAACTTATCAGCTGGTTTCACCGCATGCAGCCGCCTATTGTTGCTCTTCCTACACTGCACCGCCTAATGAGTACGAATTTATAGAGAATTGACATTTTAATTGTTAGCAAATGAAGTATATTGTCGTACGTGTTTGGAAATTTGAGTTTTCAAATAGCTTTGTTAATTTTTAGTTTTGACAGATTATGTAAGCGAGCATCTAGGTTAAAGCCACTACTTCGCTAGCAATTGAAATTTACAGTTAAAATGGATGTGACCACTGACCATAATTTATGAACTAATTTATAGTATAGGGCAAATTGTAATTTATGTTCCTCATAACTATGTCAATTATTAATAGTGTAAATTGTTGGAAAAAATAGCTTAAAATGGCATAAAATGGCATGTTAAGTGGCTATTTTGTGGTACAATTATCAGTGGGGTCCACTTCCGATTTGGGTCGGGTTAAAGTGGATTCGGATTCTTCGTAGTGAGACGAAGAGATCAATATATTGTACGCTCAAAACGGATAATGGGTGAATGAGATATTGATTCTCAAAGTAGACCCATTTGAGTTGGAAAATGAAGGGAAAAAGTGTGTTTTTGTCCCACATTGCTTTGGAATGAAGATTTTCCCCCCTTATATACAAGAGCTCTTTTGAAGCTTGTAGAATTGTATAGCATAGCAGAGATTGAAAAAGGCTTGATTCAAGCCCGAGCTCGTGTGCGCCGGCACCTGGGGGCACGAATGTCGTCCGGAACTCTCGTGCTACAAGAGAGCAGAGCACGAGAGGTTGTGGTGCACCGAGAGCACAACTCAGGTGCAAGGGCCGAAACTGGATGAGGTCGAAAGTAGAGAGCAGAGCACGAGAGGTTGTGGTGCACCGAGAGCACAACTCAGGTGCAAGGGCTGAAACACTGAACCCTGTACGCTAACGGTCTGGAACCCGAAAGTTCTGACTGTTGAGGGGATTGAATTCATCTGTTACGAAATTAATTGTCTATTAATTCCAATTTTGAATTCTGAATTCAATTCCCAGGTAGTGGCCTGCTGTTATAGCTGTTGGAAGACAGCTTTAATGTCATTTTTAATTGCCATAATAAAGGCTATTGGCTCCTTCAACCCTATATAAGAGAGGGTAGAGGCAGTAGAGTTGAACACACAGCTTTACACAGCACGAAAGTATACTTTTCCAGCTTCAAAAATCTCTGCTTCTACTCTTTCTTTAGCTATACTGTGTTCATAGCCATTGTCTTGCTCGCCGGATCCTTTGTTTGAATGCTCAAACATTGGATCGTAGCAAGTTTTATCCTGGGAAGCCTAGGCCACAACGCTCCTAGCATCTACGGGAGGTGGCAAATAAGGTTTTAAGGAAAGAGTGCTCACTCGACTCTTGCAAAAACCCAACACCAAACACTAGCCACTTTTCTTCATCTTTTCTTCCCTTCTTTCCAGAAAATAATAGTCAATTTTTTATTTGATTATTATTTGTTTTCTGCCAACGGTTCCTACAATCTTAAAACCTTATTTCTTGTTTTCCCGTTGGTTGTTTTCTCGAATTTCCTTGAAGAAATGGAGAACCCCGAGTTGCCAATCGTTAACAATGGGGAAGAAAATGTTGTTGAGAACAACAATGGAGGAAACGGCAACAATGTTGCTAATTCCCAAGCTACACCAGTGAACGTTGGTTCACAAGATGGTGGGAGCACTGAGGGATATATTCCCATGTCTCGGGTACCTACGGTACCGAGTGGTTCGGCTGAAAAGCCGGAGAAGTTCACCGGTGTTGGTTCGAACTTCAAGAGGTGGCAACAGAAGATGTTGTTCTACCTAGCAACTCTCGGCCTGGCAAGGTTCTTGTCCGAGAGTGTTCCCGAGTTGAAGGAACAAGATGCACAATCCGTGATGGCGGTTGGCTATTGGAAGGATTCGGACTTCCTTTGCCGAAACTACATCCTGAATGGATTGTGTGACACGCTATATGATGTATATCGAAAGATAAGCACGTCAAAAGCGTTGTGGGAAGCTTTGGATCATAAATACCGAAGTGAGGATGCCGGCTCAAAGAAATTTGTAGTTGGCCGATTCCTCGACTTCAAAATGGTTGATTCAAAGACCGTGCTAAGTCAGGTAGAAGATTTGCAATTAATCTTTGATGAGATCCGTGACGAGGGCATGGTGCTAAGTGAAGCCTTCCAAGTGGGATCTGTGATCCATTTGTTGCCTCCAGGGTGGAAGGACTTCAAGAACTACCTTAAGCATAAGCGAAAGGAGATGAATCTGGAGGACCTGATCCAGCGACTCAGGATTGAGGAAGGGAACAGGACGAATGATAGGAAAGTTCCTATCGTTGTTGGCGCTAAGGCCAACGTTGTGGAGCACGGTAAGAGCTCAAAGAGGAACAAGAAGGACAAGCGAAAGCTAGGTCCGAAAGGTGGCGTTACCAAGAACAAGTTTCCTGGTGAATGCTACAATTGTGGCAAGCATGGCCACAGAGCATCTGAATGCAAGGCTCCAAGGAAGAAGAACAAGAGTTCTGAAGCCAATGTTGTTGGAGATAGAAGTCAGAAGGAGGTCGAGATTAGCCTTTCGGCTATGGTGACCGAGGTGAACCTCGTGGGCTCAAACCCTCGTGAGTGGTTCATTGATACCGGTGCAACCAGGCACTTGTGTTGCAACCGAGAGATGTTCAACACCTTTGAGACCGTTGAAGGTGAAAAGGTGTGGATGGGAAACTCTGCTCAGTCTGCTGTGGAAAGCATGGGCAAGGTGGTTCTGAAGATGACTTCCGGGAAGGAACTGACGTTGAACAACGTGCTGTATGTTCCTGAGCTGAGGAAGAATCTTGTGTCTGGCTCTCTATTGAACAAGCATGGCTTTCGCATGGTGTTCGAGTCAGACAAAGTAGTTTTGTCCAAGTTAGGAATGTTTGTTGGTAAAGGATATGTAACTGATGGGCTGTTTAAGTTCAGTGTAATTCCTGTTATCAATAAAAGCAAAGTTAATTCTGTTTATTTGCTTGAGTCTTCCAATTTATGGCATGGTAGACTAGGTCATGTTAATTTTAATTCTATGCGTAGATTAATTAGCATGGACCATATTCCTAACTTTCAAATTGACACAAATAACAAGTGTGAAATTTGTGTTGAGGCAAAACTAACGAAAGTACCTTTCAAATCGGTTGAAAGGGAAACTGAACCACTAGAATTAATCCATAGTGATTTGTGCGATTTTAGATCGATACAAACGAGAGGTGGTAATAAGTATTTTATCACATTTATCGACGATAGCACACGATACTGCTATGTGTATTTGCTTAAGAGCAAAGATGAAGCCGTTGATAAATTCGTTCTTTATAAGAATGAAGTGGAAAACCAACTTAATCGGAGAATTAAGAAGGTTAGAAGTGATAGAGGTGGTGAGTACGAAGCACCTATTGGTGACTTCTGTGCGAGTGTAGGTATAATACACGAGCGTACTGCACCTTACTCACCTCAATCGAACGGTGTTGCCGAACGAAAGAATCGTACATTGAAAGATATGATGAATGCGATGCTTATAAGTTCGGGCCTACCTCAAGATGCTTGGGGTGAGGCGATTTTGACAAGTAATTACCTTTTGAATAAGGTACCCCGAAAGAAGCTCGATAAGACTCCTTATGAGCTGTGGAACGGTAGGAAACCTTCCTACCAGTACCTGAAAGTGTGGGGGTGTCTTGCCAATGTTTTGGTGCCAACACCTAAGAAAGTAAAGATAGGTCCTAAGACGGTGGACTGTATCTTTATTGGCTATGCACATAATAGTAGTGCTTATCGGTTCTTAGTACACGAGTCCAATAATCCGGATGTACACGAGAATACGATAATAGAATCAAGGAATGCATATTTTTTTCGAAAATATATTTCCTTGTAGGTCCAACGAGGGACCAAGTACGTCAAAACGAACGTTTGACGAAACTATGGATAATGATAGTGGGGAATCCGAGAGAGAACCCGAGCTCAAGCCGAGACGCAGTAAGCGGGTGAGAGTTGGAAAATCATTCGGTCCTGATTTTCTAACTTACTTGTTAGAGTACGATTCGGGTACTCTAACTTGTTTATTAGAAAATGAACCCGATTTTCTATCTTGTTTGATAGAGAACGAGCCTCGAACGTATGTAGAAGCCGTGACTTCTACGGAAGGACCAATGTGGAAAGAGGCTATAAAAAGTGAAGTGGATTCTATTCTACAGAATCACACTTGGGAACTGGTTGATCTTCCTCCGGGTAGTAAACCCTTAGGATCCAAGTGGGTCTTTAAAAGGAAGATGAAACCGGACGGTTCCATCGAGAAGTATAAGGCTAGGCTTGTAATCAAGGGTTACAGGCAACGCGAGGGCCTCGATTACTTCGACACGTATTCTCCCGTGACAAGAATAAACTCCATAAGGATGATACTTGCCATAGCCGCACTGCGGAACTTGGAAGTCCATCAAATGGATGTGAAAACCGCTTTCCTAAATGGCGAATTAGATGAGGAAATCTATATGGAACAACCCGAAGGGTTCGTGGTTCTGGGCCAAGAGAGGAAAGTGTGTAAGTTGGTTAAATCGCTCTATGGTTTAAAACAAGCGCCTAAGCAGTGGCACGAGAAGTTTGACCATGCGATGTTAACGAACGGGTTTAAAATAAACGAAGGTGACAAATGTGTCTACGTTAAGGAAACGATAGATGGCTACGTCATTCTTTGTTTATATGTCGATGATATTCTCATCGTTGGTAGTAATGATCGGATGACCAAGTCTACCAAAAACATGTTAAATGCGAGATTTGACATGAAGGATATGGGTTTGGCTGATTTAATCCTCGGGATTAGAATCATTAGAAGACCTGATGGTCTCGTGTTGAGCCAATGACATTATATTGACAAAATCCTTGAGAAATTTAACAAGGATGATAGTCAAGTGGCTAGGACACCATTTGATACAAATATTCATCTAACCAAGAACCATGGAGAAGGTATTTCACAAGTGGAATATGCTCGGGTTATTGGTAGCTTGATGTATCTTATGAGCTGTACTAGGCCGGATATTGCCTATGCGGTTAGTAAACTCAGTAGATATACGAGTAACCCCGGTGCCATGCACTGGAAGGCAATAGTAAAGGTTATGAGATACTTGAGGTATACTCGTGATCTTGGACTGCACTACGGGAGATATCCCACTATACTTGAAGGGTATAGCGACGCGAATTGGATATCTGATATTAAGGACTCTAAGTCCACGAGTGGCTACGTGTTTACACTAGCCGGTGCAGCCGTTGCATGGAAATCCTCTAAGCAAACTGTGATAGCTAGATCCACGATGGAATCTGAGCTAATAGCCTTGGACAAAGGTTGTGAAGAGGCTGAATGGCTACGCTATTTTATAGAAGATATTCCTAATTGGGAAAGACCGGTACCTCCAATATATGTGCATTGCGATAGTCAAGCCACAATTGGGAGAGTACAGAGTCATATGTATAATGGTAAGTCTAGACATGTGCGTCGTAGACATAATACCATTAGACAACTGCTCACAACTGGTGTTGTCTCGATTGACTACGTAAAGTCAAAAGACAATATAGCGGATCCGCTGACCAAAGGGTTAGGAAGAGAAGTTGCGGAGAAGTTGACACGAGGAATGGGTCTACTGCCCTTGGACTAAAAAGTTCTATAGTGGATACCCAACCTAACTGGCACCTAGGTTCAATGGGACAACTAAATTATGGAACGGAGCGCGTCACTGTGGGGGTCTCGGACTCCCTACCACTCCTCGTTAAAACAGTGACTCCCGCAAGAGGCTAGCATATTAATGCTTTAATGATTCTTGAGTATGCGGGATACTCGAGAAAGAATCACCTATGTTAGAGAGAAGTGAGGGTCGCTTCAAAGGAGAATTGTTGGGCACAATTCTTTAGAAATTCTCGCAGAACCAGGAACGGTGACCCACGACCAAAACGGGCACACTCATGAGAGCAAGAGCATGGTTGGGAGATTCCTGTGTGAGATATGTCATCGTCTACACAAACGGCAGTCGGTTCAAAGACATCGCGTTCTACCGTACAGACAGTAGAGTAAACGTAACTTCACGAGGGAAGGTTCAAAGGGTATAGTGACTCCCTACCTATCCTATGCAGGGATCGACCGTTTGAACACAGTTGTTTCCGATTTCAAAATACCCCGAAAATCAATTTTTCATTCATGTGGGGGATTGTTGGAAAAAATAGCTTAAAATGGCATAAAATGGCATGTTAAGTGGCTATTTTGTGGTACAATTATTAGTGGGGTCCACTTCCGATTTGGGTCGGGTTAAAGTGGATTCGGATTCTTCGTAGTGAGACGAAGAGATCGATATATTGTACGCTCAAAACGGATAATGGGTGAATGAGATATTGATTCTCAAAGTAGACCCATTTGAGTTGGAAAATGAAGGGAAAAAGTGTGTTTTTGTCCCACATTGCTTTGGAATGAAGATTTTCCCCCCTTATATACAAGAGCTCTTTTGAAGCTTGTAGAATTGTATAGCATAGAGGCTCTCTCGCGGGGGGGGGGGGGGGGTGCAAATCAAATTCCAACTAGCAGAGATTGAAAAAGGCTTGATTCAAGCCCAAGCTCGTGTGCGCCGGCACCTGGGGGCACGAATGTCGTCCGGAAATTGGCTGGCCTTACGGGCATAAGTTATGCCAAACTTCAGTATCATTTTCCAACTGGTATAGCCACTTGGTTCGGCCAGAACCGAACCGAGAGCACCTACTCACGTGCTACAAGAGAGCCGGCCAGAACCGAACCGAGAGCACCTACTCACGTGCTACAAGAGAGCCGGCCAGAACCGAACCGAGAGCACCTACTCACGTGCTACAAGAGAGCATGAGAGGTTGTGGTGCACCGAGAGTACTCACACCGAGAGCACAACTCTCGTGCAACAGCCACCTACTCTCGTGCTACAAGAGAGCACGAGAGGTTGTGGTGCACCGAGAGCACAACTCTCGTGCAACAGAGTCCACGAGAGGTGCAAGGGCCGAAACTGGATGAGGTCGAAAGTTGAGACCGAACCCTGTACGCTAACGGTCTGGAACCCGAAAGTTCTGACTGTTGAGGGGATTGAATTCATCTGTTACGGAATTAATTGTCTATTAATTCCAATTTTGAATTCTGAATTCAATTCCCAGGTAGTGGCCTGCTGTTATAGCTGTTGGAAGGCAGCTTTAATGTCATTTTTAATTGCCATAATAAAGGCTATTGGCTCCTTCAACCCTATATAAGAGACGGTAGAGGCAGTAGAGTTGAACACACAGCTTTACACAGCACGAAAGTATACTTTTCCAGCTTCAAAAATCTCTGCTTCTACTCTTTCTTTAGCTATACTGTGTTCATAGCCATTGTCTTGCTCGCCAGATCCTTTGTTTGAATGCTCAAACATTGGATCGTAGCAAGTTTTATCCTAGGAAGCCTAGGCCACAACGCTCCTAGCATCTACGGGAGGTGGCAAATAAGGTTTTAAGGAAAGAGTGCTCACTCGACTCTTGCAAAAACCCAACACCAAACACTAGCCACTTTTCTTCATCTTTTCTTCTCTTCTTTCCAGAAAATAATAGTCAATTTTTTATTTGATTATTATTTGTTTTCTACCAACGGTTCCTACATAAATGTTGTATCTCAATTTTCTAAACGTGACATATATTAGGCAGTTAGTTTCTGGTACTGATTAGTGCTATTCCTTAGGTACGGTCCTTTCATGATAAAGTGCTACTCCCTGTGTATATAAACCACCGTGTATGTTATTCTAAACACTTTCCATTTTAAGCATGCTGATTTCTTCTCTTGCTGAGGATGTACTCTACCTTGCAATTGGTCATTCCACCTCCCGTGCGGTATAGATTGCGCTAGAAACGGCGCTAGGATCTTCTTCGCGGGCAAGGTCTTTGAGCCTCCTGTCACAGCTTCACAATCTTCGCCAGGGTGATTCGACTCCGTCCGACTACCTTGGCCGCGCTCAAGTGCTCATTGAGCAACTCACACAGGCTAGTAGGCCGGTCAGTCTTGATGAGCAAAATTTGCATTTTTTCAGAGGCCTACGTCCAGAGTACCGAGCTCTTGTAGCTTCACTAACGACGAAGACTGCTCCATTAACGATACCAGAAGTCGCCGACCTTCTCTCCACGCATCACTACCTATTTCCGGACGAGGTAGTATCTTCAGTGCTCCCTACGCCGACTGCTTTACTAGCTCAGCAGCCATAGCCGTTTCGTCCTCCCACCAGCATGCAAGTACGAGGCCGGAACCACAGAGGACAGCGTGGTCGAGGCCAACGGGGATGTGGTGGTATCCAATGCCAAATATGTGACATTCCCGGTCACACCGCGATAACGTGCTATCGACGTTATGCGGATAACTCCGGCCAGCGCCCACCGTTGCAACCTGCATATCGGATGCCTGCACCACATGCTAATGTTGCGTATCATCAACCTCAAGACGACTTCAACACCGCACCCTTTTCCAATGTCTGGCTCCCGGACACAGGGCCAATGCCCATGCCACACCGAATGCTGCGGTCTTGCAAGAAACCGAGCCATATACAGGAAATGAATGTCTGAGAGTTGGGAATGGTTCAGGTTTGTCTATCATTCGCACATGTTTCGTGTCCATTTCTACCCCGTTTCGGTCACTGTCCCTTACTAAAATTCTACACGTTCCTAAATTACAAGCTAACTTATTGTTTGTGCACAAGTTTACACAAGACAATAATGTATATTTTAAATTTCACCCGTCTTATTTTTTCTGTGAAGGACCGGGTCACCAACCAAACACTTCTTAAAGGTACCAACATAGGAGTGATGTACTCGCTCAGTACCCCAGCCCCGGTCGCGTTTCTATCTAATAAAGCATCCCCGCACGTTTGCATAAATGCCTCGGTCATCCACACTCCCGGGTCTTCAGTCAAGTTTTGTCTAGGTGTCCCGTTAATGGTTCGTCGTGTTCGATTAATAATGTCTGTAATTCGTGTCAAATGGAAAAGTCTGCGCGCTTTCCGTTGGCACAAATAAATCACTCTAGCCAAAATGTCCTTGAATTAATTTATACTGACATTTGGGGACCTTCCTCGGTCACATCTGTTGACGGATTTAAATATTTCGTCTTGTTTGTTGACGATTACTCAAGGTATATTTAGTACTATCCAATGAAAAACAAAAGAGATATTTACTCTATTTTTACTCAGTTTCGTACGTTTGTAGAAAAATACTTCTCCACTTCTATTAAAAGCATCCAGTCAGACCTTGGCGGTGAATATCAAAAGCTACACTCTTTATTCACTACCGCAGGCATCCTGCATAGACGGTCATGCATGCACACCCATGAACAAAATGGCCTCGTTGAACGAAGGCACTGTCATGTGGTGAAAACGGATATATTGTTTATTTCCTGAATTATTTGTGGTGTAAATATAGTTGCTTGACATTTTCCTTATTCGAAAACTGCGTTTTTGTTTTTTTTTTCTTTCTTCATTTGTTCGCCTTCCGATGACAACAATGTTTCTCATTCTTTCAATTAGGGGAGGAGCAATATATATCACGTTTTAAAAATTTAAAGGCAACATTTACACCACTAATAATTAAGGAATTACATTGATAATTGACATATTTGTGAGAGACATAAATTACAATTTGTTCCTTTTACTATATCAATATTGATTTATGGTAATAATTAGGCTTGATTTCATAGAGTAATTCGCACAATGTGGAAGAGGGGTGTATGTTGGGCCTACATAACCAAAGAGTGGTGTAAGTTGGGCTAAGAATGATGGAGGGCCAAAAGTGTAGAGAGAGAGAGAGACATTTAGAGGGTTGAAATGTAAATTTTAGATGGATGAATGTACACTATACTATGGACCCGGTGGTGTATGGTGGACACACTGTACATTCATAATTTCTATAGTGTAGATTCATAATTTCTAAACTGTAGATTCATAAAATTTATAATATAGATTCATAATTTCTATATTGCCTATTCATAATTTATGTACTGTAGATTCATAATTTCTAAACTGTATAGTTATCAAATTATGAACACATAGTTATCAAATTATTAATCTACAGTACAGAAATTATGAATGTGCAGTATAGAAATTATGAATCTACATTATAAATTTTATGAATCTACAGTATAGAAATTATGAATTTACAGCACAGGAATTATGAATGTGCAGTATAGAAATTATGAATCTACAGTACAGAAATTATGAATGTGCAGTATAGAAATTATGAATTTACATTATAAATTTATGAATCTATAGTATAAAAATTATGAATTTACATTATAGAAATTAGAATTCTACACTATAGAAATTATGAATGTACACCGTGTCTACCATACACATGGTGGACACGGGTCCAGGGCATAATTTACTGATGAAATGCGATTTGTGCCTAAAGTTAAAGACTTAAAGGAGTTGAGTACAAAAGATTGGGGGATGGGCTCAAAGTGTGACTATGGCATGTCGTACAAGGGGTTAGAGTGCAAATATTTTGAGGCCAAGGCTAGAGCCAAGTCTTACGATCAGGGTCATTTTTAGATTTTTATAGTCCTGTTTTTATGAATAATAATAATAATAATAATAATAATAATAATAATAATAATAATAAGGTGGTAAAATGTTACTGTCCGCAAAGAAAAAATCAAAAGACATATTATGGAATAAATTACAATAATAATAATAATAATAGTGTGTGCAAATTCGCAATGCAAAAGGATTACATCCAAAGCTAGAGCAGCATGCAAGTTTTAAACCTTTGACCTCCAAAATGAAATACAATAAACACATTTTCCTACCATTTCTTCATATAGCCTTTTAAGTTTAAGTGAAAACTTTTAATTTTTATTTCTAAACTAGCTAGGTAAAAATTAAGGGGGTGTATTCAATCATGACTTTTGTAGAGTTTTAAAGACTTTTAAAATGATAGATTTTAATAAACTTTGATTGACTTTCATAGAGTCGTTAAAAACTTTTTAAAACTTTATAAGACTCTATAAAAGTCTATATAAAAAACATTCATAGACTTTTATCAACTTTTTATTTTAAAAAGTCTACAAAAGTCATTGAAATTCTAAATTAAACACACCATTACAAACTTTCAATGATTTTGATTCTTATCATTTAAAATTTTCTTACAAAACATTTATAATATATCATAAAATTCTTCTTATTATATAGTTCTTCACCCACATCAACATTCCCAACATTATTATTTTTATCCATAGTACGCTGAGACTTATATGCTAATTACTTATATATATTATTAATAAACATCAACAAAAAAAAAATATTTCATTAGAAATTCATAACAATATTGAACAATAAAATTTATAATGAAAGACTTGATCAAATAAAATATTTAAAAATATAATTACAAGTTGCATAAAATAAAAAAAAATAAAAATTTAATATTAATAATATATATATAATTATCCTTGATATATTGCTAGGCATCACGCAAAGAACTATTATTTGCAATAGCAATTTGAGACTGCAATCAACAACAAGGTGCTACTGTTTGCAACTCCAAATTGTTGTTGTGAACAGTAATTCGCTATTCGTAGTAACCTGTTAAAAAAAAATATATATATATATATTACGAATATAAACATAAAAATAATAAAAATTAAAATATATAAGTATTTATATGAATATTATGAAACATATACTAAAATTTGACGATAAAAATTTACTTTGTTCATGTATTTAGGGAGAATTAGAGAAAGTTAGGGATAAAAAATTCATAGAAAAAAAAATAAAAACCAATATAAATAAGCAATAATGAAGTAAAAATAATATTATTTCGATTTTTTAGATGAAGATTCTAAAGTTTATGAGAGAGAGAAAATTGGTAGAGTTTAGGTATGAGGAAAAATATAGGATAATGAAGAAAAAAATAATTTTATTGAATTTAGATATGTTTATAGAGTAAATAGGGAGAAAAATAGAGTTTAAATAGAGAGAGAAAACATTCAAAGTTGTTAGAAAGAAAATTTGAAATCTTGGGGTTGATGGTTGGATTTCAACTATTTATATTTGAGAAGGAAAAGTCTACAAAAGTCTTAAAATTTAAAAGTCTACAAAAGTTCATAACTTTTTGAATACCACATGACTTTTAAAGACTCTTTAAAAGTCTTAATCGAATACCACACGACTTTTAAAGACTCTTTAAAAATCTTGATTGAATACCGCCTGACTTTTAAAGACTCTCTAAAAGTTTGAATTGAATACCTCCAAACTTTTAAAGTTCATAAAAGTCTTTAAAACTCTATGAAAGTCTTGATTGAATACACCCCCCTAAATATTGGGTCTCTAAAATTTGGGGCCATTCTAAAATTTGGACCTTGTGCTATAGCCCAGCTTGCACAGCCCAAAATCCAGCCCTGCGTACGACTACCAAGACAGCTCCATATGCTACCTAGGCGGTGTGACAATCCAAAATATTTTCCTCCAAAATTCCTATTTTATCAAATTTCAAAATAAAATTATTTTTACTCTTAAAATGATTTTGCAAAATGGGTGTACAAATAAAATATTTTAAACTCTTTATTCCAAAATAATTTTGTACCAAAAATTTATATATTTATTTATGGTTTTAAAAGCCCCATTTAAGGCATATATTTAATTATCAAAATTTTGACCCAAATGTTTATAGAGGACCCTGTGAATCTGATAAACATATTTTTAACCCAAATTTGATTTCAAAATGAACCCAATCAATTTCTAAAATTTTACATCGTATTTCTATCCGAACTTGACCAAAATTTTGATCCAAAATTATAACCCGAGATTTTAACCCGTGAAATTCCCCTTATACCCTTCCTAGTCATGTAAACAAGTTAGCCCTAGGGTTTTGTACCCCTATATAAAGGGACACTATTCGATCAGCTAAGCCACAATCTCTCCCTACTCTACTTCCTCTCCACAAAATGTTGCAGAGAACAAAACTCCACCAAGAGCTCAAGGCTTGTAAGATTTCCTTCTTCCATTCTCCATTTCCATTCATCCTCTTCCTCTTCTTTCCTTTTCTTGCAACTGTGCGTATGTTTATATATGTCTATATATTTGTGTTGTTTGGTTGGTCTTGGAGTCTTAGATGGTGAAGAAGGAGACCAAGTTTGAGATTATAGAGGAGGAATTCTTGATTGTTGAGGCTAGAAGTTTGAGGTATAATCCATGAATTTTCAAATCTATTATTTTGCCCTAAGTTATGTGATATTGTTGTTTATGTGTGTATATATATTTTGGCTATTTAAAATGATGAAATGTATGATGTTTGATGCTTAAAATGATGTGTTTGATGTGTTAATGTTCTATGATTTTTGTGGGTATGACCGTATATATGTTTGCTGAGATTGATCGGAAGAGGCAAGCCTGTTGTTCAAATGCCAGTGTATGCAGCAAGAAGGGACTAGAGTGACGGACTCTATGAGTCCTGCCACTCCAAGCCGTAACGACACAGTTCTGTGGCGTTACGAACCACTGTACAGGGCCTTGTGGCTCTGTTGGTGTGGTTCCATTTTCGGTTCGGGGACTCGTGGGTCAGTGTGGTTCAGGATTTTGATGTCGGTTATGTGAAATTTCTTAAGTGTTACATGAGTGAAAAATCTATTTTCAACCAAAGCATAAACTACGATTTTACTAACTGTAACAGGACTCATGTGGCTCGTGAGGTTCGGGAATTTGATGTGGCTCGTGAGGCTCGGGAAAGTGATATGTGAATACAAAAACCATTTTCAACCAAAGTATGAACTACTCTTTACCAAGTGTGATTTGGGCATATTTGACTATGGATATTGAATATATGATGACTTTGGTGTTAAATCATGAGATGATGATGAGCAATTTTTTTTCATTAAAGTATGAGAAAACATGACTACATGATGTATACGTTTGAGTTGTCACGTCTCTATTATCTATACCCCAAACACTATGCTATAGCCTAGCTTACACTCAACCCTGTTAGAGTGTACGTTTGGCTCGCGGGGTATTTACAATGCGTGGTCTATACAAGGTGGATGCGAGATGTTGGCCGTCCAAGTTTCCTAAGAATTTTTGTAAGTCCAAGTGTCCAACGACTTTCCTCACCTATAAATAGCGGTGGATCCTCCAATTATTCAAGGCATTAGCTTTTTCTTGAATAGTCATAATAAAACGATAGTAATCTACGTTGTTTATTAGTGATCCTATCATTGCCTATGTGGTAGTAGCGGCCTAGTGGCCTTAACGCCTTAACGTTGCCCCTTGTTGGGCCTATGTTCCAACCCACTCACCTTAAGCTGGCAAATTATGGTGCACACGGGATTAGATTCATAATTTCTATACTATAGCACTGCTAGAAAAATGACATTTGTCGTCCACTTTTCCGACCAACCAGAAAAGTGGACAGTAAATTAGTTTTTTTTTTTCTTCTAAATTATTGACCACCCGATTGGATGGTCGGAATGTGGACAGTATTATCGACCACTCTCAAATGGTTGTAGGAAATGTAGCCCACTAGAAATGTGGTTGAAAATGTTATGACCGTTGTTTTTTTAATTGGTAAGCTTTGACAAGTTTTCGACCATCAAAGTGGTCGGAAGTCAGAATATATATATATATATATATATATATATATATATATATATATATATATATATATATATATATATATATATATATATATATATATATATACTTCCACATCTTTCAAGTTTCAAACCAAACTGCAATGTTTTAGAAAGTCAACTTCGAACTATGAGATATCAATTAAGGGAACAAGTTTGGCACAACTTGAATCATACTTTTTTTTGGCACATTACAAGAGGTCGTTGAGGTTGAGTACCCTAATATTCCAATTAAAAAGGTGTGAGTGGTTTGACCCAACACCCAATATTGGGGTACAATTCAATTCTGAACATGGTATCACTGAGGTGCAATGCAATAGAAGGTATAACAAGTTTGATCCTTTTATCATTGCACAAAGCGCATCTCAGGTGTGTTACATTTCATACCCATAAGGTATAAAGGAGAAAGTAAATTGGTTGGTGGTATTGAATGTGCGTCCTAGAGGAACTATCGACAAAGCTTATAGTAATAGTGAAACTTATCAGCAAGATGTCATGCCTTTGAAGAGATATGGTGAAGTTTTAACTCAAGAAGAAGTGACAAACTTAGTACACTAACCGTTACAAATAGATGAAGTGCAATTACCCCCAGTTAGACAAGAACGGTTGGAAGAAGATAGTGAAGGGTTTGAAGAAGAATATAGTGAAGAAGAGAATGAGCAATTTGAGAATGAAGAGGGTGGATATTCTGATGATGAAAAAGTAGTGAATAATAATAACTAATGTGTAAGTGTGTAAATAAATAAAATAATAATAATAATAATAATAGTTATTATTATTTAATATAAATAAAAGGCATGTTGGCTATATAAGGGAAGATATTGAAGGTGTAATTAGTTTTGACATTCTGAGAAATGAATCATCCCTAATCCCTTGGCGGTCGAGTTGCCCGCTAAATCCTCTTCGCATATAAAGTTACGGAATCGCTATCCTCAAGCCAAAGCTACGGATCAGAGTCATCGACATCCTCAACTGAGTCGCACCTCAAGCTAAAGCTATGGAGTCTCCATCCTCAACTGAGTCGCACCTCAACCGAGACATCAACGGAGTCATTTCAAGCTAAAGTTGCGGAGTCCCACATCTTCATCCGCATCTCAACCAAAAGTTAATTGCATTTCAAATTTTCAATGCTATATATTAAGTCTACTAAATTTAGTGCCTGTTTAGGGTTTCTGAGTAGATATTAAGAAATATACATTGTTATTTTTCTATTTTTTTTTATACAAAGTCTAGATTCATAATTTTCATAGCCTAGGGAAGAAGAGAAATTTAAATTTCATATACTTTAAGCTTTTTCATAGTTACTGCTACTATACTTTTAGTCCTACACTCCTCCTTTTACCTTTGTAAGTAGGTTTATTTAGTTTTAGTTATTTAATTGCTGCTTTTAAATCATGTTCTGCAGATCTGAGTTCAAATTTCTATGTTGGTGAACTGACAGAGTTAATAACCTGCACTCAAATGTTACCTAGAGCCACCACAACCCATCTTAACAATGAAACTGGAGTAAACCAAAAGAAAGAATATCCGTTGACTTAATTAATAATGCCTATTTATCATGAACTCTATTATTTGGTGATGACACTAACTATACATTTTGTTGTTAATTGTGCTTACTTCAAGTTCACATGATGTTTAGCAAGATAGCTATGTTTCTTTTGATTAACTTTCTTTTAAATACTATATGTTGGTAGGATTTAGTTGAATTATGCTGACTTGAGTACTTGACTAATGCATCAAACATGTTCAAGGAATGGGGATGCATGCAAGAAACAATAATCGTGTTTCTATTCTAGTATTTGAAATGACAATCATATGATGAATGGGTGGGTTAATAACCACTTGCTAATTCTAACCTTAAGAAAATAAAAATAACAAACATATGATAGTGATGTCATGTTCTTACTTTAGAAATTGTGTCTTCATGCCCGAGACCAATATGATATATGTCTATAGATGTTCTACTCAAATGAAATGGTTGTTCAGTTTCAGCATCATTATTATTGCCATTTTGTATTCTTTATATTTACCTGGTTCTGTTTATGTTGCAGCTTTGTAGGAAAGTGATTAAGGTAACAATAGTTTGTCCAGGACCTGTAAAACCATCAAGTAGTCCTGAAGCAAGTACCTCAGGAGCGGGGGGTGCCTCTGAGGTGATGACTTTTTTCTACTCTGTATAAAATTTAAATGAAATCCAATGATGAGTGATGATTCATTATCTTCTTTATTAATTATGCTATCTGGTCAAAGTTCTTTGTAGTACATATAGCTTGCTTAAACTAACAAAATAATTGTTTGAAGGCAGTAAAAGATTCTTTAATTAATTCTCCTTCATCACAGTTTTTATCTCCATTGTGCTGCAGATATAGTTTAGTGAATTTCTTGCAAGACACATTAGGGAGGAAGAAGGGATTATATTGGAAGCTGAGACATGAGATTATCTTGGAAAACACAGAGGTTTTTGGTTCTACACTATTGGCCAACGACAAGGTTTACGACTTTCCGGAGGACCCTGGTATAATCTATCTCCATAACTTTCTCTCAAACTGTTTTAGTGTCTCAACCTTGGAGTAACTTTTCAATTTGATCATCTTGGTGCATTATTCTCATGTACAATAACGCTAGAACATGATAAGTAGCATCTACTTGGAAACAATGATTTCTAGTAATAGTTTGACTTAATGTTATGATCATAATGCAGTGTGTAACATTTCATCATCCTTGGAAACAATGATTTCTAGCAACTTCCATGTTGTTGGCAGCACTGTAGTAATTGATGCTATGTCCTGGGCTATTTTTTTCTTGGGAAAAGAATTATAAGCTATGCTGATTCTTTGTTAGTTATAATCAGTTATTAAAACAAAACATATGAGAAGTTGACAATAGTTTTCCTTGATTGTCAGGAGTTCATATTGTTTGGAATCTAGACCTCAAGACTTGAGGTTGCATCTAGTACAATGGCAAAACATGGAAAAATTTCAGTTGATGCTAAGGCTCGTACTAAAACAACACATATGAGAAGAAGAAAGAAGAAATCTAAGGTATTATTGTCTCTTAGTTATTTGTTGTTTAAGTTATTGTACATATTTAACCTTGTTACTAATGAATAGACTTGGCAGTTAATTAACCATACCCTTTTTATAATGAATAGAGGTCTTCTATGCAGGGAAGAAAATCTGAAGCTCAAGATTTGGAACATCAAGATTTTGAGGTAAGTTTGTTTTGACATTTTTGTGGTATCATGACAATTTTGTAGTTGGTTGATGAAACTTTGTGGAGGAATAGGTCCATCATTACACACTGCAGGTTCTACCCCTATCACCGAACATAGAAGAAGACTAGTAAGTTATATACAATCAATTGATACCTATTTTTGAATAGAAAGAAAATTTATATTAAGTATTATTGTTGAATAGAAAGAAAAATTTGGAAAGGAACCTACTTATACAGAACTATTCAATGCTACGTACACATTTAAACGAGGAGGAGGATATGTATGCCGAAGAGCGCAACAAGTAATTGTAAGATTCCCTATTCAATGTTGCTTTAATTGAATAGTTCTGTATTAATTATATGTTTCTTTTCAATGGTTCTGTTTTGCAAATTCAATGTTGCAGTAAAGTTTTCAATGTTTCTTTTACAATTATTAATTATATTCAATGTTGCAGTATATTCAATGTTTCCTTTACAATTATTAATTATATTCAATGTTGGAGTATATTCAATGTTGCAACTTAGGATATGTAACATTCAATGTTTCTTTTCGAAGCTCAGTGGGTATATCCTAAATGCACCCATGTTAAGCAAAAATGTGAGAAATACCATATTCTGTAAATTTAACTACTGCTACTTCTTTTCCAACCTCTTTTTAGCACTGTAAATAATTTTATATTCTAAAATTATAAGTGTTGCAAAAATCACGCCTAGGCGCCAAGCGGTTGGCCACCTAGCCGTCCTAGGCGCTCTAGGCGCCTAGGCGGTCCCCTGGTGCCTAGCGATTTTTTCAACCTTGGAAATTATAGAGCTGTGTTTGAGTTTCACTAAACTGCCCAAGGATCCATTGAGTTTTACATGTTAATTAAATATCTACACGACTACACTACACTGTATGCATAAATATATGATAAATGTGAGTTCCTGTTTTGCTTAACATAGGATGAGACTGCTTACCATCTGCACTGTATGCATAAATATTTGGCTTCAAATCATTAGGTATTTTTTTTTTCAGGAAACTGTGACTGACTTGAAGCAAAAACAACCAGAAATTAGATAGAAACAACATTGTGGCTGAAGGCCACTGGTGGCATGAGAAAAGGGGGGTCCGTTTCAGGATTTGGGTCGGATACCCAACATTACTTCCCAGAGGCTACGATACACTGGAAGTCAAAGATTGGGCCATCAACTTCGCATGCATCTTGCGAGGCTCGAATTAAGCAATTAGAAGATCAGAATCAAGTAATGCATCAAAAGCAAAAAGATATGGAAGAGCAATACCGTAGTATATGTGAGACTGTCCAGAAAATGAAATCAGCATTTGCCTACTTTAGTGCACATCTTAGTAGTCCTAACTTGGATGGTATTCGCATGTAATGATGATACACAGCCCCCCTCCGATCAGTCCGATGATAATACACCCCCCACTGTTATCAAGATTAGATAGTGCAGTATTTGAATGTTTTTAACATCTATTTTGGATGGTGAAACAATTGCTACCAACCTTATTAGCATGTTTATCTTATATTTTGAGAAATTTATTTTTGATGGTGAAACAATTGCTACACCTTATTTAAATGATTGACTAATGTTTGATTTCCCTAAATTGTTAATTGTATTGTAGAATTTAATATTTTAGTGCTGAAATTTCAATTTCAATTGTAACAGGTCAAATTCATTTGATATTTGCAGAATTTTAAATTTTAATTTTTTGTTAGTAAATCTTACCGACCACTGTAGTAGTCGGTAATACAAAATTTATGTTTTTCTTTGTAAATCTTACCGACCACCAGTGGTAGGAAATATGCTCTCCTTATCCGACAATCATTAGTTCCGATGTCCTAAAAAAGAAATCGGTATTTCCGACCACCTTAACTAGTTGTTGGTAATACCTTGGGCCTTTTCACCGAATCCATAAAGTGGTCGGTAAGTTGGTCGGAAACTGTATTTCCGACCAAAAATCACCCTTTTCCGACCACCTTTTGGTGGTTGAAAAAAATACATTTTTCTACCAGTGTAGATTCATAATTATTGAACTCTATATTCACAATTACAAAACTCTGTGTTCATAATTTTCAATGTTCGTATTTCCAATTGTTGAACTCTGTATTCACAAATCACTGAAGTATATGTTCATATTTGATAACTATACAGTTTAGAAATTATGAAGCTATAGTATAGAAATTATGAATCTATAAGTTTGAAATTATGAATCTACAGTTTAGAAATTATGAATCTACAGTATAAAAATTATGAATCTATAGTATAGAAATTATGAATTTATAGTATAAAAATTATGAATCTATAGTATAGAAATTATGAATCTATAGTATAGAAATTATGGATCCAATTTTATGTACACATGCACACGATTGCACAGCATCGCGCTTCCCTTATACTTACTCTACATATTAAAAAGACCTTTATTAACTGCCCAAATATTTCTTCTTTATCTTTTCATGTTCATTATCTAATTTGTAATCAAATTTGTTTTGGGTTTGATCAAATAGAATCGTAAAAAATTATTATTATTTTTTTTTTTCAAAAAAAATAAAAATTATTATTATTATTATTATTATTATTATTATTATTATTGTTATTATTATTATTATTATTATTATTATTATTATTATTATTATTCAGTTATCGTGTATAAAAGTAGGAGTCTAATATTACATTAATGGCAGAAAACAGACATTTGAAACTTTGAAAGGGACTTATCACTGAAAATATGAAGGGGACAAAATAGCAAAAATAATTCCTCATCCATTTAATTTCTTGATTGAATATTTGAATATCGTACTTCATTGGTAAAAAAAAATATAATTTTCCAGCCTCAATTCTTTTAGGCCGGTCTTGAAAACTTGGAAAATGTTTTCTGAAAGTTGATTCATTTTTTTAAAAAATATTTTTATTTTTTGGTGTTTTATTAACTCTATTGCAATGTAATATCTGTTCATAGCTACTTGCCAATAACACCTCCATTGAGGTTTGAACTCACAACCTCCCATATAGGAGTCCAATCCAAGTGTCACCTGAGCACAAGGTGCTTGGCCCAAAGTTATTATTATATAATATTAAGTATTTTAATGATTAGAATAATTATTTATATATTAAAATAAAGTTAGAGATTAAATGTTAAAAAGTTGTAAAGTTCATCAATAACTATAATAAAAATATGTAAATAAATAACTTTTAGCTTATATCTTATATATAATAAAAATAAATACATAAATTGATAAATATAATAATTATAAATTAAAGAAATTGAAAAAATTACTTTGAAATTTTTTTAAGGGTTGTTAGTTCCGTCAAGCTAAGATTTTTATTACTGAGTTTGGCTTTGTGTGACCCATATTTAATCGGAAAATTTTATTGTGGGCCATGCATTAAAAAAAAATCATCACACAAATAGTGAATTTAGATTTACTGAATATCATATTTCTAAGTAAGTCAGTGTGTCTTGAATAAGTCCAGCTATGTCCTACAAAGAAATAAGATATTTTACAAATAATGAATCTCATTTACAGCATAAATGAGCCTAGAACTTCAATTAGTTTATACATGATAAATTGATATACCTTATGCACACAAATAGTGAACTTTATGCATATAAATAATGAACTTTCAAGTTATTTTAATGTTATTTTGTACACATCCAAATAATGAACATTACATATAAAATAATTTATACCATATACATAGACATAATGTACCCTTATGCATAGAAATAATGCATCATATGCATGCATGATCCACACAACAAATCGTTATTCGGTAGATTATGGCCCGCACAACTGTGTAGATCACGTGATATGCATGTGACCTTCCCTCAAGGAGAACCACAGAGGTGCCAATTGAGCACAAACTAAGGTACTTAGCTTACTGTTAACATTTAAGATAGAAAAGGAGAAATAAAATAAAACAAGGAAGATACACTACTACAACGGTTTTTTTTACACACATATGACGGTTTTTGAAGTGTCGTGTAAGTGACTGACGTTGTAAATAAATACTTTCTACGAAGGTACCACACGGAACTATGCAGTCGGACTCCATGTCCCGTCGCGAGAGTTCGCGACAGTCACAACCGAATGTGGCAGAATACTCTGGTCTGCCATCCACACCACTGCCGGCCTTCACGTGGGACTCGCCCCGTGGCTGGTCCCGTGTGTACAAAATGCCAGTTGAGGCAGTAGCCTCGCACCTATTGTTACCTCTCGTTTTCCTTTGAAAAATCCCATTTATAGAACACCTTTCTCCTAAAAAACACCCAACAACAACAACACAAACTTATAGCAAAGTTTCAACACCAATATACACATATATAAACACATATATCATCATTTTAAAGCTCAAAACAAGATTATACACATATGTATACCATTTACAGAACATAGAGTTAGTTTAAAAGCTAGGTTTTAGGCATCCATGGTTCATACCTCAAGCTTGCTCGCCTACAAGCACAAATCCCTCCTCTATACCTTAATGTTGATCACCTTCTCCACCTCCTAACACCCTAAACAAACAAAGAAAACACAACAACAACATCATATACATGCACATATATACGTATGCAGCAAAGGATTGGGCACCACTAGAAATTATAGAATTTTCAACCACCTGAAAGTGATCTTAAATCAAGTCGTAAAGAGATATTGAGAAAGGCAAAGCCAAAGTGGTAGAGGATGAAGTGCAAGCTCTTCCACAAACTAAAAAAGCATTTACAAAGGAGATGAAAAGAACCCAAGCTTTCTCTCAGCTTGAAGAAGAGTTCATGGACCAAACCCTAAGGTTAGACCAATCCATGTCATGCCTAGTTCACCAAGAAATCCAGTCCCAGAGGTCACAAAAGTAGCAGACCGAGCCATTGATACTAAAGAGGTCACAGACTAAGAAGTCATTGTCGAGGCTCTAGTGTCGAATGATGCTTTGAATGTTCAAGCCGAGGACACAATGAATAGTATAGACATTGTTCACCGAATGGTGATCGAGTTGTTAGACTAAATGGTAGAGACAAATGAAGTAGCGAATGATAAATCAGAACCTGCTCGAGAGGTTGAAGGACCAAGCAATGAAGCTTCCCCATCAGTTGACATTCTGAGAAATTCTCCAACCACTCGAGAGGTTGAAGAGCCGAGTGGTGAATTGGCTCGAGAGGGGGAGTTCCAAGCAGCGAGCTAACTACTCGAGAGGTTGCAAAACTGAGTGGTGAGGTTGCTCGAATAGTGGAACCGGAGACTGCCCGAAAGTTTGGTGCCTTAAGTCACCGGAGGACCAAAATGGATAAAACAAATTGATAGTCGAAGGATGTAATTAGTCAACTGAAGATGAATAGCACCAATATGGTGAAATCAACATAGTCGAGGGATCATTTTGATAATTTCCTCTAAATTCATATAATAAGTATTATGATTTCTATCATAAGTAACCAACAATTATTTTAAATTCGATCTTGTCTCATAGATTAAGTTTCGTGAGATAGATTCACACAAGTGTGAGAGTGAGCTGACATTATAAACCTCATTAAATTAATGAACCATAAGTTTTTTTTTTTTTTAATTGCATATTTTTTTTATTGTCACTTTAATAATTTAAGATAAGACGCATGAAATGTGGCGAAAAATAGCTGCATCAAAGTTTGACACGAAACGTACGTGCGGCTTTATTACAACAGCATAGTGCTTTAAAGGATGCTCTAGTATATATCTCATTACCCACTATAAGTCTTGACAGCTCTTACAAGCAGACAGTTTCTGACCAAATTTTCTAAAATAAAGAATTTCAAAAAAGAATTCTCCGTTTTATTTTTTTTACTAAATATTATAATAAATAATAGAGAAAATTTTACTTTTAATCTCAAAAATATTATGATACTATTATATTTAACTCTCAACTTTTAATTTGACTTCATTTATGCAAGAACTTTGCTTATATTAATTAATATTTGGCCATTTGTTATAATTTTTTTTAATAAATTTCACTTTTGATCCCTTAACTATTATACATGAATCACATTTGATTTTTTACTATTAATTTTTTTTAAATTATATACATAACTATGTAATTTGTATCAGATTTGGTCCTATCATTCGATTTTTAGGCCAACTATTTCCGGGAGTGTTCCTTTCGAAATAAGTAAATGCAGTGCTCCTTCCAAAAATGTTTCTTCCGGAAGAAGCAAATGCAGTGCTCCTTCTGGGAGTAGCAAATGCGGTACGTGCTCCTTCCGGAAGGAGCACGTTCAACAATAGTTCGCCAGAAAATTGGAAGGAATGACCAAATGTGATACAAATTACATAGTCATGCACATAATTAAAAAAATTTTATTAGTCAAGGACCAAAATTGAGTTATGTATAATAGTCACGGGATCAAAAGTAATTTTTTTAAAAATTTTCATCCAATTAACTTTAATTTGCTGGACAATACACTAATTTTACAACCTTAACCTCACTTCTTTTTGAAAAACATTCCAAACGAAATAATGTTAAATAATAATTTGATAGATTTTGTATGAAAAATTAAAAATTAAGAATTAAATGTGGTAATATCGAAATAGTCATGAGATTAACGTTGAAATTTTCTCTAAATAATATGCCATTCGACAATTGGCTCAAGATTTATATTCTCCAACCTCGAAAGTCAAAAGGGGCGGTCAAATCAGTGTAGCATAATTTTCATCCCTAAAGGTCATAAATTCGATTTTTGTCAACATCCTCTTAGTCAAACATACAATTCAAGATCTTACTAATGTTGTTTACCTCTTTGTGTGGTTTGTAAATTATTACACAATAGTGAAATTTACCCAAGCATATATAATCGAATTGTTCAACTCTATGACAAATGACAACTTATTAAATACTTTTAACAAAATTTCGTAAGATAAGTGGTGTCCAATAGAAAAAAAGTATATTGATAAATGGATAATGTTATATGGAACAAATTTTATTATCATATATGATTATTTTATTAATTCGTAATAATATGTACCTTAGCAAATAAATATGATTGAATTTGAATATGATAATTGTATGTAGCAAGGTATACATCTATTGTGTATCAGGATGAACATGTTTAAGTGAGAAAATGTACATCTTTTTTTTTTTTTTTTTTTTTTTAAATAATGTAAACTGATCACATTGTCAATTTAGGATTATCTTATGGACAATATTGAAAATCAAGGAAAAAATAGTAACATTTTCTTAGTAATTATGAACTTTGAATGTGCATTGGATTAAACTTGATAGCGTATCAATTGATAACGGACAGTGCACTAAAAATGTACTAATAATGCACTAAAAATGTACTAATAATGCACTAAAAATGTACCAATAGTGCACTCTAATTTTTTTTTGTTTTTTTGTTTTGTTTTTTTGTTTTTTTTTTTTTTTTTGTTGTAATAATAGATCAATACACCTTACAATATAAATAAACTTGAGTATACTCTTAGTTATCTATGGATGGATGCTCAAGTTTGTCCTGTGTACAACAACAAAATTCATAATATTTAAAATACCATTGTTTTTTTCTTTAGATTTTTAACATTGTCTATCAAATCATCTTAGATGGACGGATTAGATCAATTCGCATTTTATACGGGGAAAGTAATTCTCATTTTATCCTAATTATATATACCAAGAATCAAGAGTAATATTTGGATTAAAATTATTGTCTTGCTTTATTTTTTATTTTTATTTTTTTTATATTAGTTATGTAAATGAACAACTAAATTTGCAATCAAATTAGTAATTAAATGATTAAATTTCCAATAATTAAAAGTTAAATATTAAATATATAATGAAGTCAATAATTGAATGACTAGATATATAATAATTGATTCATTTGGATTATATTTATATTTTAAAACAATTAAGAGGCAATAAGTGTAATTTTATTTTATTTTAACAATTATTTAGCATGCATATGATCTACTGATAATACTTATTAGGGAAAATGACACTTTTTCCCCCTGAGTTATATACTTATAGCATTTTTTCCCCCTGAATTATTGAAGTGGCTATTTTTCCCCCTGAAATGTTAAATGGACATATTTACTCTTAAAATAAATATTTCATTTTTTTCTCCAACAAATTATGACCATAAGTTGGTTCAAACCAAACAAACACTATAGCAACCAAATCGAAATATTCCAATTACAATTTAGAATCGAAACCCGATATTTAGAGTTTATTAAAATCGTGAACCGGAACGGACGGTTCATGTTTCGAATTGAAAAAAATAAAATACATTTATTGTTGAATTTAGACTATTTTAAAATAAAAACTAAAATTTTAAAATAAAGACAGTTCAAAATCGCGAACCTGATCCGAAACCGCCGATTTACGGTTCAAGATTCAAATTTTTTATACATAATTTTAATAATTTGACATCTAAATATTGGGTTCTAGATCTGAATCATAACCGGAAACTTTTAATTCGATTGTTTTAGTGTCCGGTTCAGTTCAAACCGAACCGTGGTCATCCCTATGTATACGCAATAATTTGTTGGAGAAGTAAAATAAATAAAATGTTTACTTTAAGGATAGAAATGTCAATTTAATATTTCATGGGAAAAAAACACCACTTTTAGAATAATTGAGGGGGCTAATGTGCTTACCTAAATAATTGAGGGGGGAAAAGTGCTATAAGTATATAACTCAGGGGGAAAAAGAGCCATTTTCCCTACTTATTATATTCTTTTTCGCTTTTATCGACCAGCATCTAAGGATAACGACATTGGCAGCAAGTTGGTTCACATAATTGGCCTAAAATGAAAGAGAGTTCTATAGAATTGTCTAATTTCAATATTTGGATAAAAACCTTAAAAGCATGTTTGCTAATTTGCGAATGAAAACTTGGAAAATAAGGCCTTCATATAGGGAGTGCAAATTTTGATTAAAACCAAATTAATTGACTGAACTGAAAATTAAAATTAATCAGTCGATTATTGATCGAGTTTTTTTTTTTTTTTTTTTTTTTTTTTTTTCAGTTCAGTTAATAGTTTTGTATTAGAGTTAATTCCACCAAAGGTCCCTTGTCTTTGGTAGTAATTCTAAATTTAGTCTCAGGCTATCGTTTTTGCCATTTAACATCCCAGACTATTAGTTTGTGGACACTTTTAGTCATTTTCATGACTTTTTCTATTTTAAGGGCATTTTTGTCTCTTCATATTTTTTTAGTTATTTTTCTAGTTTCAAACAGTTTAATTGGATTAGGACTTTACTAAACATCGGTTGAAAAATATGGTTACTAAAAATCAGATGTTACCTAAAGTCCTAAACCAATTAAAGTGGTTGAAAGTAGAAAAATAACAAAAACCAATGTGAAAAGACAAAAATGCCCTTACTAAAAATAAGAAAAGTCATGAGAAGGACTAAAAGTGTCCAAAAAATAATAGTCTGGGATGTTAAATGGCAAAAATGATAGTCTGAAACTAAATTTGAAATTGCCATCAAAGACAAACGACCTCTGGTGGAATTAACTCTTTTGTATTATTAAGAATTTTGGTTATTGGTTTGTTTTTTTTTTTTTTTTTTTTTTTTTGAAACGTTGTTGGTTAATTTAGTTTTAAAATGTTCGCAAATTGAAGTTTTGATTGAATCATCAGAGTTTAGACACCATTTAGATTTTTTTTTATACATAATTTAATAATGCATATGCATATTCGAAAAGACTTGTATTATGGATATATAGACTAGGACTATGTGGTCCAATGGTACCCGGGTTGGACTTTCATGTGGAAGGTTGTGAGTTCGAGCTTTAGTGGAGGCGTTATTAGCTCTTTGGGTTTCAATAGGTTGAGAAAGTATATGAACAGATACTACAATGTAATAGAGCTAGTAGCATTCAAAAAAAAAAAAAAGTATTATGGATATATGGGCGATTGAATTTCTAGAATTGTATTATGTATGATAGAATTTGAAAACTTGCATTGTGGATTTCTGTTTGCTTTTGTTTTAAATATTAACATGTCCATTAATTGGTCAACTAAAATAAATTCATTTCATATAAAGTCAATAGAAAACTTTGATTTGATTAACTGTTAGAGCATTTAGAATTTTGATTCAATTGGTTAACCAAAAGTTTGGTTAATAGTTAATCGACATAACGATTTGCACGCTCTTGCCCTTATTCAATTGGAAAAAAAAAAGTAAATTAATCATTCAATATATATAATAGAAGGTAAAATCTCATATGAGACCTTCTCGCGAATCATCATTCATAAGATGTGTTTAAAATTTTTATAAGTATTACACTTTCCGTCATAAATATTACAATTCTTTTGGTAAATAATTTTTTAACATTTAATATTACATGTCTTCTTTGCCGATAATTGTTAGATTTTTTGTAAAGTTGTCATTCCCGAAGTGACTATTGTTAAGGGGGTGATAGATTTGTTTGTGGAGGCCTCTGGACAAGCTGTGAAATATGAATTTATGATAAATCAACTTTGACTTTCAGCAAGAATGTGAATGTGGAAACCAAGAGGGTTGTCAGTGGGGTTTTAGAGATGAGGAGGGTAATTTGAGTGGTAATTATTTGGGCCTTCCTTCTCTAATAGGCAGGAACAAGAGGGAGAGCCTTGGATTTATTTAGGAAAAGATTGTGGGGACGATCAATAGTTGGACTAATAGATTTCTATCTTGGGTTGAGAGGGAAGTCCTTTTAAAGAATGTTATCCAAGTTATTCTAACGTATGCTATGAGTGTTTTCCAATTCCTTTTGGAGTTGGGAGAGAGAAATTGAGCGTGTTATGAATGGGTATTGGTGGGGCTGTGAGGGGGAGAGAGGCAGGGGCATTTGCTGGAAGGGTTGGGAAACCTTATGTGTTCGAAAATAGTGGGAGGTATGGGGTTTCGCTGTATTTGAGAGTTTAATATTTCCCTTTTGGGGAAACAAGCGTGTATACTCATTCAATTCCCTAACTCTTTGATGGCAAGGGTTTATAAAGCCAAGTATTTTCCTAAAACCTCATTTTTCGAAGCACATCTTGGGGGGAACCCTTCTTTCGTTTGGTGTAGTGTCCTTGAATCTCAAGAGGTTCTTAGAGGTATCTATCGTTGGAGAGTGAGGGATGGGAATTCTGTTCATGTGTGGGGAGATCCATGACTTCCTAATAAAACCTCGCCTTAAAAAATAGGAAAATAGTGACGGACCATTTCCGTCGCTAAACAGGTAAAAACCGTTGCTAAGTATTTAGCGACGAATTTCGTCCGTCGCTAAAATGAGCAACACTAGAATTTAGCGATGCAATTTATTTCCGTCGCTATCATCAATGACGAATATTTCCATCGCTAAAAACAACCCGTCACTATATTTCTCCCGGCGATGGTTTTGATGTCAAAATTTTCGAGGGAATAACGACGGAAACTTCCATCGCTAAATCTAGCGACGAAATATCCGTCTCTAAACCAACAAAATATCCATAGCTAGATTCCTACCACGATGATCTGGTGATGAACTTTACAATGGAATAGCGACAGATTATTTCGTCGCTACTTATAATGTCAGAAATTTTCGTCGCTATTGTTCGTCGCTACATGTAGCGACGGAAATTGTCGTCGTTAATTTGTTTTTATTATTTGAATTTGATGCCATTTAGCTACAATTTAGTGACGGAAATATCTGTCACTAAATTTAACTACAGATTTTTCGTCGCTATTTCGTTGCCATTTTTTATTTTATTTTATTAGATACTTAGCTACAGATTTACTATAATATTTGTCTGTCACTAAATTTTAAATTTTTTTTAAAAAAAAAAAATTTACCAACTAATTAATATCACATACCTGCATTAAACCTATAATATACGCCAATAATAATATAATTGTAAAATATATTTATATTAAAACATTCATACTCAATAACAATAACAAAAGTAAAGCGATGTGTAATGTTACATCGTTAGAAACAGTACCAAATATATTAATAAACATAGTCTAATAATCTCCTAAGTTTTCATCATTTGAATAAGCAGAATGTGCAGCTTGAGTAGTTGGAGAGGTGGTGGCATAGAAGTCGATAGAATTCCATTCCGACGCAACTCATCCATCAAACTTGTAATCTGAGCCTACATTTAATTTCTTTCAGCTTGTAGTTTAGCCTCCATCTTAGCCTCCATCTCAGCTTGCATGGTCTCTATCTGTTGATTCACCATCTCGTTCATTACATCTTGATAAAGTTGTGAAGTAGCAGATGACCCACGACTATTCTCGCTGATAAATGAGGATGCCTTACTCCCTAAGTCATAAATACGTTGTTTTTTTACCCCACCAACAACATCCACATACAGCTATGACATGTTTATACTTGGTGACTTAGTTGACCCTTCAGCTTCTTGCGTTGTAGCTGCATGTTGTGCTTGTATTTCGTCATACAATTAAAAACATATACAAAATAAAAGAAGTATACAAAGGCCTATAAAAATTTATTTTTATCTATTTAACAATATATTATTGTTACGTTATACTTACACCGATTCTCTTTGACGTCTCATCAATGAACATACCATTCTTCTTTTTGTGCATTTGCTCGAAGCACTCAAACAGATTAGGCTCCTTTTGAAGTTAATCTCGCTAATAAACAAGCAAAAACAATAAAATGATACTTAACTTGTAAAATATATAGAAATAATAAATTTGTAAGTAAAATGTATTACCAATTTGTGATAGTGCTCAATAGCTGATTTAGATCCTCTGGTATGTCGAGAACATTACGTACCGGTTCTTTCCACCTCATTCATTCTATTCTTGCGTTGTTCTTCAGATTTAGCTTTCACGTCAGGCCTATCTCAATATGCCTCCCAAATGCGTCATGTTTCTTCAGCTACACACGATGGCCTCCTAGTTGAAGTCCATTTCGCCTTGAATTTGGAGACCATATCTGTATAGCGTATGCTAAAATCTCTGTGAACTTATTTGTCAATAGACTCATCCCACTTGTAAAATTTCTGTAACATTACAAATTTATCAAATATAAGCAAAGCACAATAGATAAATTAGTGTAAAACTATCCATAAAATGCATTGGACAAAGTTACTGACGAAAATTTAATAGCATTCTAGCTTCAAGAATTAACCACAATATTTTCAAAATCATATCGTGAATTTAACTTAAATTCCCCAAAGTATGACTCATTGTACTCGTTAGACACATTCTTCCAAGTATATCCATTAGGATAGATCATTTGCATGAATATTTCTTTCATTGTAGCTGAACATGAGTGAGAAGGTATCAACATGTACATATATAAGAGATGAATAAAGATAAAAATAATATACACATAAATGTTAACATAATAACACATTTTTACCTCACATCCTATACATGAATAATAGGAAAATCACAACCAATAGATGCTCCTGCAATTGATGAGGATGTGGGTGGAGTAGTACAGTCTGATGGTGATGGAATCGGCAAGTTAGTTGGTGAACCAATAGAAGCAGGTGATGACACAATAGGTGGAGATACACAGTAGGAGGAGGTGCCACAATAGGTTCAACAGGAAGTGGTGTAACCAATGCACCTCGCCCACGTCCTCTTATGCGTCCAGCTCTACTACCACCTCGTGTCATCTAAAATAAAATATAATAAAGTTAAATATCATATAACTATTACATGTTCATTTATTATATGAACTATGCTCTAACTATGAGTACCATTATCAATATCTCCTATTACTGAATACTGAACCTCTACTTGAGTCATCTATTTCTTCCTCTAACTAAAGTTCATCTTCGATGTCACCATGTTCGCCATCAAGTTCTATCACCCCACCATTTGGGTCATTTAAATGCAATGGGTCCTTATCTATTTGCACAAGATCATGATTGTCATTAGTTTCCTCTTGAAACGGTGCAGGTATTAGTGATTCTTTAGTAGATATAGATGATTTAGGAACTTCTACATTAGATCTCGCTTTAATTTTGCAAACAGCCCATCAGTCAAGCTTGTCGCGACACAAACTTGGGTATGTACAATAATAAACTTGAGCGGCTTGCATTGCTAGAATGAATGGTTCTCGTGCACTTTTTGTTGATTTATTTTTTCTTCCTTGGAATACGTTTGGCATCATGTAGTAAGAAATTAAACAAGGTGAATTAAATGAACACTTCATTTGCCAAGAGAAAGGGGGATGGATCCCCATCTATATATTATTACAGTTTAATATTTGAAACAACATATAATTTTTTTAAACAAATACATACCGGATATAGCGGAGGAGGCAGCGGTCAGCAGAGGAGGCAGCGGCGGTTGGCGGAGGAGGTAGCACCGTGGCGGTGGGTAGTCAGAGGAAAATCACAATGGTTAGAGGAAAATCGCAAATGGGAATGCAAAATCCTTAGGGTTGCAGCTTGTTTATTTTGTTAACATTAAGTTCTCAAATCTAACGACGGATTCTGGGGTCCGTCGCTATATAGCGACGGCTTTCGGAGTCCGTCTCTAGAGTTAAAAAATCCTTCCAGCTTATTTTGAAATCCCGCTTGGAAAATGGTGACGGATTTGAAAATCCGTCACTACAATGTTAAAAATCCGGATCGTAAGTTTAGTGACGGAATTGAGAAAACATCAGTAGGATGTTAAAAAAAATTCTGATATATATATATATATATATATATATATATATATATATATATATATATATATATATATATATATTTCACGACGGATTTAAGAATCCGTTGCTAATATGTAAACAAAAATGAATCTGGCTTGAAAATGTAGCGACAAATGAATATATTCACCGCTAATATGTAGCAATTAAAATTAATGAATTAGCTCGTAAAAAATTCGTCGCAAATTTGTCTCTAATTTTTGCGCTAAAATTAGCTACATATTTAACAACGGATTTCTTTCGTCGCTAATCCGTCATTAAAGCTCTATTTAAGAAAAAATTAAAATCTGTCGCTACATTAGCAACGGAATGTGTCCGTTGCTAAATTCGTCACTATTTCTACATTTTTTTTGTAGTGTTACATTCGAACTTCTTTGACAGATAATGTTGGTGTTACCAAACTCAATGATCTTTTGAACGAGGCAAAACTCGGATGGGAAGATAGTGTGATTGAGGAGGTGTTCGACCCTGCTGATGTGTAACTCATTAAAAGCATTCCTATTGCTGAAGTTAAGATCGAGGACAAGATCATTTGGATGTAGGATGAGAAAGGATAGTATACTGTCAAGAGTTACTACAAAAAAAAACTTGCTGGAGATATGCAAGGTCATCAAGTTCCTCTTTGGACCAAAATCTGGAAATTGCGCCTGCCTCCGAAAATTAAAGTGTTTTTCTAGCAGGTATGTTCTGGTTCTCTACCAAATCATGATTTATTGAGAATTTGGAGGGTTCAGGTTCCATCTCTATGTCAACTTTGTAGCATGGAGGAAGAGTTTGTATTCCATATTTTCACTATATGCTCTTTGGCAAGGAGTTGTTGGGATCTCATTGGGTGACCAATCAAAATTGTGTTTCATTCTGGGAGTGGCTGGAAAATAATTTTCATTCCCTTTCTGACAATGATTTCTGCTTGATGATTGATGTTTGTTGGAGGATTTGGGAAGCCAGAAATGAAAAAATTTGGAACAATATTGTTTTATCAACCAATGATGTTTTAGGAGCTCAATCATTCTTATTGGAGTGGCAATTGGATGGCGAACCAAAGCACAAGTCATTGGGATTCAAATTATGTTCAGGACGCTAAATGGGAAAAACCACCAGTGGGATGGTTTAAGCTTAACGTTGGTGCAGCCTTGGATTGTAGCATTAGAAAGATAGGCCTAGATTTTGTCCTACGAGATGTTGGAGGTGTGTTTGTTGCAAACAAGGAATTTCCATGGACTGGATTGTTTAAACCTATGGAAGCAAGCTATTGGCGTAAAAGAGGCTTTAAAATAGATTAATGATCTCAACCAGGATTCAATTCAATTAGAAACTGACTGTCTTTATGTCGTGGACAGCATCAAGAATCCTCACTTATGTTCCTCTTTTGATCTTATCTTTAATGATGTTAGAGAAGTAGCTAATTTTTTTTTTGAAATATTAGCTTTTTGTTTGCTAAACGGTTTGCAAACAGGGTTGCCCATTTGTTAGCTCAATAGTTTCTCGGTCCCGTTCCATTATGTTGTTCTTGCTCTTGAGCTAGACTCTACTTAATATATTTTCTCGTTTTCTCTCAAATAAAACATTTAATATTACATTTTTATTTACAAGTATTATATTTTTCATCAAAAGTATCACCAACATTTTTTTTCATAAGGACACCTCCAATGGGAAGAGAAAGAGGGGGAGAAATGAGGAAATAATGATTGAAGGAGAGAGGAGATACATGCTCCGGAGAGACGGTTCTCTTAGGAGCATGTGCACTAAACCGTGTGGCACGTGGGTAGCAAGCGCTAGTGGAAAGGCGTGTGCTATCCACACACCTTTTTTCAGTCGTAGAGGGTGGGAACAACTGTTCACAGACGGTGATCTCTATGGTCGAAATGCATGAAAATATCATGTGGTCTGTGGAAGCTTAAATGTTATTGTTGGATTTGTTGCATGAAAATATCCTGAATTAAGTATAAGTGTATAATAGATACCCATCATTACAAAAGGAGAGCATCATTGAATCTGGACCTCAACTCTCAACTCAAGAAGAGCATGGAGGACAAGCCCAAGGCACTGAGACAAATCCTCAGCAGCCTCAGGTGACTCATGTTGTTCATGCAAAGAAGATGAAAGAGGTTGAGTCTAGATTCAAAGTCTTGGATCACTTTGAAAAGATCCTTGATTCTAAGGAAAAATTAATTAAGGGGAAGTACTTGTACTGTGCAAAAATTTTTGCATGTGAGTCAAAAAAACATGGAACTCCCTCTTTAAGAAATCATATGTTTGACTATCTAAAAAATCCTCATTCTATGGATACAAGGAAGTCAATGCTCACTTTCAATGTTGTATCAACCTCTGCAACATAGGGTTCGGGGGGGGGGGTGTGGGGGGGTTGTTGGAGGAATTGGGGACTTGGGTGTTTAATTAGGAGGTCATTAGGAGGGCTTTATGTGAGATGATTATAATAGATGAGTTTCCCTTTAGGTTCGTTGAGGGGCAAGGGTTTAGAAGATTTATTGTAGTTGCTTGTCCTATGTTTCAAATCCCTCTAGGTGGACCGTTTCACGAGATATTTACCAAAGATGCCTAGATGAGAGATTAATCCTTAAACAACGCTTTAAGGGTAGTAACCGAAGAGTAATCTTAACCACTGATATATGGACCTCTGTCTAGATGATAAATTACATGTGTATTAATGCACATTTCATTGATGATCAATGGAAGTTGAATAAGACAATCATATCATTTGTCCATGTTTCATCTCATAGGAAAGAATATGTAGCCAAGGCCTTAGAGAGTTGCTTAGTTGAGTGGGGAATTAAGAATGTTTTTATTGTGACTATTGATAATGCCTCTTTCAATGATACTGTCATGGGGTTTTTCAAAACTAAATTACTGTCTTGGGGTACAACTTATGTTAGGTGTCAGTACATACACATGAGGTGTATAATCCATATTCTGAATTTGGTGGTACAAGATGAGTTAAAGTTTGCTGATAATTCTCTTAGGAGGGTTATGGATGTAGTGAGATGGGTTAGGAACTCACCTGCAAGACTTAAGAAGTTTAGAGATATTACTTATCTGATTGAGGTGGAAACCAAATCTACTTTCCAGCTGTATTTTCCAACCAGATGGAATAACACTTACATAATGCTCAACAATGTCATTCAGTACCAAAAAGTTTTTGAAGCATATTAGGAGAATAATACCTCATTTTTTGTTGACCTTGCTGATTATTTACCTTCTTAATCTTGCTTGGTGTTTTGTGCAAAGCTTGATAACTTTGCTGAAAAGTTTTTATGACATGACTATGAGAATTTCTTGTTCTCTTTATGTCACATCTAACACTTTCTTTAGTAAGATCTCTTATCTTAATTTGATATTCGATGACATGATTGGAGCTGAAATTGGTTCTGAAAAGGTAATAAAAACCTATTTTGTAAATATGTAATCTATATTTTTTTAAAACCTTGTTTGATTTCTGCTTACTTTCTTGAGTGATGCATACTTGAATTTTTGTGTACATGCAATGTGGACCTCAATGAAAAATAAGTTTGAAAAATATTGGGGGATCCTGAAATAATGAACTTATCGATATTTTTTTGCCAATATTTTGGACCCTAGACTCTAGAGATAAAGTTGAATATATGTCTGACCAGTTTGTCCAACTGTATGTTGAAGTGAAAGGGAAAGCTTGTTTTGAAAAGGTTCAAGCTACAATGATTGAGTTGTACAATGACTATATATGCAGCTACATATTATGTGAACGTGCAATCGGAATCCTCTACTGCCCAACTTGTTCAACTTGTGAATGTGCAGCCTATCCAATCTCAAACTATAGTTGGTAGGCCATAGTCTAGATTGTAAAGCCAAAGAACGGAGAGTGGTTGAAATAGTAAATAGACTGAGCTGCATGTTTATTTGAGTGAGAATATTGTGGATGATAAAGAAGATTTTGATGTTCTTAGATGGTGGAAATTAAACAGTGAGAGATTGCCCATTCTCTCAAAAATGGCAAAGGATGTGCTAGTAGTACCAATATCTACAATAGCCTACGAAAGTACTTTTAGTACTAGTGGTAGGGTGTTAGATTCATTTAGGAGTTCCTTAACTCCTAAAATTGTGTAAGCCTTAGTGTGTACACAAGATTGGTTGAGATTACCAAATCAACAAATACAAATTGAGGAAAATATTGATGATTGTGAAAGGCTTGAAAAAGGTGTACTCTTTTCCATTTATGTTATTCCTTTATACTGAAATACTTTCTGTTTTAGTGTTTTTAACTAAAAGTTTTTTATTTGCGGTGTTGCCAACTGGAGTTAGAAGTGCTGGAACTAGTTCATCCCTTCCAACCAGTGCAGTAATATTTTTTTATTTCAACTTTCTTTCCAATTCTGTGATTCTTTAAATATGTGATTTGCTATTAATATATTATCTCATGTTGTAATTTATTAAATTTTGAATTACTAACTGGCAAGTGACAACTAGGACAACTCCTGGACAATAGCTTGGCAACAATTAATTTGTTACTGTCTTGAATCTTGACCCCTTCAATCATTGAGTAAAAAACAAATATATTAATATCAGTTCAGTGAGCTTTAGCCTTTTGCCTTGATTCATTGATTGAATCTTGAGTGAAGGTCTTATGGTAATCTGATATGATATATCACTCTCCATTCCTCATTTACTTTTTACTTTTTTACTTTTTCAGTTTTTTTTTTTTTTTTTTTTTTTTTTTTTTTTTTTTTTTTGCTATGATGATGCTTCCACCTTTGTCTGAATCAAAGGATATTGGGTTGGTATAATGGTCATGAGTTTTGAGTTTTCTTCCAAAAGTCAAGTAGCAATTTTCCACCAATCCTACCTTGATATGAAAATATAGCAAGCTGAGCCTTTTTTTCTTTCTCAGCACAACTGTGATAGTGTGGTTCCAACTTCTAAGTTCCTATAATACATTTACTTAACTTTGTGTTTTTAACTTTGAGTAGGAAGATGATGAATGCTGAGTGCCTAAGTTGCTGACTGGAGTGACTGTTGATGTTGAAGACTTGAAGTTGTAATCTTATAATTTGTAAAAGTGTTGGAGATGGAAGTGGAGGAATAACCGCATTTTCAATGGAGAAGTGAGAACCATCAGTGAGAAGATGGAGTGGCTCCATAGGCAGATTGATGATATTGAAGCTGCAATAGACAGGAGCTTAGGACTAGGACAAAGGCAAGAAGGCGAGAACCGACGCTGCCAACTGTGGAGACCACCAGAGCCTGGATGGATTAAGCTAAACACCGATGGGGGCACCAGAAGAGACAATGATGCAGTGTGTGGAGGAACTTTTGGAATGCAAATGTTGAGTACTTAGGCGCCTTCGCTAAACACATTGGGACATGTGGTGTGGTAGAAGTAGAACTATGGGGAATTCATATTGGCATGAAGAAGGCGTAGGAAATGGAATACCGGAAAGTGATAGTTTTGTCGGACTGTTTAAAAGTAATATCATTGATTAACAGCTCCAAAGAATACGAAGGTCCTGGTAGCAATCTCGTATCTTGGTACAGAGAATCAAAACAACACCAGTGGGAGATCCGTTTCATTCATGCACCCCGTGAGCAAAATAGAGCAGCTGACAGGCTCACTAAACACGCCTACAAACACGATGACAACATCAGATGGTTCGAGAGCCCTCCGAGAGAAATTCAAAGAACCCTGTGCGAAGATGAGCTAGGCCTACTTGGCCAGACGAATGTAATGAGAGTCAGATACTGACTTTTGAATATGCTTCCCACTCCTTAGAAAAAAAAAAGTGTTGGAGATTTGGAATGTTGGAGTTGTACAATAGACAATATAATTTTGGAAAATGTAATTTTGTATATTTCTAAATTTGTATTTTAGTTTTTGTATAAAATTTTAAGTTGTAATATGTAATTTGTATTCTATAACTTGTAATGTTTTGTTCACTAAACTATAAGTTTATAAGGTTTAACTAGTGTAGTTTGAAGTTGTTAATTTTTATTACAATCCAAACAAAATCAAAATCTAACTAAAACTGACCAAACCTCGAACAAATAGTATCCAATGTGATTTATACTTGAAAGTAAACAGATTGGGTATAAATTTTACAAACCGAAGTCCGAACGGGAGGGCAGTTCACAAAATCAAACCGCCTGAACCCGTCCGGGCTTCTGTGGATTTTTTTTTTCAATTAATGGTAACAAGTAGAATTGTAAAATTTGTAATTTTTCTATCAAAATTGCAAGTCCACTTTTATTTTTAAATTATTATTATTATTATTTCCAAAAAAAAATTTATTATTATTATTATTATTATTATTATTATTATTATTATTATTATTATTATTATTATTATTATTATTATTATTATTATTATTATTATTATTATTATTACATTATTGATAAAAGAATAATTTTTATAACATGATAAGAAAGTTGGGCTACTTTTGAAAGAGAAGAGAGAATTGAACAAATTGAGAACCAATAGTGACGTGACATTTTGAAATTGAGAAATAACGGGTCAAATAAAAGAAGATATTATCAATATAATATGGAAAAAGTGTCAAATAGGTCATTAAACTTATCCATTTTTTGCAAGTGTCAATGAAGTTAAAAACATGTATAATCGGACAATTAAATAAGCAAAATATGTATAATTGAGATATTTTCTAATTTCTTTTAATGTAATTTGAGTCGAAAACTGATGGGGATATAGGTCGTGGGCTATGTTGGGAAAGCCCATTGGTTGACCCATGGTATTTGCTATGTTAGGTGGCCCGTGGATTGTGTGTGTTGGCCTAGGTGGATGGCGTGTGCTGGTTTAGAAAGAAAAGGGCCACCGTTGGCTGGGCACCGACCGTCGGAGGGCTCAGCTCGCCAGCTTCTCATGCCTGGTGCGTCGGGTGCATCACACAACGCCTTAGCCGCACGGCCTAGCGTCCCATGACCACACTACAGATGCCTTAGGGCGTGGTTGGTGGTCGGGAGAGGGGGATTTGGTGGTCATGGCCTCTGTTTGTCGCGGTGTAGTCAGTGGGGGGTGATGCTCACCTCGTCGCATTGCCGACGTCCTTTTGTTTGGCGTCTTTTGATCGAGGTCTAGGGAGACGAGGTATGGGCAGGTGGTGAGAAGTGTTACACGTGGTTGGTGGAGGTGAGATTGCATGGATTGCATAGACGTGGATGGTATCGAGGAGTTGAGCTGCAGTATAAAAGGAGAGGTGCCTGCATCAGTGTCTGAAAACTACAGGTATTCTAGTTCGATGGTCTATTGTCCGTTGTTTCAACCTATTCACTAGGGGTCAATTCCCATTAGTTGCACTATCATTCTTAGTATTTCCTAGTCCATTCTTTGGACCGTGGTATTTGTTTCTTATTTCTTATTTGGGCTGCCGTTTCAGGCTAGTATCACGGACTTTGTACGTATCATTTTGGGCCTAGCACTCTTAGCAATGATAATATTATTTTCCTACTTCCTCCCTATACTACCATACCCGATTTTATAGTGTACCCAGTCTCGACAAAATCATAAAAAAACATTTCAATCATTCATTCTAACTAGTATGACAAGTGAAAAGACGACTTTTAGTACATTACCATGTAAAATGATATGATCAGATAACTTTTTAAATTCAGCAATTCAATTGTATAAAAATTATAAATTTAGTGACGTATTGGACACTTTTGTTTTTTCTTTTTCATTTTTCCATAAAATATAAGAAGTCTGTAAATGCAATATGCAATAGAGTGCGGCCTAATTAGAATTGTGTAATTCACGGCAGTGACAGCCATGTCTCGTGGTGCGTACTTGTTATTGTTCAGTGTTCCTGTTCCGGATTTAGGCAAGTACGAGTGGTGAGCCATTTTAAAGCTGGAAACCGAATCTTCCATCATCTCATCTCCTCCTATTCACCCATCCCATCCCCATTTCTATTCCCTCCGCTGTCAAAAACACCTCTCTTATTTCTCTCTCTCTCTCTCTCTCTCTCTCTCTCTCTCTCTCCTATTTTGCATTTTTTGTTTGGATTCGAAATTCTCGTTTTTATAAACACTGAATCACTCAGTTCCGTCTTCATCCCTCTCTCTCATTCTCTCTCTCTCTCTCTTCTCAGTATATCACCAATATACTTTCTCTCTCCCTCTCCTCTCCCAGAGACCACATTTTGAGTGCTCTGCTTTTCTCCCTTAAGCCTGCGAAATGAAGGTATGATTCCTGATTCGCTTAATCTAGCATTATGCTTCGCTATATCTGTGCAGCATATATACACACTTCCGAACCTTAGATTCTGGTTTTGTTGGGAGAGAATCCTTGCTTTAATTTTGAGGAATCATCGGGATCTCTTTCTGTAATTCTGTCTGTCTTCGGCTACTTTTTAAGAAATGATCTCGATCGCTTTTCGCTTTTGCTTGCATTCAGTATATATATATATATATATATATATATATATATATATATATATATATATATATATATATATATATATTTCTCGAATTTTGATTCCTTAATAAGATGGAGTTTTGGTGTTTGTAGAAGTTTGTGATTACATTGGATCTGATGGATGAGAAGGACAAGCGCAAAGCGCTGAAGACCGTCGCTGCACTCCCAGGTAAATCTTTGTCTTAACTCTTAATCCCCAAGTTTGATTATTCCAAGAAAAATATAAGGTTTGTTTTATGGTTTAGACTTCAAAAATAAGAATAAAAATCATAGTCAAGTGTTTGTTCATAATTTTTTAAAATACAATTATAAAATTGATTACCCTTCAATTAAAACTTATATTTCAATATTGGTAATTATTCTAATTCTATTATACTACTAAACATGCAAAATATTTTTATCAAAACTCATTACCATTTTAAAATATTTGATTTTTATTCCGATTTTGATCGATTTTGTGTTTGTTGATGTTGAGAAAATGATCGGATTACTAATTTACTAGTTCCATTTCGTGATTTTCGTCTCACATGTAACTCATTCATGATCAAATCATCAGTTTTTTTCTTCAAAAAAAAAATCATCAGTTTTTTTTTTTTTTAATTAAACAACAATTTGACACGTCTTACTTGTTATATTACTTATAATCGATTGTTACCCACTTTTTTTTTTTTTTTTAAATAAATGTTACACTGTGCAGATTTGTACTCCACTATTTTGTACTACACAGTACACTACCTTTACTTTACTTTTCATTGTTATGTATTAATTAATTGATTATTAATTTATTTTGTGATCTATATTTTTTTTCTACACAATTCAAATCTTGAATATGTAGTTCTAATTTATTTAGTACGTCAGATAATTTATTTAGTAATTATAAGATTTTAAATTTGATTCATCGTAGTGTATTTGTGTTCAATAGTTGTTGAGAGCTTTTTTGTAAATTTAAAAGTATAATTAGTAGTTTTGGGTGACAATGAAAATTTATAGCCATTACCCGATAGTGTATATTAGTAAACTCCACCATGGGTGATCCTGATCGACAAAAGATCACAAAAAAATAAATTAACCTATTTTAGTAACGGACTCAAATCAAGAAAACAATTTAAACTCCTGATTTTGTTGTTATAATTTTCATTTTCGTAAATAATATTTGTGTTATTGGGAATAGTGAAAATAATAGAAAAAGTACAAATGAAAAAGAAAATTGTCGTAGGTATGGCGTGGAGCCACATCGACTGGGGCCACAAATTTGTAGGCTGTTCAGCACCGGAGCACTAGAGTTTGACATGTAATCAAGTTGTGTTTGAATAAAATTGTGGGCATACTTGTATTGAAAAACATTATTTAATTATGGGTGGATTATCAAACCATTATTTAATTTATTGGTGGAGGATTATCGAAAACATCATTTAAGTTTGTTTATGGTGGCCAATACTTTTCTTCAGTCCTTTCAGAGCCCTTATAAGTCATGTTTGTTATTATTATTATTGCTTCCAAGTGCCAATTCACAATGGCTAACTTTATTTCCAAGTAAATTCTAAATATTTCACCTTGCCTTCTAATTTATTGTTGGCAGCCACCAGCCAGGGTGGGTGAAAGGCTGCTATATGTCTATAGAATTTTTAAAAGACTTGTTACATTGTAAAGGTAAAAAATATTCTCAATTCTTATACATGGATTAAGATTCATATTAGATTGTAAACCCTAATTTTTAAATTTTGTGTTTAATACATTCTGAATTTGCAGACTTGTAGTTAACAATTTATATACCTGTAATTAAAATAATTACAAAGACATAACTACAGAAACATAACATGATAATTACAAATAATAAATGGTTAACTGTAAGTACAAAATATGTAAACTGCAGACACATAAGATGTTAGTTAACATGTTATTTGTCTAACATATTATGTACCTATAGTTAATAGTTTGTGTCCGTATGTAGTTATCATGTTATATGTTTGTAAGTGATGTGTTGCATTCAATTTGTTTACAGGTATATAAATGGTTAACTGCAGTCTGCAGATATAGAATGTGTCGGCTGGATATAAAATTTGTTATTTTTTATTCAGAATTTACAATACAAGATAGACCCTGGTCCATAGGATAATTTGTAGAAACACCTTCTTTATCTCACCAAATGTCACATTAAATTGGGGTGTCCAACACTTAGGTTATATAACGTTAATGTTACGAAACAATGTATGTATGTATGTAGGAATCGATGAGATATCGATGGATATGATGGGCAAGAAACTGACGGTTATCGGAACAGTCGATCCGGTGAGCGTAGTGAGCAAACTGCGCAAGTTTTGGCAAGCGGCCAGCATTGTGTCCGTCGGGCCGGCGAAAGTAGAGCCGCCGCCGGAGAAGAAAGAGGAGGCGAAGAAGGAAGAGGCGGCGAAGAAGGAGGAGGGGAAGAAGGCGGAGGAGGGGAAGAAAGAGGAAGCACCCAAAGAGGAGGCAAAGAAAGAGGAGGGCAAGAAGGAGGAAGCGCCTAAAGAGGAAGGCAAAAAGGAAGAAGGGAAAAAGGAAGAAGGTAAGAAGGAAGGGGAGAAGAAGGGCGAAGCTGCGGCGGTGGTGGTGGCGGCGCCGCCGCAGGCTCAGCCGCATCCGATGCTTATGATGCCGCCGCATCTACAACAACCGCATCCGATGATGGGCATGGTTATGCCCCACAGGCCATACTATCCTCCACCCATCAACACATACGGGCAATACTATTATCAGCACCAACCACCACCACCCCAGAGTTCATACTATGTTCAACACAGCATGGAAGAGAATCCTAATTCATGCGTCATCTGCTAAATTACCTCGGATATATCATCGTATCCCATCTAGAAGACCAGAACTTATATGTATGTATGTATGTATGCATAATGCATTTCGTCTTCGATCAATTTTCACTTCCCCTTTAGCTTGGTGTTGGGTTCTCTTATTAATGCAAACCCGGCCTGCCCAGAACGCACCTGTTAAACTTCATGTATATATTGAGAGACCCGAATAACAATTCCGGGTAATCCGTTTATCTTCTTCCAAATATTATATAATTATCATCTTTCATATTATTGCACCATATCATAGCTGATTGATTTAAATCCTTGTTAGCATTATTAATTTGGTCATATATATATTCAACTTGCATTGCAAATTAAATAAATAATTATAATGAGAGTGGTATCTTTAAATATACATTAATAAAGACAAATTAATCTTGTTTTATCAATTATAGAGTAAGTGGAAACTGTTACATTTTCTAGTAGTACCAAATTAAACTCTTTAGATTTTAATTATATTAGAACATGAGAAGAATTTGGGTATAACTATGAGTTGAGTTATAACCAGATCGGGGAATTGTAGTAGTACCAAATTAAACTCCCAATGCGTCAAATCAAAGGAATTCTTGCATGGCTTTCGGTGAATGATCTAGAGCGTCATACCCTATATCACCAGCTACTAGCTCCAGATTAGCAAAAAAATCAACACACTTATAATTAGAGTTATACGCCATAATTAATTTACATGTTATGGTTTTGATATATTTTTTTATTTTAGAACATTTTGATATTGTTTCGTTACTAGTAATTATCCCGTGCGATGCACGAACTATTACTCATTTAATAAATTTATCAATTAAAATTTTGACATTCTCTGAATTAGAAAATTAAAGAAAGTAATGATTTTGAAAACAGAAAAACGTACTTGAGTTCTTCAACTCAGAATTAGTTTTATTAAAAATGTAAGTATATAACTATACAATGTAATATTTAATATTTTTAAAAGTTTAATTATGTTATTATTATGTTGATTTTAAAGTTTATTGTTACTTGTATTATTATTTGAATTTGAATTTGAAATAACTATAATTATATAAGTAACGTATTTAAATAAAATTTGTAAATAAAATAACAGGCAATATTTATCAAAAATCTCCACCAAAAACTTATTCATTAGAACTATGTTTATTTTATATTTAATTTCTCCTTTTTATATATGTGGAGTCAAATTAATTATAATTGAGGTTTAAATGAATATATACACAAATTATATTAAATATAAAACTTTTACCAATAAATTTGAACAGAATAAATTTTTTTCCTACTTCATTTTGCTTTAATATATATAGAGATAGAGATATAATAAAATATAAATACACATAATAACTTCAAAAAAAATGTATAAATATATCTACCAACACAATTAATGCATTTATAATTGCTAATCTTGTTTTTATAAAAATGCATTCACACTTTGGAGGAAAAATTTTGTGGTTAGATTCTACTTTATTATATATATAAAGAAGATAAAGATAAAGATAAGGATGTGTAGGGATGCAGGGACGGTTGCATATGTATATGCCATGGGCCCTTAACACCCCCCTCCCCCTTCACTCTCAAATTCTTTTTAAAAAAACTAGTATTTTTACCCGTGCGATGCACGGAATGAAATTGTTGTAATATATTAAGAATATTTTATTGGGAAGAGTGATTTTTTAGGAATTGGGCAGAAAGTTAAAATTTCTAAATTTTATTTTTATATATAGTATAGATGTGCAAAGGGATTTGTATTACACTATTTTATAATTTTAGAAAAGACTTTTTACCCAGAATTATTGTACGAATGGAAAAGTTGAAATACAAATATTTTATTGGAAAGAGAGATTTTTTAGGAATTGGGCGGAAAGTTAAAATTTCAGGATTTTGTTTTTATATATAGTATAGAAGTATAGATATAGATGTGCAAAGAGATTTGTATTACACTATTTTATAATTTTAGAATAGAATTTTTACCCGGAATTATTGTACGAATGGGAAAATAGAAATCAATATATTTTATTGGGAAGAGAGATTTTTTAGAAATTGGGTGGGAAGTTAAAATTTCAGGATTTTGTTTTTATATATAATATAGATAATATAGATATAGATATAGATATAGATTACAATAGGATTTGTATTACACTATTTTATAATTTCAAAATAGAATTTTTACCCAGAATTATTGTACGAATGGAAATTAGAAATAAATATATTTTATTGGGAAGAGAGATTTTTTAGGAATTGGGCGGGAAGTTAAAATTTCAGGATTTTATTTTTATATATAGTATAGATTACAATAGGATTTGTATTACACTATTTTATAATTTCGGAATAGAATTTTTACACAGAATTATTGTACGAATGGGAAAGTAGAAATCAATATATTTTATTGGGATGAGAGATTTTTTGGGAATTGGGCGGGAAGTTAAAATTTCAGGATTTCGTTTTTGTATATAGTATAGATATAGATGTGCAAAGAGAATTGTATTACACTATTTTATAATTTTAGAATAGAGTAAGTGGAAACTGTTACATTTTCTAGTAGTACCAAATTAAACTCTTTAGATTTTAATTATATTAGAACATGAGAAGAATTTGGGTATAACTATGAGTTGAGTTATAACCAGATCGGGGAATTGTAGTAGTACCAAATTAAACTCCCAATGCGTCAAACCAGAGGAATTCTTGCATGTTTTTCAGAGAATGATCTAGATCGTCATACCCTCCCTATATCACAGCTACTAGCTCTAGATTAGCAAAAAAATCAACACACTTATAATTAGAGTTATACTCCATAATTAATTTACATGTTATTGTTTTTTTTTTTTTTTGAGAACGTTTTGATATTGTTTAGTTATGTGTAGGGATGCAGACCGCTGCATATGTATAGGGTCGTTATATCGTGGACCGCGGTCAAAACGGTGCCGTTTCTTTAAGTAAGGAAACGACGCGCTGTTAAAGTTAACGGAGCGCGCATATTTGGGGTATTAATTATCAACCGACACTACAGTGTATCTAAACCGATACTGCCTCACGTATTATTTTATATATTATATTATCAACTGAAACTGCAATTCAATTGAAGTGAAACTGTAGTTGTGTTGAAATGAAACTACAGTGTATCTAAACTGACACTGCCTCACGTATTATTTTTACATTATCAACTGAAATTGCAATTGAATTGAAATGAAACTGGAGGTGTGTTGAAATGAAACTGCAGTGTATATAAAATGAAACTGAATAACATTTCACATTTTTGAGTGTATATTGTGTAATGAAGCTGTAGTTATATCGAAATGATCATGTAGTTGTGTTTTAATGAAACTATGTTGTATATAAAATAAAATTAAATAACATTTTCACATATTTGGTTGTTATAATATCGAATGAAACTTTAGTTATATTGAAATGAAACTGTAGTTATATCGAAATGAAACTACATTGTATACAAAATGAAACTGAATAACAGAGTTACTTTTTGCGGAATGGCGCGAAACAGGTGACGTTTCTTTTCATTAAATAAAACGACGTCGTTTTGACGCGCGGTGCATAATCGATTATGCACCGCGGTGCACGATATAATTTGCCATATGTATATGCCGCGGGGGCCGTTGACACCCCCCCCCCCCCTTCTCCCCTTCACTCTCAAAATTAAAAAAACAAATTATTATATATAATATTAAAATTTTGAAAATATTATATATAATATTTAATTTTAGTGGGTGCGGAGGCTAAGGACCGAGTCAGGCATGTTGCTTGGCTTTGTAATAAAAGGTTGCGGCAAGTGCTGAGAGGGAGATTGTTAGGCGTCGGCTGGGTTAACTGTGTTCAACCCTTGCTTGGTTCGAGACGTGGTTGATAGAGAATATACCCTGGTATATCGATCCATACCTACTGAGCACCTGACCGGATCTGACTCCACACGTGGTGAGGATCTTTTTCCGACCCGACCCGACCTCAAGAGAGTACAGACCCGACCCGACTTGGATATTATGCCCCTTATCCCCTTGATGAGCTTATGCTCATACTCCATTGTGTTCGGCCTCGACCCGATTTCTCGGTTGTGGCTCGAGCCCATGAGATCAACCCTTAAATATGTATATTGACAGTAACAATTGGACCGAGCCGGGTAGCTATTGGCTAATTATACGTACCTCTACATGTGAACGCTTCTCCTTAGCCTATGGGTCCGCCTTGTGCATATAGGACACGTAGCACATGCCGACCTTTCGGCATTTGTCTCCCTTTTCTTTCTATAAATACCGCGTTTGTTACTTATAGAATGGGATTTTTTTTCTAATTCTCTCCAAAGATTACTACGTACTCCGGAACCTCCGACCCCTAGTCCCAACTACCCGAGCAACTATATCCAAATACACATTGCTTGATAACATAAAAATACGTATATCCGAGAGTATTTACTGTTGGGAATAATGAACCAAAAATTGTTTTAGTATCCCAAAATAATATTTATATATTCACACAAAAATATAAAAAATATTATTGGATATATATCCGAAATATATATATATATATATATATATATATATATATATATATATATATATATATATATATATATATATATATATATATATATATATATATATATATATATATATATATATATATACACATAAATATATATAAAAAGGACCCAAAAGTTATATATACATATATATCTACGAAAAATATATACAAATATATATCAACCAAAAAATTGGAACTTATAATCCTCAGATTATAAATCCAATCCAACGACAGAAACAAATATAGAGAGAGGAATTTTGCTTAGAGCATAATCCAACATGAAAGAAGGAGAAGAAAGGAGGAAGAAAGAAGGTAAGTACGAGTCAGGCGAAGTGGTCTTTTTCCTTAAAACCTTATTTGCCACCTCCCAAATGTGCTAGGAGAGATGTGACCTAGGTTTCCCAGGATAAAACGTACTACGGTTTGACGTTTGAGCACCCAAACGAACGAACCCGAGAACGAAGTAGGAGCAGAGTTTTTGAGAGAGTAAAACTATGTGTGTATTGTGTCTCTTGTTCGTAGTTCTTTCACTGGTAGAAAACCTCCTGCTCCAACAAGGAGGTTAATTTTGGCATTCAAACCTCCTACTCTCAGCCTCAAAGCCGACCTTGAACCATGGTGCCAAGCCTTTTCGAAATATTTACTTTTTATGAAAATTTTGGTAATCTTGCATTGATAAATTGATAAATTCTAAAATAATAATTTGAACATACACATTGAGCATTGAATTATTTAAGCATTGTGCGTGTGGTAACTAATACACACACACACACATATATATATATATATATATATATATATATATATATATATATATATATATATATATATAAGAGTAAGTTATGCATTACCAAATCTAAGTTACTCTTGAGAACTTAGAAGTAGTCTAATACTAGGGTCCTCCACTGGAATAGCTATTTCCCTAGCAAGTGAAATAGATCATTATCAGGAATAATATTTTTGAGAATAAAATGAGTTACCAAAGGAATAAGCCTATCCCCCAAGGATTTTATTTAAATTTTTATTTATCATATTCTGTGAATCAAACATGCTATAAAATAATAAATGTATTTATTTATATTTTGGTTGGTTGCAACAATTTGTTTTTCTTTTTATGAATTTCTTCAATTGTATTCCATCTTTTTTTTTTTTTTCCATGTATGCTAAATTCCACATGGAAAATCTATGCCTTTTAGTTGTTTATTACTTGAATCAGATTTTAAATCGACCGACAGGTATTTGGTTAAAGGTACGATGAAGTATAATTAAACGCATAAGCATAATTAATTCCCATTATTCAATTCTTCGGACTTTTATCATGAATTCATCATGTGCACATGCATGCATTTGTTTCTATATTTAGTGACCAGATGACTGTTTAACATCAAACGTCCAAAGAAGTGAGAATCATATCATACATATTATTTTGTATATTTTATATAATATTTTATTGTAAAAAAGGAATAAATTAATGCAAGAATGGAATCATGGAATGAAGATAATGATTAATTGATTTGGGCACGTTTTGGATCGGAGGGCGTTTAGTACCTCAGCATTTAAGACGTTTGGCGAATTTACTGTTCCAATGTACAACCCCATAGGCCCTACGGCTATACATATTGGACTTGTTTGGTTATCAACAAAATTCATTCTATAAAACAAATGTGTTATTAAGGAATGATTTTCATAAATTATACGTATGTTCTTATATGTATTTTTAAATGTTAGCAGTTACTTATAAACAAGTAATTTTAGTAAACATCTATCTAAAAACCACTAAAGTTATTAGCTGGTCAAAATCGCTAATACAATCATATCAACTATCCACTAACCACTGATTACCAAACAAGATCATTGTAATTTAAATTTTTGCTCAACCTAGAAATGCATGCGTGAGAGTTTGATATATTTATACACATTAATTTATAAGAATAATTTTATGTAAATGTCTTTATTAGGACTCTGTATTCTAAACACACTAGAAAGCATTCTCCCTCTCCCTATATTATTAGGAATATTATCATTTATTATTTGTATATTTACTGGGACTCTTTGTGTCCCAATAAATAATCCCTTCATGTATACTGTGTCATTTCAAGATATTTAATAACAATTTATTCTTCTAGAATTTTTATTCTCTTTAAATTTATTGCTCTAATCTAGTATAACATACTTAAAAGATCCATGGATACCAATGAACAGACCACAGCCACTGGACACATCGTGCCGCTACCATCCACCAGTGATGCTGCGTCCTCCTCTTATACCCTCTCAGATATATCCTCTACTCCTCCACCACCAATAAATAACCTCCAAATAGCTCATCACTTTATATTCATTAAAATTACCTCTTTCAATAATTATGTATTCTGAAAAATCAGTTTGTTCATTTTTCTTCAAGGACAGAATCTCAGTGATTACGTTAATGGCACACTCATTTTCAAAAAGAAAAAAACGTTAATGGCACACTCCTGTGTCCAGCTTCCTTTGTTTAGGCTCTGTATGGATCTTCTATAGTGGCCAATCATGTGGTTCAAAATTGGGTTCATCAAGATTCATGTGTTTTGTCCATGCTCATATCGTTTTTATCCGATGAGATTATGTATGTTGATGTGGAACATACCACGTCCCGGGCTCTACAGCTAGCTATTGAAGCAACTTTTAGGTCTTCCTATCAAGCAAGTTCTTTGAGTCTCCTTAGTCAGTTGCAGTCGTTGTGCTAGGGGAGACTCTAAGACTAGTGAGTATCTTGGCAAAGCCAATGTTTTAAATGGACTACTTACCAAAACTGACCGTCCAATTGGATTAGATGAACAAAAATTTCAATATGTGTAAGGACCATTAACCACCAAAGAACCTATCAGCATTGATCAACTCAATAACTACCTAACTGCACATCAATTTATCTATACGGATAATGTTTCTGTGGCTGCTCTAGCCTCACCATCAGCATTTGTTTCACAAGGAAGGCCAACCACTACGAATCTGCTGCAGTAGCTTTTTACTCAACCTTGTAGCCGTGGACGTGGCCGTGGTCGTGGACGCGATCATGGCTATGTTCTAAAGTGTTAGATCTACAACAAACTTGGTCATACTGCTCTATAGTGTTACCGGAGATACTTAGATACTCCCTATTCCTTAGGCAAATCTAATCTATGCAGGTGATCTAGCCGCTGTTCCGTTTTCTCAGAACTGGTTTCTTGATACTGGGGCTAGACATCATGTAACTCTAGAGTCCCCTTCTTTGCAGCAAGTAATAACCTATACGTGCAATGACACTCTTCAAGTTGGTAATGGTACAGGTTCAAATATTTCTGGTATTGGAAACACTACTATATCCTTTACCTCGCGTTCCCTTCAGTTACAAAATGTTTTACATGTCCCTCGGTAGGTGATTTGGCCTCTCTCTATATTGGGTCCTTAAGTGGGTTTGCCACTTAGATTTATTTGGGTTATCCCTTGGTAACCTCCTTGGTTCCAACCGTTGCCTTGCTTCCATCCTTGGTTTCCACTCTCTTCAAAGTTATAGTTATTTCCATGGGATCCTTGCTGAAAGCCAATAGCCTCAACATGCTCAACTGCATTAGGAGATTGACATTTCATTGTGTCGTGAGGACCACCACACACATTACAATATAAAGCAAGTGCCATACATAGTTGAGCCTTAGCATCTAGCTTTTCCACCATTGATTACAATCTTTTGATCTCATGAGTCATAGCTTCCACTTGGCATCGTTTGCAACATGCTCCTTGACTTCATACATGCCGGCTTTAGAGTTTCTTTTGTTGTACCAAAATGAGGTATTTGATTAAATTCTTTCAATCAATTCTTCGGCCTCCGTCGGTGATGAAGATACAAAGTCCCCACGGGAGGATGAGTCCAACAACATTTTCCCCTCATCACCTAGAGGAGTGATGACAACTTGGAAGTGTTGACATGTGTTGAATTAGAGAAGGACTCTAAGCTTGTCACATACAAGATTCACATAAAGCATATTGTACATATGTTCAAGAGAGTAAAGGTAGCAAAAGTACACACAAGTAATGAATCAAAGGTAAAAGACGAGAATAGAATTGTTCATCCATTGCATTATGCTTCTAGTGTCTAAGGTAGGATTTGTATATTGCAATTGAAGGATTCCAAGTGAGGTTTATATTAGTGTCGTTGACATTCTGGTCTTAATGGTCTATCATAGGTCTATGAAGCACCCAAGTGACAACCTATTCTTGTGAGACAATTTATCAAACACCTTATCTTCACCTCGTTTCGGACTATGTCTTCTCGGAACTAAGACGGGAAAAACAAGTGGAAAGGAGGCTACAATCAACCTAGCAATCTCTTGCCTAGGTCAAATGATCCTAGATCATCCATAGAGTTGGGCCCTAAATCACAAGATTCAATACATGTATCCACTTCCAACAAGAAATCAATCAATAATTGCAATTCACAAATCCAAATCAAACATTTAATTCCACACTATCTAGCATCATGGAATGGATTCACAATTCAATCCCTAAGAAAAACCTAGCCACTCATTGTAGCCAATTGAATCAACATTGAATTAAAGCAAGCTTGAAATTGAGATTAGAAAAAGGAAATGATTACCAAACTTTAACTCAAAAGAGAATTCAATCTACAAATGCTTCAAAATCTAAGGAATGTTGTCAAGATTCCTTCAACCTAGAATTGTCTTTAATACAAGTGTTCTCGAGAGGCTAGAGAGATGTAAAATGAAATGTAAACACTACAACATGATCCAACCTCCTAAACATTCTAATTCTAGCCTTTTTTATAGCAAAATTGACCGGGTTCTCCCAAAATCGCGCTCAGTGTACCCGTCACGATTGTGACCGGGTCATTAAAACCGCCTAGTGCCCCGATCACAATCGTTGAGATCCTCGTGACACGGTCTGATTCTCCATCACGACCCTGTCACGCTCATGACTAGATTCTGCAGAGTCCTCCACTTGCACTCTTCTTTGGTTTCTCTGGTTCACGCCCAAATGTCATCCTTTTAGCTCAAAAGTCCTTCAAAAACACTAAAGTGCAAAATATGATTGGTCTTTGAAACACATTAGCACATTTTAATGCATTTCTCCACAAATCAACCATAAAGGATTGCATTTAAGCACAAAACAATCCCAAAATGACCCTAAGAAGTGAGTGTCTTTGGCACTTATCATGTACCAGGAAAACCGGAGTGCCAGAATTTCAACACACCCATTGTCCCTGGCGTATCGCAGCCGTGTCAACATTCCAGTGAGTGACAAGGCCGCAACAAGGCCACAACAAAGGCATGTCATGGTGAATCCAGGCATTGCAACTTTTGGCGCGGGCGTGTCGGGGTTGTGACCCCGACATGCCCGCGACACACCCTTGTTGCTGGAGCCTCCACACCCCCAACCAATTAACCCTTCGTAATTAGAGCACCCTCAACACAAACATCCTATGATCCTAAGGCACATTACTCATTATTCACAAGTAACAAAGCTCTAATTGCATGTTTTGATGACTCAAAACCCACATGCCTGTGGAAAGCTCTATATGGAAGACCGCGATGGATGACAAATTTAATGCACTACTGCACAACAACACTTAGAGGTTGGTTTCACATGAAAAAGATATGAATGTCATTGGATGCAAATGAGTTTACCGAATCAAAAAGAGAGCTGATGGTACAATTGGACGATATAAATCTAGACTTGTTGCAAAAGGGTTCAATCAGGTTGATGGAGAAGATTACTTTGACACTTTTAGTCCTATCGTCAAACTAACTACAATAATATTTCTCTTATCAGTTGCTACGATAAATGATTGGTCTATCGGGCAGCTTGATGTTCACAATGATTTTCTCAATGGCTGCTTGAGTGAAAATGTCTACATGAAGCAACCACCAAGATATATTGACAGTAATTTTTCCACCCATGTCTGTAAGCTCCAAAGGTTTCTTTATGGTTTAAAACAAGCACCAGATGTATGGACAAAAAGAGTGGCAGAGGAACTCAAAACGGGATACTTTTGGAAGAACACGGAGGAAGGAATGAAGTACCCCCGTGTCACGCTTGTGACAGCTGGCGTGAAAACTCTCAGGAGTTGAATCACGCTATTGTCACACGCGTGACTCCACTCGTGGTAGCTTGCAGGAGTAAAATCACGCCAGTGTTACGCACGTGGTTGAAGGCTGGGCGGACTTGGCGCGAATTTTCATCTTTAAATAGTAGGATTTTCATATTTTTAAGGAGAGTTTTGGATTCTAGATTTTTTTTTAGAGATATGATATTTTAGAGAACACTCTGTAATATTTCTCTCTCTAGATTTAAGCTCTCAAAGCTCATTCAATTCTCAAGAAGAAGAAGGAGGTTCTATCTCAAAGGAGTGACAACTTTGAAGATTAGAGCTTGATGATTCTCCTAGAAGATTGAAGATTGGTATTCCATTTTCTTTTAAGCTTTCAATTTTCATTCTTATCAAGATGTTATTCTTCACTTTGATGTGGTTGTAATCTAAGATCGTGAGTAGCTACGCTTCCAAGGCTAGGATTGTTTACTAGTTCCAATGTGGTAAATTAGTGTGCTTTAAACTTAATTGATGGAATGTGTTGATGATGATTGTGTGAATTTTTTGTTGTAGAGGATGATTTATAGTGTGTTCTTGAAGTATGGCCCGACTTCATGAATGATCTTGGAATCCTAGGCTTAAGCAAGAGATTGCTAAGCCTAAGTTAGCCTTGTAAACCTACTTACTTGAACTCCGCTTGTTATCAAACGCTTGAAGCTTCCAAATTTACCATTCTTTGAGTACAAAACTCAAGGTTTTACATCTCCGTTCTACCAAACCTCAACCTAAAGAAACCAAAAGTCGGTGTTGCACCAAGTGGTGGGAAATCCACACAGATGGGGCTGCCAGCACCGGGCACTACGGAGGTGGTGCGATGATTACTACGCCAGATGGCTTCTACTTGTATTACGCCTTGTAGTATTAGTTCAGGACCTCGAACAATGAGGCAGAGTATGAGGCAATCATAGGCAGCCTTCGTATGGTCCAAGAACTCAAAACAACCTAAGTGTGGATCAAGACTGATTCTCATTTGGTGGTCAGTCAACTCAAGGTAGAGTGCAAAACTAAGGAAGAAAGGTTTAAGTTATACATGAAGGAAGTGAATAAGGGACTGTTGGGCAGGCTGATTGCCAAGGAGATCGTCCATATACCCAGAGTGGAAAACATAGAGGCGGATATTATATCAAAGCTAGCATTGGGAGGCGTGCTGACATATTGTAAAGTATCGTAGTGGATGGAAGGTGTAAATGAGGAAGGACTCCCCGAGTGTCGTTCTCAAGAGGATGAAAAATTGGAGAGCTCAACACATTTTGACAAAGGAATACGGTGACAAGGTAACCAAGCTGTACAATGAATGCACATTTTAACTAAAAGCATACAATCAAGAGAAAAACAAACAATAGAAACAGAGATTGGATTGCTTCCTTCGGCTATGCACTTCTAGGACGAATTCTCTCTAAACGAGGTAACGGGCGGTCAATGAAGGACTTCCTACGGTCCTACGGGGGTACATGGCACTACACTAGGCTACGTAGAACCTAGTCTCTCGATTTACCTAAGTCGGCTGAGGCATTATAGTGAACACGTGGTCTACCTCCCCTCCCGGGCCTAGCCCTCTTGGATCGTAGGGCGGGGATAGTGAGTCTCTAGGCTAGGGAGAAGTGGCAATCTCTTGCACACCTCCCCTCCCCTAACTCTTGCGTAATTGTGGCCATCAATCAAACAAGATCTTACCAAGCTAACACAACACGAAGGAAATTTCTTCACTAATTCACCCTCTCATATACAATTATAAGATCATAGAATGCATAAAACCGAAATTCACAATCCAATCGAATGGAGTTAGTTAATTCCTAACATAATTGCACAAATCCTAGTTCTAAAATAACAAGGATTTGTAAGGCGAACACAAATAAAAAGATAAATTGATGAATTGAAGAGATAAGAATGAAGAATTTACCAATCTAATGCCAATTACAACTTCAACTCGAATTCTACTTCAATCTATGTAGATCTTCCTCCTTTCTCTCTCTAGGATTCTAACTTATCTATAATTTGGAAAAATGGAATGTAAAATAATGGATAGCTTTCCCCTTTTGGCTGAAATTCCTCCTTTTATACCCTCATTTCCGCATAAGTAGCTTTTCCACGTGCGTCCAACGCACGACCAACGTGCGTTGACCGGTAACTTATTTCGACGCACGCGACGTCCAATGCACGTTGGACCGTGTGTTGATGTTTTTTATTCATCTCAATGCACGCCCAACGTGCGTTGGTTCTTCTCGGCTTGCCTCCGGCTTGTTTGCTTGCCTTGCTTTTAAACCGGTAAGTGCCGTCGTGCTTCCTTTTAAGCTTAAATCTTCTTACAATTCATAAAAACACAGAGTGCGGTGGTAATTTAAAGTATAATGCACAACATAGCTTAAATGACTCAAAAGTGGTACACAAAGGATCATAATTAAGCTCAAATCACACCCATAATAGACCTTAAACTTGGTGTCTTTGGCACTTACCATGTGCCCAGCCACTTTGCGATGGCTTGTTGAACAAAAATGGTGGAAAGGTCGTGCACCGAAGCATTGTTGGTCTGCGTAGTCACTCGGATGCATACTCCCCATCCTGATCTTAACACTCAACCCGAGTGGTTTTGGATTGCTGATATCATAAGGTACAAGCAAAAGTGCGATGCTTCCTGATAAAAAGGTGGATGCCAACCGCGTAAGAAGAAGAGCACCATCTTATGGGATAGTAGACGGTCAGTTATTCAAACGATCTTTCAGCAAACCGTTGTTGCGATGCCCGCTTCCCGATTAGGCTAAGTTCGTTGTGATGGAGGCTCATCGAGGGATTAGTGTAGCTCACCAAAGGGCCAACACATTGGCTCGGAAGCTTGTCAATCAGGGATACTACTGGTCAACCATTGTGAAAGACTACGTGGAAGAAGTGATGAAGTATCAGACTTGCCAGTCAATTGCTAGAGAAAGACACCCGACCAGCCACTTTCTATACCCCAGTCACCACGTCGATTCCCTTTGTGAAATGGTGGGTCGATTTGCTTGGGCCACTCCCCCAGGCGTCGGACGCGCACGATTTTATATAGTGGCGATAGACTATTTCACTAAATGGGTGGAGGTTGAGTGTAACACCCCACTTTTTCTAAATCTTAATTACAATTATAAACCCCAATTAACATAAACTAAGCAGCGGATAAACAACTTAATAAGTAAACTAGTGGGAATGTCACCGCCACAACCACCACTCCGTGGTGATTGCACATGCTAAAGATGGAACTAGAAATAAAGATAACTAACTAACATCCATAAAACTTGATTTAAAAGTCATAAGGTGGAAAAACACCCCGATGTCTACATCATCAATCATCATAAAACAACATAAGTCTATAATCCAACGAATAACAACATGATAAGAATACTATGAGTTCATAATACTAGAGATACTAGACTAGTCTAACTCGATCACCTCTCAACGCTGGGCCCACCTGAAAGGGTTTTACAAGCAACACATAGACAAATAGGAAAACACCCGTTAACACGAAGCTAAGTATAACCACACTCAACCCTGTAAAGTACTATAGAATATACTTTGGAAAAACATTTGTTCACATACTAAGTCAAACAATCTCAACACATAAACAACTGTAGATACATCACAGACTTTCTATATGCTTGCAACCTATAATATCAACAGGCATGCTTCAATACAAAAGACTTAACAACATAGAGATTCCAACACATAAATATCACAACGAACTCATCGTAACGAACTCATGCTTACAAGCAATTTCATACTATTAATCAATACAAAAACTATCTTCATGCTTTCATGTTCTCATCAAGCAACAAGATATATATAAGACTTCAAAATGCAACTAAGCAATCATACTCATAAACAAACTCGGCTAATCATTCTCATTATGCAATCTTGTGCAATACTATACTCAATGCAATCTTGTGCGTTACTATACTCAAATGCAATCTCGTGCAATACTATACTCAAATGCAATCTCGTGCAATACTATAAATATACTCATACACTCGTTTGTAAAATAGAATACTTTCTGTGGAGGTCTCATTGAGTTATAAATGACTTGTTTTCTTTCTTTCTTTTCTTAGAGTCGCAATGACTCACTTCTTTCTTTCTTAGAGTCGCAATGACTCACTCTTTCTTTATAAATGGACGAGGTAGGAACTTCACCATAGTGTGAATGAACCTATCCGGGCACAGCGTCTAGCCGACCTAATACTCTGCTCGTCCACCGAACCACTCTCTTGGTTCTATGCTCAAACTCTGTGGAATCAGGTATCGAACTATCAGCGTGCACACCCCCTGACCAGGATTCCAAGCCTGGCGGGCAGTTTCCAACCTCGTAACGTGGGAATACATCGCGTTACATATACTGAGACCGCAATGTCCATAATAATCATCCGAGAGGACATAGTCCAAACGGGGTCCTCCAAAACCTCACTGATATAGATAATATATAAATATATCTCTCATGCACCAAACTTATGCATGCCACAACTCAACAACTTCTCAATGCATCTAATAATGATATATACCACATGCTTATGGATTTTGAAAGTAATACTTAGGCTCACATTGGCCACTTATGCACTTTTTAAAACATGATATACTTGAGATGCAAAAATACTCTACAACATGCTCCAAATCCATGTATATAATTCATAAAATTCTCAAGCATACAATCTCATGCTAGGCTTGCAACATAACAAATTCTATATAATTCAATCATCAAAATATACTCCAAATCCCATTGATCAAACAACACATTCTAGTCATGTTTTTCTAATAAGTCATATTTTCAAAGTGATCATGCTTCTCTACTCAACACAAAAATAAACATCAGGCAACAAGGCAAGACATTTCTCTTTTACAGTGAACTTCAAAATACATATTGTGTAGCAAAATCATCAATAAATCCATAATAACATGCTCATTTCTAATCCAAATTCAACGAAATCGAAGGCCAAACGTGCGCCATGACGGCCCCAAGGTACCGAGCCACAAGGGCCCGTGACACCCGGTCTAATACGACACGTAGCTGAGCCACAAGGGCCCGGCCACTACACAGGAGGAACTCACGGATCATGGGGTTATACACTTTATAGATCAAAAGTTCTTAATAAAATCTTTCTAGGGATACATAGTATTTCCCAAAATATACGATATTAATAGCTAAGTAATTTTAGGGAAACGATAGAATAATTAGCTTCAAGTATCTACATGATCAAATATATACATTTATGCCTCATACATAATTATATATGTACATATTCTTAAATTTTAGTTTAACGTTTATCAAAACATATATGCTCATAAGTATATAATTCTAGAAATAGAGTTTTCTTGGCAAATCATAGCTTTTGGTAGTTTAAACCCTTCTCAAACATATTTATGATTTTTATAAAAATATTATTAAATTTAAATAACCCTTCAAGCCCAAATAATATAATATATACTCCAAGATAATTTTTTAAAGTTGAAGTAGCTCAAGTAGAAGAGATTTTAATTAAGAATCAAGAGGTTAGGGGTTCAAATCCCACTTTAAACAATTTTCCAAAGTATAACATAGCATAAATAAAAATACACAAAGGTTACTACCCTAGGATTCAATCCCAGGTATAATAAAGAGCACATTGGTTTTCCAACCAATGTGTTATGATGACCCTTAGCACATTGGTTTTCCAACCAATGTGTTATGATGACCCTTAATATCAGATTTCCACGAGATCCTTTACTAAGCCCCGTTGGTTGGCGGGCCTTGGTAGCGGATCTCTTGTAGATCCGCTACTAAGTCCCGTTGGCTAGTTTCTACTACTCTCTGCTTCCCTTCGCTTAGACAACACAGATCAGATAATCAAACCCCACAAAATTACACAGCATATCAGCAACAAATAGCTTACATTTCATCATTCTAAACACCCAAAATACATACATACATATATATATATATATATATATATATATATATATATATATATATATATATATATATATATATATATATATATACACACACACACACACTTGAACAACTAATCATGTAACTTAAGGAAAAATACTAGATTTGGGAATCCATGGGTTATACCTCAAGCTTCAACCTCAAGAATCCCTCCATCTCCAACCTCAAGCTAGGTCTTCCTCTTCACCATCTCCATTTCTCAAGCAACCACCAACACAATACCCAAAAACACATCTAGCTTAGATAATCTATCTCAAAAACAAGCTAATCAAAGGAAAATGGAGAAGAAGAGATGAAATCTTACCAAGTCTTGGACCTAGGTTTTTGGAAGATGAAGCTTCAAAGATGAAGGATGATAAATGAGAGAGAGATTCACGTGAGAGGGGAAAATGGCTGCCAAGGGAGATGAAGAAAATGAACAAGAGTTAGGGTAGAATTGTGTTCTTTTGTTGCTGGGGTTGAGGGGTAAAAATGTAATTGCTTGCTTTAAAATATCTCATCAAATGCTTTGTCTTTTAGGAATAGTCAAGGTTCACCTTTATCATGAACCAAGGCTAGAAAGATGATTTTTGAATAACTTGGGATCAAAATAGATTTTTCCAAAGATGATTTCTAAACAAACACTTGGTTCAAGTTTCTCCCGGTCTCACTCAGATTGGTTTCTCAGTTTAAAACTTGGTACGCGAAGTAACCAAAAATTTAGGATTTTGGAATTAAAATAAATTTTGGTGTTGAATTAATTTAAAATGTAACTCAAAATAATTTATTCAAACACCAATTTATCTCAAAATTTTTAATGGAGTGAAAATGACTATTTTGGAATTTCTTAAAATTGGATTTATAAAATAAAATTTTGGGTTGTTACATTGAGCCCTTGGCGACTACATAAAGTATCAGTGCCGTCGATTCATATGGAGAAATATTGTCTGCAGGTTCGGACTGCCTGAGGAGTTAGTCACCGACAACAGCTAGCAATTTGACAACTGGGCGTTTGAGGCATTTTGTATCCAGCATGGGATCCACCATATAAAGGTATCTGTAGCCTACCCTCAGGAAAATGGGCAAATTGAGAACCAAAACTGCACCATTCGAGACGGCTTGAGAAAGAGGTTGGAAGAGTTGGGAGGATCCTGGGTCAAGCAGTTAGAGAAAGTTTTATGGGCTTACTGAACGACTCCTCGATGAGCGACTGCTGAAATCCCCATCGCCTTGGCATATGGGTTTGAAGCTAAGGTACCAATTGATATCTAGGTACCAAATCGGAGGATCTTACTATACAACGATGATGGTAATGAGGAGAGTTTGCAAATCGAGAATAATTTTCTATAAGAGAGAAGAGACGCGGTATATGCCCGAATGACTGAGTACCAGTAGGCAGTCAACCGTTACTAGGACAAAAGGGCTCGATTCTGGTACCACCAAGTAGATGACTTGGTCCTGAGCAATTGGGGGGCTAGCCGACCCACTAAAAGAGGAAAAATGACGGTAAAATGGGAAGTGCCATATAAGATTGTGGGGGAAGTCTACCTGGGGACCTATCAATTGGAAACTATGGAAGGCGGGTTGGTGGAGCGCCCATGGAATGCTCACCACCTAAAGAAGTTCTATCAATAGTAAAGCTGTTTTCGACTTCTTTTACTACTCGTTGTAGGCACTTAGCGGCCAAATTAGATCACTTATTACTTAGTTAATCAGTAATAACGTTTGATTAGTTCGTTTTAGTATTTTGCTTGTAATTCGTTGGGCAAGCAGAGAGACTGTAGGAGAACTGTCACCCCTCCCTTTGAGGATGACTGACTTCGCCTTTTCAAACATGAAGTTCGAAAGGCAGTCGCGCTTCGTGCAAGGAGAACTGTCACCCCTCCTTGAGAGGATGGCTGACATCGTCTTTTTAGACAGCCTTTTCACGCATGAAGTTCAAAAGGGCAGCCACGCTGCGTGCAAGCAAAATTGTCACCCTCCCTAGGAGGATGGGTGACTTCGCCTTTTCAGGCATGAAGTTCGAACGGGCAGCCATGCTGCGCACAAGGAGAAATGTCACCCCTCCTTGCGAGGATGGCTGATTTCGCCTCTTTAGGTAGCCTCTTCAAGCGTGAAGTTAATAAAGGCAGCCAGGCCACTAGGTGCGGGTGGATCAAGTTGCTACCGACACTCAGGGGCTCGTAGGTAGTCAGTCTCGCCCATTGAGGAAGTTTGCGGATTTTGGAGTTGGATCATTCGAAGTTGACATTCAGGGCTCGTAGGCAGTCAACCTCGCCCTCTAAGGAACATATATAACAAATTTGGGAGTTGGTTCGTTTGAGGTTGGCACTCAAGGGCTCGTAGGCAGTCAGCCTCGCCAACTAAGGGATTTAGCATATTTGGGAGTTGGTTCGTTTGACGTTGGCACTTAGGGGCTTGTAGGCAGTCAACCTCACCCACTTAGTGGATTTGGGAGTTGCTCGTAGGCAGTCAGCCTCGCCACTAACAGAAGTCCATTTTTCCTTCGCTCCGCTTCTGCAGCCGATGCTGCATGCCCAAACTTAATATTCAACTCATCTATCTACTAGGCATGTTCGTCGCGGATTGCATGGAGATCTTTCACCTCAGTCAGCATGACCTTTTGACGGCGGCGGAGTGCGAGTTGGCGCATGAGAGTTGAATGACAAAAGATGCAAAATTAGTCTTAGTGCAGAAGTACATGTACTGATCAGATCAGATGTCTAAAAAATTACCTGATAGGTCTGGTGAGTGACCCCATCCAGCAGTAGTTTAGTGTCAACCCCCTTGACAGACTCCAAGTCCTTGGGGAAGATCATATTTTCTAATCACTCACTCATAGTGTACTTCCCCTTGTGACTGGCCTTAATGCCGACCAGGATCCGTTTGGCAGCTAGCGCCTCTACATGGATCTCCCTTGGGCGCTTGATCAACGACCGATGTAGCGACGGTGCGGCTGCAGTCGGGGTGGCCGGGCTGAGGAATTCGGCGACCCACCGATGACTAGTGGAGCCGAGCTGCGTACAGCTGGCGGGGGGGGGGGGGGGGGGGTGGAGGGGTGAGTCGGTATATATAGCCACTCATTTTCCTTTGTTAGTGGTAGTCAGATGAGAGCACCCTGAGGCGCGAAGCAGTGCACGAGTATCATCCATCGATCCCTCGGAGGACGCTTCATCTAGTTGCTCATCTTTGGAGCTAAGTTTAATAGCCCGACTAGGGAACGAAGTGACGAACGACCATAGTCTTGTCCTTACCTTCCTCTTCTGATTCCTTCGAGGACAACTCTGTGTCGACTTTCCCTACAAAAAACAAAGGTTAAAACACTATCAAAGCACGTAGGCGGTCAAGAGGAATCAGATAGCGAACCTGTGTTGGCTGCGCCGGCAAGCAGAATGTTAGCCCTCTACATGGCTTGCACTCGCAACCAGCGCCTAGCTGAGATCAGCTCACCCCTTCATGATCCGTTTGACCAGACATTCCAGGTCGTCTGGGCAGGGTGGCCTGACAAGTTGTATAAAGCGGTGGATGGAAAGAAATGTGGGAATGAAGATTCCCGGGATGTCGTTCTCAAAGGATGACAAATTGGAGAGTTTATTATGGGTTTGGAAGGTAACACATCGGCATGCTAGACCAAGTGCAAGTGCTTGAAATCTTGATTAACAAGGTGTAGGAAACAAATGATTCACAAAACAATGGCAAATAACAAGTAATAAAAACGAGATTGGGTTGTTATCCATAGACAAACATTCCTAGGCTAATATTCACTTCTCAAAGGCAATTGGAATGGTTGATTGAATGATCACTAAGGGGATACGAGGCATAAATACTAAACTACATAGAGCTTAGACTCTTAGGTCCTAAGGCGGTTAAGGCATTTCTTCGAGCACTTTGTTTACCATCCTTCCCGGGCCTAGCCCTCTCGGATCGTAGGGCGAAGATTATCCTCCTCTAGACTAGGAAATAATGACAATATCTTGTACATTCCCCCTTGTTAGACTCTTGCCTAATTCTGGCCATCAAATAGTCAAAATCAAGACTAAACAAGCACATCACATAGCAATTCAAGTCAACAACACATTCACTCAATTCTAATCAAGTAGGCCTAGAATGTCATGAGTCTAAGGATTGCAACCCAATCAAATTCTTCTAGCCACTTCCTATCATGATGAATAGAGTTCTATCTCTAAACATGAATTGATTTGAAGAATGAAAGAAATTAAAGAAGTAAAACAAGAGTATGAATGCAAGGAAAGAAATCAATACCAAATGAGTACACAATTCAAGCTCCAAATGTAGATTCTTCTCCAATTGGCTAGCAATCTTCAACTTTCTCTCTCTAGGTTTCCTAAGCTAACTCTATAATTTCAGGAAAATTGAATGTGAAAAACTAACTAACTCTTAAATGCTGAAAGTCTCCCCCTTTTATACTCTTCTTTTTCACGCCTTGAAGAAATCCCGCTCCACACACCGTCCCACGTACGTGGATTGGTCACTTATGCCTCGATCGCTGATCTGGTTCAGACCTCTTTCCCACGCACTATCCCATGTGTGTGGGTCCTGTTGCGTGGATTTTTCTGCTTCCCCCCCTCCCCCCCCCACGTATCCTCCCAAGCACGTCGATCGGATGCGTGGGGGAGGTGCTCCTCTCCGTTTCTTCTTCCTTTCTTCTTTTGCTTGCATTTTCCTTAAGTACCTGCAAGGAATCACAGTGTATCACTTCTATATCTTGCATGCTTGCACCTTTAGTAAATTGCACTAGTTTTGCCTCATTTCCCATGCAATACAATCTCAAACTCACACATTTCTGACTCAAATATGCTTCCGGAATAGTACATTTTTGGCACTTATCAAAAGTTTCCACACTTTGAACTTGTTTGTCCTCAAGTAAGAGAAACAACATTTTTTCTAGCGTCAACATGTGCCAAGAGTGTGACATCGCAGATTTGCTTTCCAAGTTTCGGAATGATTATGACATGTATGAATTTCAAATTAGTGGTATTCCTCATGTTAATTATGAAGCAAGTATAGTAGATCATGCACAACTTTCAATGCATCAAGCTAGGGAGATAATGCACTTAAATGGATAAAAAGAGGAAAATGAATCAAAGTTTCAGTGGGGTATTCTCGTCTCATGCACTCTTATTCAAGTAAGCACTTTTCAAGTTGGGTTCACATTCTATTTTGAAAATGCCTTAAAGCCGAGCCCCCTAGTGGGAACGATGTGCACATCTCAACCAAATGTCCATCCTTATGCGTCAAGGCCCTATACATAAAAGTAAGTGAAGGTTTGGTATGGGCCACTCCCCGCCAATTGGCTTAGGCGAGCACTCTTTTCTTCTCATCCCCTTAGAATCGTTATTGGGCGACCCGACTTCACATGGAGCCCCATGTTTTTACGAAGGTCGGTGCTATGGGTGCCCAATTTTTAGAGGATAGTCATCGAGAAGCTAACTGGAGGAAATCGAGGATACACAATTATTACGTCTCTGTAACCGTACCGATTCGCAGAACCAGTCGGGAATGGCAGAACCAGTCAGGATAGCCAAGGAAAGACGATTTCACTACTCGATCGATTGACTTCGTACCCCTACCTAGCTCCCTATAAAGATTAACAAGCAGCTAGTCAGAAAAGTGAGGGACTGGTGATAGATACCCCTAGTTGGGCACTCAGCAAGGTACGATATAGGCAGTCGAGCATAGGTGCCTAAGACACTTAGCAGTTCGGAAAGAGAGAGACCCCAATTGCTCTGATGACCGCGCAACACTCAGGCGGCTCATCAGTTGGCTCACTTGGGCGACCAGACTAGGCAGTCGACATGTCTCTGACCGAGTGTGCACTCCAGAGGAAGTTAAGGGTGGATTTAGCGGAGATTCTTTCCATGTGCGCCAAGTAACTTCATTTTCTCACATTAGGAAGTTAGTCTAGCAGTTTTAGAAGTTTTCCTATGTTTATTTTAGTTAATTTCTTCTTTCTTGCCTTCTTCAAAGCCCTATTCCTTGTATAAAAACCCCCTCGTGGTCACATTGTAGGGGATACGATTTTCAATATATTAAGCGTTACTATGCTCCAAGTTTTCTATCACATATTCTCTCTTTTTACTTAGTGTTTTACGATAGTGTTGGCCCACCAACCGACTATTCTTAAACCGTAAAACCAACATAAGTGATAAATTAAAATCGATTATTGAATAAAAATCTAAGATCAAAATTATTATTTCCCCCCCCCCCCTCATTGTATTGATAGTCTAGATTGCGATGAGTATTATTTAGTACCTAATTAAACTTTTAAATATCTCAACTTGGTGTAAAATAGACGTATCTTTAAAATTATAGGTAAAGGAATTGACCCAGTACTGCGTGATAGGGGACTCGTGGTTGTGGTGAAGCTGAGAGATGTAAAGTAGGCCATTATTAAAGCCAAAAGGAAAGAAAAAAGAAAATAAACGTAGGCTGGACATTATTCTATATGCTTTTTAATGTTTGCGTTGAAATGAATGTATGGGTTTGGTGATTTATAGATTAATAAAAGTCGAAAAATAGCGTAAGCTTTAGAGACAAACATGGATACTCACATCAGCAGAATTCCCATGGGCGGCACTAAGGACAACGACCCTTCACAAACCACTTTTGATAGGACAGTGGTCGGCCGCATGGGGCATGGCCTCATATCGAATCCGTCCTTTCCAACTTGCTTTTTAAAATCATTTCCTTTGCTGGACTGTACGTACTGTTACATATTATTATATGATAACATATCATTAATGAAACTTAAATACGTGGAAACTTACTTTGTAACGATATTGAATTTTAACCATAGTCCATACTCCATAGTTCATGTCCTCTCGAATTATAGAATTGAATATATCTTGCCATAGTTGAAGGAATTGTCTTTGGGATAGCAAACTTGTAGAGAAACGTTAGTAATTTCGTTCCATACTTGAATCAAAACCGTATATAAATTATTCCGAATAGTATGAATACGGTAAACTATTTAATAAACTTAGTCAACTTACACAATATAATTAATGGCTTAATATGTAACATATATTATACAAGAAAATCACAGCGATGTTCTTATACTCTGGGTAGAAGTGATTATTTTTGACATTTCAAAAATATCAATCGGCAATTAACTTTTGTAAAATGTAAAATAGCATCTATATATGATATATCAACACAAATACATAACCTGTAACTACATACACCATGGGTTATTTCAAGGTAAGTTTAATCTGCACATGCTGAAAACTGTTTGGCAAATTAAAATAAGAAGTATTTATCAAGTGGATGTTTTGACCACCACAAATTTTAGTGACAGTTCTCCTAGCTACCACCAAAGTTTGTTTTTGCTTATATTTTATTTTATTTTATTTTTTTTCAGGTCTCCTAAGTCCTAACCGTCACCTTTTGAGTTTTGACAACATCCATATCACAGCTTGTCTCATGTCCTCTTTTCGGACCATTGCATTTGGTGGTTTGGTTTTCAGGACATCTCGTATACTGTCGGGACGACCGTCAAGGTCATCAAATAACGCATATACACTGTCTTCTTATAAATATCTCTCTCTCTCTCTCTCTCTCTCTCTCTCTCTCTCTCTCTCTCTCTCTCTCTCTCTCTCTCTCTATATATATATATATATATATATATATATATATATATATATATATATATATATATATATATATATATATATATAATTTCACTTCATAATGTACAAAATTCATGTTCATAATGTACAAAATTAATGTTCAAAGTACACATACATATATACATGATATAATGAACATGAATTCTGTGCATTATGAACATGAATTCTGTACATTATGAATATGAATTATGTGTATTATGTTAAGTGTTTATGTATCTTCATTATATCGTATTTATATGTATGCGTATTATGAACATAAATTCTGTACATTATTAACATGAATTCTCTATATTATAAAATCAAATTATATATATTGGACCAAAGTTGACAGTGCACTATGAACCCTGGTCCACAATATAAATTGCCGATTAAATTTACATTGAGCTTGGGCATCGTAATAAAATTAACAAATTTGCTTTGTTGGGTCAAATTAAATTCATAAAGCAAAGAGTCCACTTTAATCCACCTAGGCCCAACTCTTATTAATAATAATAACAATAGAAATATGTACAATTGTAATGGTTCAAAATTGACGTGATTCATGCTTTCTCTTGTTGTCGTTTCTGTCATAAATGAATTTTTTATTTGATCTAGTCTCTTGGTATGCTTCACTGCAATTTTAGTGTCTTGGCATAGTGTACCTTCAAAAACAGAACTAAATCTTTCTTCCCCCAAAAAACAATGATAATAGGCATAGTTTTTCATTTGTGCTGAATATATACAGTATATTAAGTGTGTCATTTCATCATTACCCAATGTGTGTTTCTAACTAATTGACCAAAACTCATGTTAAATTTTATATTGTATTTTTTAATACACTCGAACATATTCATAGTATATGTTTAATAATATAATTATGTTATTTTGATTGGGATGAGGTTTGAATTAAGACATTCCTTATTAAATCAATGAAAAAGTTAAGATTAATAAATAGTTAACGAAATATTACGTTACTAAAGTTTACACTGACAAAGTACATAGGTACTTAGGAAAAGTAATTGATATAATAGAGGGTAAAGTGTGAAAATAAAAAAATACTAAATTCAAAATAATATAAACCATTCATTTCAACCAACAATTACACCAATATTTTTTAGTTCCCATTAGAGACTTAACTTTTTTGGCTCTTATTAGATAGGTAGATTAGATATCATATGAGAACCAATCTCCCTATGAGTTCATGAGAACCAATCTCATCAATTAAAAAAATAGATTAATAAATTTGATTAATTGGGGGATTAAAAAACGCACGTGGTCATATTAGCCATTATGATTTGTGCATATTAAGCATGTCCTTATGTTGCACACAACACAGACTTAATATGCACAAATCATAATGCCTAATATGCACGCGCATGCTTTTAATCTTAAAATTAATCACATTCATAGATCTATTTTTGTTTAAGATGGGATTGGTTCTCATAGACTCATGGGGAGGTTGGTTCTCTTAGGAACATCATCATATAGAGTTCAAATGAGGACCACTATATTATAGAGGACCGTGATGACTGATGTAGTCGTGTGCCATTAGTCTGTATGTTGTGTGCATGGCCGAATGCAGTCGTGTGCCTTAATTTGTATGTCGTGTGCATAGGTTTGTTAATTAATAGAGTCTGAGTTCGAAACCTGATGTTTACATGTACTCATTGTGTATTAAGTTGTGTGCCTGATACTAATTTATCGTGTGCCCGTAATTAATCTGCACAGTCCTCTATATATTGTGGTCCTCATGTGCACACACACACACACACACACACACACACACACACACACACACACACACACACACATATATATACCTTGCGGCAGAAGACTAGCGTCGACGCGAGACTGGTGGCGTGAAGCGGTAGCGGCGGCGGCGGGATTGGAGACCGGTGGCGGAGGCGAGCTGCGACAACGAGCGACGGACGAGGTGGCTAGAGACCGGCGAGCTGCGACAATGGGCGACGGCCGATGTGGCTAGAGACCGGCGGCTTTTAGCAAACCGCAATGGTGGCAACTGTAGCGAACGACGATGGACAGCGAAGACGATGGAGCGACAGAGTACTAGAGCGACGGAGTACTAGAGCGACGATGACGCGGCGGGAGGGGAGAGCAACGACTGGGTAGGTTTTGTTTGGAGCTGTGGGGATTGACGACGGGTGATGGTGTTTTTGTTCAGACCTAGACACTATGCGTCAAATGTTTCTAATATTTGACGCATATTAGAATTTCGCGTCAATTATACGCGTCCAGAGTGCAAGAGCTTTGGACGCAATAATTATTCTAAATAGGCGTTCACACAATGTGCATCCAAAGTTTGTGAACTTTCGACACACATTGTTTTATATTTAAAAAAAATAAAAAATTAATTATATATTGACATTTTAATTGTAAAAACACCCCTGCCACTTACATTACGCGCCCAATGTTTAAACTTTAGACGCTTATTATTTGATTTTATTTTTTTTTTAATTTTTTGTACTAGTGGAAAGAACATGAATTGTGTTTGTGGTTTTCTTTTGGGGTTTATGGAATGATTGAAAGTGGATTTGAGTTTTGATTTTTGGTTTGGAGAGTTTCAATCTTTCCATTCATATGCAAATCTCCAAGTTGAAAGAATGGCTTATGGTGTGGTTTTGTGTGAAAGTTAATGATGCAGAGGGTAAGGATATCAGCCTAACAATTTCCTGTTCATAAGCTAGGGGATTCTGAGATGACATTGACCCCAAAGTTTAGGATAGTTTCAATGGATTCCTCTCTGCAAAATCATTCACTAGACACTGAATTGGCTCTGAGAGGGGAGCCTCTAAACCCTAGGCTTCCCGATGAAGTTGCGTCAATTGCGTACTCCGAGTCCAAGTTGAAAGTAACGAAGCATGCAGGGCTGTGTGTAAGCGCTGGTACTTGCTTTTTGGGAATAAAGAGAGGTTCTTTTCTCGGAGGAAGGAGTGTAAGATATATTAAATATAATATATATTAAATATAATATAATATATCTATAATATATATATAATATATATTTGAGAAGAGAGAGAGAGGGAGAATTGAATTCACTTGATTGATGAATTAAAATGAGTAATACATCCTATTTATAGTGAAAGAAGAAACTAATTAACCATGAAATTAGGGAAATAAAGGTTGCACAACTCCACGTAATGTTGACACACTGCACGTACACCCATGTATTCCATTACCATGTTTGTGCTTAAGACTTGGTTTAACAAATATAATAATAATAATATTATTATTATAACATTGCCTCCTTTAAACCAAGTTGGATATATTGGTCATTCCAATATCTTTCTTCAATTTAAGAAATGTCTCCATCTTCAACGATTTTGTAAAGATATCTGCAACTTGACATTCACTTGAACAATACTCAATGTTGATTGTTTTTCAACAACCAACTCTCTGATTTTGTGATACTTGATATCAATGTGTTTGCTGCGACCATGAAAGACTGGATTTTTGGACAACGATATTGCTGACTTGTTGTCACAAAAAATAGTTGTAGATGCTTCTTGCTTGTGTTGTAAGAACTCCAAAATTCTCCTCAGCCAAACTGCTTGAGTAGCACAGTTTGCTGCTGCAATATATTCTGCTTCTGCTGTTGAAAGTGCTACAATCTGCTGCTTCTTTGACGACCAAGAAAATATGGCTGAACCAAGATAGAAGGCATATCCTGATGTGATTTTTCTGGTCTCCATTTCTCCAGCCCAATCACTGTCTGTGTACCCAACAAGTTCCACAACTTCATTAGTAGAGTAAAAAAGTCCATCATTACTCGTACCTTTCACATATCTCAGAATTCGCTTTGCTGCAGCCCAATGTGATTCTTTTGGCTCCTCCATGAATCTGCTAAGTATTCCAACTCCAAAAGAAATATCTGGCCTTGTTGCCACCAGATACCTCAGACTTCCAATTAAACTTTTATAAGCTGTAACATTCACATTCTTACCACACTCATCTTTGGACACCTTTAACTTTTCAGCTAACGGAGTCGAAACTGGTTTGGAGTTTTTCATTTTGAACTTTTTCAAAATATCAGCAGCATACTTCTTCTGTGGAATAAAGATTCCACCATCCATCTGAATAACCTCAAGGCCAAGAAAGTAAGACATAAGGCCCATATCGGTCATTTCAAACCTCTTAATGAGTGCCTCCCTGAATTCTGAGATTAGCTTCAAGTTGTTTCCAGTAAAAACCAGATCATCAACATACAGACAGATTAAAACAATATCACCAGAATCAGTGCATTTGACATACATAGTGTGTTCATGAGGACATCTCATAAAACCACTTTCAACAAAATATGAGTCAATGCAACCATACCACGCCCTAGGCGCTTGCTTTAAGCCATACAAGGCTTTTCTCAACCTGTACACTTTATTTTCCTCCCCTTTCTTCAGAAATCCTGCAGGTTGCTCAACATATATTTCTTCTTCAAGAAAACCATTCAAAAAAGCAGACTTGACATCCATTTGATGCAATTTCCAATCATTTTGAGCAGCAAGAGAAATAACGATTCGAACTGTATCAAGTCTACTTACAGGAGCAAAAACCTCAAAATAATCAATACCTGGTTTCTGTTTGTAACCCTTTGCTACTAACCGTGCCTTAAAACGGTCAATTTCTCCATTTGACTTGTACTTCGTTCTGTAAACCCACTTCACCCAATTGGCTGACCTATTCTTCCTCTCAGCCACTCCGTTTTGTTGCGGAGTGTATCTGGCTGTCATTTGGTGCTGAATACCCTTTTCCATCAGAAAATTATCACAAGCAATATATTCTGTACCTCTATCAGTTCTCAAGATTTTAACTTCATAACCACTTTGCTTTTCAACAAAAGCCTTAAATTGTTTGAAAACATCACATGCTTCAGACTTTTGCTTCAGAAAGTAAACCCATGTTTTCCTACTGAAATCATCAATGAAAGTAATAAAGTACTTACAACCTCCATGTGAAGGAACCTCCAACGAACACAGGTCTGAGTGAACAATCTCCAATTGTTTTGTAGCTCTCCTTGACTTGCCCACGGGAAAGGGATCTCTATGCTTCTTCCCAATCACACAAATCTCACAGATACGATCAGGGACATTCACAACAGGTAAATCAGAAACAAGTTCCTTTCTCGCAAGATAGTTTAATCCAGAGAAATGGAAATGCCCAAATCGCATATGCCATAACCAATTATCATCACAAACTTCAGAATTAAAGCAAGCATGGAGAGTATGCTTAATTTTCAAAGGAAATAGTCGATTTTGGGACATATTTACCTTTGCAATCAAAACTCCTTTATCATCTTCAATGGTACAACACCCTTGAGCAATATGTATCTTATATCCTTTTTCTGACAACTGACCCAAACTCAACAAATTTTGGTGTAGTTCAGGAACATAGAACACATCTAATATAAAATTGTGAGTACCAACTTTCAACTAAATAGAGATTTTACCTTTTCCCAAAATTGGCACCTTTGACTTATTGCCAAATGTCACTTCAGACCGGACTGATTCATCCAGTTCAGAAAACAATTCTTTCTTCCCACACATATGGTTACTACACCCAGTATCCAAGAACCATATGTTCTTATCTGCAGAAAAACTATCGCTGGCTAAAAGTAAAGTTTCAGAACTCTCACCAGACTTTTCAGCAGTGTTTTCAGCAATGTTTGCTTGATTTCCACGATTGTTGTCCTCATTATACCAACAATCTGCAATCTTGTGCCCATACTTGCCACAATTGTAGCAATGAAATGGAAATTCACCTTGTTTGGTATTACCTCCACCTCTTCCTTGGTTGGAGTTACCACGTCCTCCTCCTTGGTTGAAGTTACCACGACCTCTTCCACCAGAACCTCCTCTTCCTCTTCCACGACCTCTACCAGATCCTCCACCTCTTTGATTAGTGCCAGTCACATTAAGGGTGACTTGACTCTTCAAAGCTTCTTCTGCTAGTGGTTCCGATTTTGACGCAATCCTGTCAATATGACTTTCTACCATACCTTTCAGCTCTGCAATTGATAAGAGCTCAGTTTTGTGTGACTCTGTGATCGAAGCCACCACATGGTCATACTTCATCGGCATAGTTCGAAGAACTTTGTCAACCACTGCACCATCTTCAATCGTATCTCCATATAGCCTCATCTTATTCACCATATCAATAAGACGAGTGAAATACGCATCTACTGTTTCTGTAGAGGTCATCTCACAATTATCGTACAACCTTCTCAACGACTGCAACTTAGACTTCTGCGCCCGATCAACTCCTTTGTGTGACACCTTTAAGATGTCCCAAGCTTGTTTTGCTGTTTGAGCACGAGCTAATTGCCCAAAAATGGAATAATGAACACCTTGGTGAATCTGACCCAAGGCCAATTTATCTCGCCGTATAGTGCCTGCATCAGCTCCTTCGGGTAGACCGCGATCAACAAAGCTCGAAATATTTTGAGCTTGCAAATGTGTGGACATCATAATTTGCCAATAATTGTAATCGAGGTTCCCGTCCAATTTGGGACCCGACCATACAATATTGAAATTTGTGGCCATAATTCACTATGAAAAATACCTCGGGGTTGAAAGGTTGACTGGCTCTGATACCAAATGTAAGATATATTAAATATAATATATTTAATATAATATATATTAAATATAATATAATATATCTATAATATATATAATATATATTTGAGAAGAGAGAGAGAGGGAGAATTGAATTCACTTGATTGATGAATTAAAATGAGTAATACATCCTATTTATAGTGAAAGAAGAAACTAATTAACCATGAAATTAGGGAAATAAAGGTTGCACAACTCCACGTAATGTTGCCACACTGCACGTACACCCATGTATTCCATTACCATATTTGTGCTTAAGACTTGGTTTAACAAATATAATAATAATAATATTATTATTATAACAAGGAGGTTTCGTTTACGATCCGTGGGTGTTTGTATTTGCGTTTGACAAATGTACTAGGAAGATAGAGTGGAAGGTGTTCAATCTCGTTAACTTGTCTTGGCACGCGATTCCTGCTATGCCTTGCACGGTCAAGGTTTGCCCCCGTGGAATGAGGTGCATTGCGGTGCCCCACGAGGGCGTTATGTTCGTTTGTGGCGGGTTTGCTGCAGATGTGGACTGCTGCCCGCTTAATTTGGTGTTGAAGTATGAAGTGCAGAGCAACCGTTGGACTCATTAATGGGATGATTTATGTTGCTAGAGGGAACAACACAGATCTTTTTGAGCTCGGCTCTGCTGAAGTCTTAGACCCTAACAATGGGACTTGGCGGCCTATTGCAAACATGAAAATGAACATGGCTTCATACGATGAAGCAGTTCGCGATGGGAAGTTCGAGAATGTTTGACATAGTCTTGGATCTTGCACAAAACTTCCCCCATAATGAATTCTCAAATCTACTATGTCATACATTCTGAAAATTGTAAAATGGAATACATAAAATTGCAGGGATTATGCATCAAAGTAAAGGAAATGCATTATAACTGTTCACTGCCCAAAATGAAATATTTTAGACCATAAAAGCAGAGTGTTCCAAACTGCCCAGAATGGAATGCATCATAACTGCTCATTATAATTTTAGGGGTGAAATTAATGACTAACAAAATTCGTGAAACAAATATTCTAACAAAATTGACTTTATCAATGCAATAACAACACCTGCACCAGCATCCAATTTATCATAAAAACATGAGATTCAAAATCTCAATTTTCCACTCCAAATAAAACTGTGTCAATTGTGACACAAAACAAAAGCAAAATCAGGCCCTCAATTTCATGAATACCAGAACCTGCATTTCTCTAGACACAAAACAACAACACAAACACAATCTTCTCAATATGTCATATTTTTCATTGCTAATAAGCATAACAAGAAATTAGACAACAGTAACATGTAGTATGTAGTATGTAGTATGTTTTTATCAGATAGATAAAGCTTCCAAGCTATACTGCAGCTCATCATCCCCCAAAGATCCCAAGTTCAATTATAGTACAAGATTTCTTTATTTTCACTAAAACTATTACACAAAGCCAAACATCATCATCTTGATTCCATTTACAAAATACAAAAACCAAAATGAATTAGAAGAAAAATTCAAAATTTCAAAAAAAAAATACATGGAAATTTCCTGAACACAGAATTACATAGAAAAAAAAAAAGAGAAGACCTGGAAGGTTATCGCTTTCCAGAACAGACCGTTCTTCTACTTTGATGCCTAAACCCAAAAGAACAAGAATACAAGTGAGTAACAACAATACCTGTAATTGTTCCCAAAAGCAGTGAAGGATAAAAATGAGTTGGTTACTCACTTGTAACTTGTAAGTGTTCAAAAATAACGCAAACAACAGCAAAAGATAGAAAAACAGCAAAATAGAGAAGAAATTACCAGTTTATTGTAGAGTTTTTTCGGAGAAAAGTAAAGCTGAGCCGGTGAGATTGGAGCCGATTCGATGTTCGCGACAAAGCAACGAAGAAGAGAAGAGGAGAGATCGGAGCCGATTCGAAGCAACGAAGAAGAGAAGAGGATTTGATGTTCGCGACAACGCAACGAAGAAGAGAAGAGGAGAGATCGGAGCCGATTCGAAGCAACAAAGAAGAGAAGAGGATTCGATGTTCGCGACAAAGCAACGAAGAAGAGAAGAAGAGAAGAAGTATATTTTATTTTAACAGTAGTCTTGGTCAAGAGGGTCAAATGCTTAGGTTTTTTTTTTTTTTTTTTTTTTTTTTTTTTTAATTTTATTTTGTCAAATGCTAATTAGGATAATAAAAATAATAAATTAAAAAATAAAAATTACACATGGCGTCCTAGTCAGCAGTAACTTGTTGTTAACCTGTTAAAAATGTTAATGCACTTTTTTTGCAGGTTCATAAATCAATTTGGAGCTTATTCGAGTTCGGTGGCTTAATTGCTAACCCCCAAATAGTTCAATGGCCTATTTGTACATTTTCCCAAATAAATTTAATTATAAGCAAAGTGAGAAGAGCAATTAGGTCTGTGCTCAAAAAAATTAATGCAAGCTTTGAGGATCAGTTTAGGAGAATAAGGGACTATGCACAAGAGTGTATGAACTCTAACCCAGGAAGCAAAGTAAAACTAAAAACCAGTAGGGTCACACCTGACAGTCCTTGTGTGTTCCAAAGAATTTATGTATGTTTTGATGCATTGAGAAGGGTTTCTTAGATGGATGTAGAAAGATTATTGGATTGGATAGGTGTTTTCTCAAAGGGTTGCTAAAGAGAGAAATATTAACTGCAGTAGGAAGAGATGCAAACAATCAGATGTACCCTATTGCATGGGCTGTGGTGGAGATTGAGAACACAGATTCATGGGGATGGTTTTTAGAGTTGCTGAAAAATGATTTGGGAATCACCAACACTTACCCTTTGACAATAACCAGTGACCATCAGAAGGTATGCACTCTTAAATGTGTTTAGTGATGTCATTTGCTTAAATGTATTAGTAGTTCTTTCTTGCTATTTACGGTCTGAAAGAGGCTATCTTGCTCTTGTTTTCTGAATCTTAATTTTATTTTATCATGTTCTTATTTTATGTTGCTCTTGTTGCAGTCTTAATTAGTAGTATCTTAATTACATTGACTAGCTTGTTTTAATTACAATCACTAGCAGTATCTACATTACAGTGACCAATGTATATTTGCTTCATATACAGTGACTAGTGTCTTTCTTACTGCATCATTATCTATATAATTTTAACTTCAGGGATTAACAACTGTTATCCAAGAGCTATTTCCATATTCAGAGCACCGAAATTGTGCAAGGCATGTGCATGCAAATTGGAGTAAGTGCCACAAAGGAAAGGTTATGAAGAATCACTTTTGGATGTGCGCCAAGTCAACAACAGAAGTTCAATTTCATGAACAACTAAAAGCCTTAGAAATGAGAGACAAAGAGGCTAAAGCTGACCTAGAATGGTATCCACCTAAGTTTTGGTGCAAGGCTTTTTTTAGAACAACAAGTAAATGTGACATTGTTGATAACAATATATGCGAAGCATTCAATGAGACTTTGCTTAAAGCAAGATGCAAGCCAATAATTCCCATGCTTGAAGACATTCAAGTGCTTGCTATGAGAAGGATAACCAAAAAAATGAAGTTCGTAGACACTTGGAAAGGTAGATATGGACCACTTATTATGAAGAAACTAATTGCAAATAAGAAAGAAAGCATTGGATGGAAGGTACATTGTTTATACAATTTTTTAAAAATAATATAACATTACATTTGTTGGGGTTTAAATTTGAGTGGTAAATTTTGTTGCTTGGTTGATTTTAATGGAGATGATGGATATGAGATTGAGAAAGGACGAAATCATTTCAAAGTCAGGCTTGAAAATAAGACATGTTCATGTAGATCATGGGATTTGACAGGTCTACCTTGCCCTCATGCTATATGTGTCATCTTCGACAATAGCAGGAATATGGAGGATTATCTTGATCCATGCTACTCAAAAGAAGCATATCAAAGGACTTATGCACGTGCTCTTCTACCGATGAATGGAGAACTCTTCTGGCCTAAAACAAATTGTGAGGAAATTTTGGCTCCAATCCCAAAAAAATGACAGGTAGGCCAAAGAAGAAAAGAAATCGTGAGGAAAATGAAAAGGTTCATCAACTGCTAGTAAGAAGACTCAACTAAGTAGGAAGGGTCACATAATGAGATGTTCCATTTGTAGACAAGAAGGGCATACTAGAGCAAATTGTGATTCTTTTGGAGGTGTTTTGGGTTAATGTTTTGGCAAAAGAGTTGTTTTGGCAGTACTAGATTAACAATATATTTATGCATATCAAATGTTGTAGTGTTGCAATTAACAATGTATTTTTGTATGGCAATGCAAACTATATTAACAATATATTAATTTCTGCTTAGCAATGCAAATTTATATTAATATTATATTTTTACTAGTTAGTGAATAGACAAATTTTGTATTACATTATGCGTGTAATTTCTTAAATATTGAAATTTCAATGTATTTTTTCTAATTCAAAAATGTCGCAAACAATCGCAAAAGAGAGAAAATAAAAAATGTCGCAAACAACCGCGAAAGAGATAAAGTGCAAGGGTCAAATGTTTAGTTTTTTTTTTCTTTTTTTTTTTCTTTTTTTTTTTTTTTTTTTTGTGTCAAATGCTGATTAGGATAATAAAAATAATAAAATAAAAAATAAAAATTACACATGGCATCCTAGTCGGCAGTAACTTGTTGTTAACCTGTTAAAAATGTTAATTGCACTTTTTTGCCAATTTGGAGCTTATTCGAGTTCGATGGCTTAATTGCTAACCCCCAAATAGTTCAATGGCCTATTTGTACCTTTTCCCTTATAAAAATTTCTTCACTTTCTAAAATGTGATAGATAGTCAAATGTGTATATTTTTGTGTTGACTAGTGTGTTATAAACCCATATATATGTGAATATGTATCTATTTGGAATACTAAGAAAATTATATGAGTTATAGTTATTTTATTGAGAAGTGCATAACTTATGGGGTGTATAAATGATTTACATGTTGAGATTATTAGAACTATATTGATTTTGGAGAAATTATAATTGGAGGATATAAAGTGATAAACTATAATTAATTTTGAAAGAGTTTTTTCTCAAAATGGTCCCTCGAGAATTGCTCATTCTTAATTTTACATTTCGACTTTCAATTGCACCCAATGTGGTTCCTTGACATTTAAAAAGTACCCCAAATTGATCCTCCGTTACCTTTTGCGTTAATTAGGCGTTAATATTGGGGGTATTTCCGTCCATTCACCTCATTGCGCCTATTACAATTACCTGGGATACTTATTCCGGTTCGTGTTTCATGCTTTGCTTAATTATGACCGCGGCGGTGATGTTTTGCTGGGTTGTGCTCTTGCGTTGGACGCTATAGCTTTTGCTCATCTCATATTCTCTGAGTGGACCATGGTTAAAATAATGACATCAAAAGCACCGTCGCTGCAACTGAAGAAGACAATTCTAGGAATGATCTACGCCTTAAAGGAATTGATGTGGAGAGTTTCATACATTTGTTCGCCTTTTGATGGCTCATTTTGGGCTAAGAGATAGTGTCAGAGGTGAACATGGATTCGAACCTAACCAAGAGATTAATTAAGGCATTCTATGTTATGAGAGCCGGAAGGGAATAGCAACTCGCCGGAAAGCAGGGGAGGCCGCGAAGCTGTCACTCTGCAAGAAGCTGCTTCCTTGCTTCACCGTGGCTGCCGTCGATCTGCCGGAACTGCTACTCGCCGGGAGAACTGCTGCTGACCGAGAGAAAGGGAACAAAGAACATGATGCTTCTGCACACTGCCGTCGCTTCTTCACTGCACGTCTTTGCCGGAGCTCTTGAAATCGCCGTCCGCCACCGTCATTGGACGGTTGAGAGAGGAGAGTGTGAGAGGAAGGGAGATACGAAGAGAGGAGGGCGCTTGATCGACGAGAGAGATACAAGGAAGTCAGCTGATTGGGGAAGAAAGATGAACATCGATGGGTTTGCTTTGGGTGAGGTGAATGGATGGAAATACCCCCAATATTGACGCCCAATTGACGTGAAAGGTAACGGAGAACCAATTTGGGATAGTTTTTAAAAGTCAAGGGACCACATTGGGTGTAATTGAAAGTTGGTCGAGACGAAGCTCGGTTAAATACCAACTCCTTAGACAGAGTAGCGTCGCAAGGGAACTAGTAGCAACAAGGCTTTTAAGCCAGGGCCATAGAACTAGTATTCCTCCCCAAGAAACTTCCCTAAATCATGTGTTCTCATGTTTGAAGTAAAAAATCGTTTGGGAGATCTATAAGATTGTAGATTCACCACCTATGGATAAGGCTTTAAATCGATGAACTAAATTAACGAACCTAACGTGCTTAAGTTCAGGCACTACCGCAACTAAAGTTTATGCATAGGTCCAACTTAATAAGGAACTAAATCCATTCTCAAACTATGCTTTCTAAAGGCATAATAAATCGCATAATATAAAATAAAATATTATGCTTAGAATAGATATGCATAAAATTAAATAATAAACTCATATATTCCAAATAAATTGTATAACTGAAAACAATTTTAATATGAGCAATAACCTCAAGTATACAATTAATATTCAAAATTAGTATGACTTCTAACCAAAAGAAATCCAAAATTTGAATAATAATATAATAGATATATACTTTGAAAGGTTAAAAACTATACGCCCACGTGAAAATGTTTTAATTGCATAAAATCAAATTTGTGAGAAACAGGCTGAATTCACAAATATCAAGCCATAGTATATGTTTTATTCGTAAATAAAAATCTCACAAATCCCAACTGCATAATTAAACTTAATATTATGCACTTAATGTGATTAAAATTATAAAACAATCTAAAAAATATGAAAAACACCAAACGTGTATTCAATTTTTCATACTTAACTAAATGTGGGCAATAACATCTAAAATCATAATTCAAATGCTAAATAAATTATGTGATAGATTGCCTAGAAAACATGTTTTTCCAAAATCTGAATTGATTCAAAAGCACCCTCCAAAACTCAATTAATAGTATTATTAATGGCATAAAATTGAAAATAAACCAAAAAAGCAATAAATAGCCATAATAATATTATTATGTTAATTTGGAGACTAAATATGAAAAAACAATAGTTAAAACTGTTAACCTTTAAAACATTTTCGGATATAACTTTAAAATGTAGTAAAACTTAAGTCCGAAAATAAATGTCACATAAATCAATTTGAAAACAATGCATGACTTAATACCATAAAAATAATGTTGTCATTAATAGTAATAAGGATCATTATAATCACTGTTAACATTTAATAATATAATGACAAACATGGTCATACATATCTTAATGTTTCCATTTTCTTAAAGATAAATATGTGACTAGTTCAAAAAAATTAACAGTTATAACAGCTATAACAGTAGTTACCAATAATAATCAATTGTAAACTGTAATTAATGATTTACGTACCTTAACGATGCAAACTGCATCTATCGATAGCACTAACAACAATAGCGAAGAAAGCCTCCAAAATCTCCCACCTTCGCAGAGAGTTTTGTTGACTCGTCGATGCTAGTATTAATCTCAATGAATCGTCCAATGGTACGTAACAGTTTATTGGTAACACTCGATTACTGTTAGTACTAAATATATAGACACATATGTATATTAATATAAATATATTAATATATATTACGTACAGTGTATATATATATATATATATATATATATATATATATATACACATACTGTACTCAATATATATTACGTATATTATGATTAATATATATCTATATATTTAGCATTTTGTTTGGCATATGGAATTTAAGAAATGATATTTTAATCAAACATGTGGTTTTGCAAAAATTGTGGACATTTGAAGTGGTGAACGTGTATGCGTGTGATATGCATGGAATTAGGAAAACTAATGGATTGGTGTATTACATGCACCATGAATCAAGGAAAGGAATTGCTATAAATTGGGTTTCATGTAATAGAGAAGAATAGAAGTTTCCAAAACAAGGAAAAAAGCAATACGAATTTGGAAGGTGCTACAAAGAATTATTTGGAAGGCGCTGCCAGGAAACTTCAAAATAGGGAAAGATTGGTGTACTATCCGGAGAAGTCAGCTCCACTTTACATTAGTACAAGCTGTGTTAAAATTCAGGTTGGTTACAGTTTGTTTAATTGGTAGAATTAGTTCAAACTGTATGGTATACTTTTTCATAGAGTTGTTTTACGAGGTTAATGTTTAAATAGGTGTTAGACCTAGTTTTGTAATTCATTGAACCTGTAATTGTAAAAACCACGGGTTGATCTTGAGTGAAAAAGTTTTGGGCGTGGCCCCGCAGATTAGAAGGTGTTCTCTAACTGCGTTAAAAAATTTAGCTGTGTACTTATTTTAACGCTTCATTTATTTCTTTGATATTGTGATACATATCTGCATTATATATTTTCAATTGGTATCAGAGCAGTGTCGCTTAATTTGCTAGCGAGATCCTAGGGATACTCGAGTATTGTTTTGCAGAATGGAAGAGGGTGCCTCAATTACAAGACCACCATTGTTGAAAGGAGTAAGCAACTATGCTTATTGGAAGGCTAGGATGAAAGCCTTTATCAAATCCTTAGATGAAGAATGTTGGGATGCCGTAGAAATTGCTTGGACTCCACCCACGATGATGGTCCAAAACGAAGAGAAGAAAAAACCACTAAACCAGTGGACAGCAGACGAGAAGAAGAAATCATCAGCGAACAATAGAGCTATGAATGCGATTCATAGTGCTCTTGGAGAAGGTCAATTTCAGTTGATTTCAGCCACGGGTATTGCAAAAGTTGCCTGGGATGCACTTATGACTCACTATGAAGGAACAGGATCTGTCAAAGTCTCAAAGTTGCAATTACTCATGACCAAGTATGAGAGTCTAAGGATGGAAGAAACTGAGTCAGTCTCTGAGTTCAGTGCAAGGATAAAGAACCTTGCAAATAGTGCACGGAACTTGGGTGAACCATTTGAAGAAGAGAAACTGGTTCGCAAAGTTTTGAGATCACTACCTCCGAAGTTCAAGATGCAAGCTGTTGCAATCAAGCAATAAGCAGATCTAAAAACTTTAACTTTAGATGCTTTAATGGGAAATTTGCAGACTTTTGAGTTAGAAATGGAAGAGGAAGACAAGTAACTGAACAAGGACAACAAAGGAGTTGCATTCGGCGCTGCAGTACCTACAGGAGCTGACTCAGATATAGAAATGAACGAGGTCATGGCCATGTTGTCAAAGAAATTTGGCAAAATGCTGAAGAAAGCCAATGGACACGGAAGGATGAAAACAAATAGCAAAGGGGTGGAACTGGAAATATTCAGAAGCAAAAAGGTCCAAATCAAGATTTTAAGCTCAAGGGCGTTCAATGCTATGAATGTGGAGGCTATGGACCCATTGCAGCGGATTGTGGAAACAACAAAGACAAGAAATCTTACACACTTACATGGAGTGATTTTGAAGATTCTGATAATGATGAACATGTAGAACAACAAACAAGCAATTTTGTTGCATTCCATGGCTATATGTGCCACCCCGATGATGTGGAAGAACGTGCAAACTATGAGAAGTTCTTCAAAATTACAGAAGAAGTTGTGGAAGATAGTAAGGTAAGGTGGGACTCAAATCAGATACAACCTACCACACCAGAAACACATGAGGTAACTGAAGAGATACAGACTGATGATGAGGATATCGACCTTACACATGAGGCAAATGAAGATATGCAGACTGACGATGAGGATATTGACCTAGCTGAAGCATATGGAGATATGTACAAGAACTAGTGTAAGGTAAGTAAGTTGAATCTCATATTAATTAAAAATGTTGAATCCTTAGAATTAGAAAACTCTGCTCTAAAAGTCACGGTAGAAAACCTCGAGGCTGACGTGGGTACTAGAGTGTCAAATGAAAAATACCTGCAAAGTGAATTGGAAAATCTCAAGAAACGTGTGAGAATGTTAAATACAGGCACCAAAAGTCTAAATGAAATTCTCCAGTCAGGAGTAAATAATCATAACAAAGCAGGTCTAGGCTTCACAAGCGGGCAAGGAAATCAACAACAAGCATGGGTGTCAGGAAAGATGCAAAGACGAAACATTGCCATCCCAAGGTACACGAACAGGTTCTTTCACAAGATTTGTTTCAGGTGTAACCTAAATGGACATGTTTGGAGGCAATGCAGGCAAAACCAACCGCGACAAGTGTGGCGACCCAAGCAAACTTGATTGACAACGAAATGATTTTTTTCAATTAAAAAAAAAAAAAAAAACTAGCTTAGGATTTTATTTCTAACAAAATTCTATTTTTGTTTGTTTTTCTATTTTATAAAAAAAAAAGGTTTTTTAATGAAAACAGAACGTCGATGTTTTATGGCTTACTAGTGATGCAGGACTTTAAAAAGAGACATTCTGAGCTTTCTGAAGCCGAGCCAGCACTCATAATGGTTGATCACTGCCTTCTCACGGGATCACATTTTGCTGACCCAGGCGTGCCAGCGTTTTTTGATCATGTGAGTCCCTCGTGAAATGCAAATGCTACAGAATATGCTATTAAGTTCCTAGAAAAGGAGATATGTCTGCTTTCTCATCAGCGAAAGGAATTGGTTGATCGGGAGGTTAAAACTGAAGGGTTTTGGTATTGAAAATAGTGATAGGCACAACCCTTTGTGTTATGATGATACTTCTTCTGGATCCGCGAGCTCTTCATCAAATCAGTTCTATTGAGGTCACTGGTAATGTTTAACTTTCAGTAGTAGTGTTGTTCAATTTGCAAGTATTTCCTCTAGAGCATACTATTTTTCGTTTGTGGATAGTCTATCTTGTTAGCCCCATTCTACACCTGATTCAAGAGCTTGTTGCTCATCTCCCACTACAAATTCTACTCATAATAGCATGTGCTCTTGGTTTTCTACTCCGAAAATACAATACACTTGAGCTGTATATGTCATTTTTGAACCCATGAATGCTAATACTATTTACCTAGAAGATGGCTACCCGGTACTTACTAAGGCTCCACAAGGACCTGAGAAGTGTCCGGTGTGAAAGCTGTCCAGTATTGATATACCTCTCCTATACTCCCATTATGTACCTCTCCACTGATTACCTGGAAGATGGCTACCCAGTACTTAATATGGTTCCAAAGGATCTGAGAAGAGTCCGGTGTGAAAGCTTTCCAGTGTTGATATACCTCTCATATACTCCAGTTATGAACCTCTCCTATTTCAGATTCTATCTACAACTTATCAATTGCATGCTCTTAGTTGAAGTTTCTTGCATTGTGTTCAATACATGCTGCTATGGTTATGTTTCCTTTGGCTAATGTTCATCAAAAGGGGGAGAAATATGATATTAATTGAGGGGGGAGAATATGTACGAATTGAGGGGGAGAGAGATGATATTAAGGGGGAGAGTGTGTACAAATAAAGGGGGGGGGGGGGGGGGGGGGGGGGAATTGTTGTGCATCTGTGTATGAATTAAGGGGGAGAACTTGTTATATATTTGAAAAGGAGGAGAAATTGAGATGTTCATGATTTGAGGGGGAGAGAAAATAAAAGTTGAGGGGAGGACTCGTTGTCTGGTTGTTTGATTAACATATGCCAAAGGGGGAGATTGTTAGTACTAAATATATAGACACATATGTATATTAATATAAATATATTAATATATATTACGTACAGTGTATATATATATATATATATATATATATATATATATATATATACATACTGTACTCAATATATATTACGTATATTATGGTTAATATATATCTATATATTTAGCATTTTGTTTGGCATATGGAATTTAAGAAATGATATTTTAATCAAACATGTGGCTTTGCAAAAATTGTGGACATTTGAAGTGGTGAATGTGTATGCATGTGATATGCATGGAATTAGGAAAACTAATGGATTGGTGTATTACATGCACCATGAATCAAGGAAAGGAATTGCTATAAATTGAGTTTCATGTAATAGAGAAGAATAGAAGTTTCCAAAACAAGGAAAAAAGCAATACGAATTTGGAAGGTGCTACAAAGAATTATTTGGAAGGTGCTACAAAGAATTATTTGGAAGGCGCTGCCAGGAAACTTCAAAATAGGGAAAGATTGGTGTACTATCTGGAGAAGTCAGCTCCACTTTACATTAGTACAAGCTGTGTTAAAATTGCGTTAAAAAATTTAGCTGTGTACTTATTTTAACGCTTCATTTATTTCTTTGATATTGTGATACATATCTGCATTATATATTTTCAATTACCATTATTAATAGTAATATAAAATGAAGTGACATGGGAAATCTTACCAATGTACCAAATATAGTAGATTACCATGAATGAATAATTATTATGAAAGGTAATACATGAGATTAGCCCCTAAACTTAATAACAGTAATTAATAATGCAAATTAATTACAATAAATGCAAAACTGTAATTAAGGGATGCCAAATATTAATATCAATTTACCACATAATAATTAATCATGACTGTAATGAGTCATAAGGAGACTAAAATTAAGGTATAACCAGATTACCATTGTAAAGGCAATAAATATCAATTATGTACATTGCTTGCCATAAAAAAAAAATTACTTAATATTATTGTTAAGGCCCTAAAAACTATTAATAGATTAAAAACATAATCAACTTAAATAATAGTTATAATTCTTAATGGCCGAAAGCAATAATTATAATTCTTAATGGCTTCCAATGGTAATTGTAATCCTTAAACATTTAATGACTCAAAATCAGGCAAAGACAATAATTATAGCACTAAATTGTTTAAGTCAGGACCATGAACCTTAATGGCCCAAGTTAATTATAACTTGAATGATAAATACTGTTATCAAAATACGGTAGTTAGTAATAATTGAACCTTAATAAACATGTTATAATCAAATAAAAGTGCTACAATTATTATTAAAATATCAATAAAATAATAGCAAGATCCATACTGACCAAGATAGGTCCTAAATAGCTTGTTCAAAATAGGTTTTAAAATTCCAAGTGAAAAATATGACTAAAATATGCTCAAAATTAAATGAGAAACCAACAAGCTCACTTAATAGGCTATATTGTCCAAAATTAACCTAAGGATCCAAAATTGAATAATATTTAATATGAAGGCTATGAGTTAATAATATGTTATATCCAATCTTAATATATGCTTTTCTAAATGTATACTTATAATAAAATAATTTATGAATATACAAAGCATGCTTGGATTTTGCATATTTATATATTATTAGCTCATAAATCCTAAATAAATTGTAATAATTCAGGCAATTTTATATGCACCTTAATATTAAATTAAAATTCAGATAGCAAATTCAATACTTAATATTTGCTCAAAATTGAATGATAATTTAATTGTGAATATAATGCCAAAATTAAGAAAAAACTAAATGGCATTAATATTCCAAAAAACAAGCAATTACTAATATTTACCATTTGCCAAAATAATTTACTATATTAATTAAGGTAATATTAATATGGTAATATTAGACCAAATAATCACCATTTACCAAAATTAATATATATATAAACATATAATTATTCAGTAAGGCAAATATAAATATATGGTAAATAAAGGTAAATTGTTGTAAATAGGAGACGTAGCGTACCAGTTGTCTTCTTCCTATGAATTGCCGGAAAACCAGCAAAGAAGCAGCGAAGAAGCAACGAAGGCGCCATCATCTCTCCTCGTTGCAACGCTGGTCCGCCACCGTCCTCACCGTAACGCCACCGCCGCCTGCAATTCCTAGTCGGGCCGACGTCATCTTCATCGCGACGTCACCACCGCCGACGACCTTAGTCACCGGCGACCAGCGATGCCCAAAGCTTGAGGAGCAGCGACCAGTGCCGGTGACAACCTGCAAATGAGCATCATCCTCCGCCGTATCTGCTCTGTTCAACGCCAACAACCGCCGCCAGGGCCTGATGCTGCACCAACTGAAGAGGGGAGTAGTGCCACCCGATGCAGCCGCCATTGTCTTCCGCGCCACCTAAAGGAAGCAGTGACGGCCCTCCAGGAAACAGCCCATTACCACCGCCGCCTGATCTTCAATTTGCGAAATGAGAGCAGGGCTGCCGCTCCTCGTCTCCCACCTACGGCAAGGTCGACAGGGTGGCTATGTGGATCCTCAACGACGGCACCATCTTGTTCTCCGCGCGGCTGGAATGGTACTCCTGCATCCACATCGCCACTCACGAGGACGACACCAATGATCAACGCCTGACTCGTCACGCAAAGCTCGCTGTCGATGGAGATCGCCGGAAAATCCGGAACACCGGCGATCATTTGGGGCTAAAATGCGACAGAAACAGAGACCAAAAACGGCGAACAAAATAAAATTTCCGACGATGGTTAGTTCACAAAAAAACAACAATTTCTATATCAAAAGGAAATTAATTATTCTTAATGTTGAAAAATAATATTTCAACAGGCCAAAAAGTATACACAATTATATGTTGATTAGGGCAAACGATAAACTAGGCATGGATTAGTATGACTTTGATACCAAATGTTAGACAATAATAAGGCTAACATAAACTAAATAACGAGTAACCTGACTCGTAGTAGCGGAAGCTTCAGGATCATCTGAATATCCATTGCCATAGTTGTTGAATATCCCTTGCCATAATTCTTGATATTGCTACGGGATGGTAAACCTACAGAATAAAGGTTAGTGTTTTGTCTACCACTTCTTTCCCGAATACCTGATGGTGCGTGTATCCAGAACACGGGAGCTGTGGGAGGACTATTTTGCTTAGAAGCCTACATGCCATCAACGTAGGTAGATATTCAATTAAAGCTTAACTGAATATCCTGAGTTGCCTAACAGATTAAGCCACTAACTGACTTAATCTTCCACTTGCACCACAACCACTTAATTAATACAATATATTATAATATATTATATTAGGAAAAATACGTACACCTCTATGTCATTTTCAATATGAAGCCATTATGATGACTCACGTAATTGTCAAATTGTTGCATTGGAAATAATGTATACTACCCATGGTAAATTATTGCATTGTAGCATAATAATTAGTAGAAACAAATGGCAATATTGTTGCTAGATGGCCCCACCAATGTGGGTAGGGTGGTGACCAAAAGCTTAACAATTAAGCTTGTAAGAGGAAGTGAATGGTTTTACAAATAAATTATGATTAATGTCTCTATTGATAGCCACTTAATGGAAGATTGAAGAGGGCAAATGAAAAGTCAAATAGTTGGCTTTGTAAAGCCTATATAAAGGCCATGGATTTGGCTACCTTGGACATGAGAGAGTTCAAGAAAAAGAAAAAGAGAGGAGAGAAAATTTGTGTGAGATATACAAGTGTGAGAAAATTAGCCAAGAATAAGTTGGTGGATTTCGTAGAAATTCTTGTGCCTCGGGGTATGTTATTTTCTCTTGTATTGTGTTGACTCTAATCGTTGAATTAGAGAAGTCCTCTCTGTTGTACCCATTATCTATATAGTGGAGGTGTTACTGGCTTGTGCCTGTTGTTTTTTACTCCTTGCCTTGAGGAGGTTTTTCCACGTTAAAATTCTTGGTGTTCTTTTAGTGCCATTTATTTATTTTCATTGTGCTAATTATATATTCTTGTGAGCTTTCTTCCCAACAACTGTTATCAGAGCCCAGGTTCAAGTTAATTACTGTGCGAAACTATGGAAGGAAAGTTCAATAGAATTACAAGTTTGAATGGCAAAAATTATCACATATGGAGGAATAAGATTAAAGATTTATTGTATGTGATGAAGTTGCTTTTACCAGTGTTTGCTACCCAGAAACCTGAAAATAAATTTGATGAAGAGTGGGCCTTTCAACATGAACAAGTATGTGGTTTTATTTGGCAATTTGTTGAAGATAATGTGTATAATCATATTTGTAGTGAGACCCATGCAAGGACATTGTGGAGTAAACTTGAAGATTTGTATGCTTCAAAGACTGGCAACAACAAATTGTTTTATCTCACAAAATTGGTGCAGATGAGATACAACGAGGGTAGTTCTGTTGTAGATCACTTGAATGAATTTCAAGGGATGTTGATCAATTGTCAGGTATGGGAGTTAAATTTGATGATGAGGTTATTGCTCTTATGGTACTAGCATCATTGCCGGATTCTTGGGAAACTTTAAAAATTTCTTTGACTAATTCTGCTCTTAATGGTGTTGTAACAATGGAACTTGTTAAAAGTGGTGTCCTGAATGAGGAGATGATACGAAGGTCGCAAGGTACTTCTTCTCTACATTCAGAGGTCTTGACTACAACAAATAGGGGGAGAAGTCAAAGCAAGGGTCCAAGGAGTAAAGATAAAAATAGAGATAACAGTAGAGGTAAATCTAATAAATTTGCTAATGTTGAATGTTATCACTATCACAAAAAGGGGCATATTAAGAAATTTTGCCGACTACGGAAGAAAGAAAATAAAAAAACAAAGACTCTGAAAAAAATAATGGTAGCGATAATAATAGTGTAGCTGCTACAGTTGAACATGATTTTCTTATCTTCTATGATGGTGACGCTGATGCCATTAATTTGACAAGTCATGATACAAACTGGGTAATTGATAGTGGTGCATCCATTCATGCTACAGCTCGAAAGGATATTTTTGTTAGTTATCCAACAGGTGATTTTGGAGTTGTGAAAATGGGTAATTATGGTAATGCAAAGATTGTTGCTATTGGCGATGTTCAGTTAGAAACCAACAATGGCACCAAGTTGCTTCTAAGAAATGTGAAGTATGTTCTAGATACCAGGTATAATTTAATTTCTGTTGGAAAATTGGATGATGAAGGGTATTGTAATACCTTCCAAAATGGCCAATGGAAACTCACAAGAGGTTCTCTAGTTGTGGCTTGAGGCACAAAGTGTTCTACACTTTATGTTTTACAGGCCAAGATCTCAGGAAATATTGTCAATACGGTTAAGAACGGTGATAGGAATGATATATGGCATAAGAAGCTTGCGCATATATCTGAGGAGAGGATGTCCATGCTGGTCAAGAAAAAGAGCTTAGCTGGGTTGGACAATGTTCATTTAAAGAGGTGTGCTCATTGTCTGGTAAGGAAGCAGAATAGAGTATCCTTTAAAAGTTCTGCTGAAACTAAGAAGAAACCAGAGGTATTAGAACTAATACACTCTGATGTGTGTGGTCCTTTTAAAACTAGGTCACTTGGTGGTGCTCGCTATTTTGTTACCTTCATTGATGACTGCTCAAGGAAATTATGAGTTTATACTTTGAGGCATAAAATTCAAGTTATGGACATATTCAAGCAATTCCATGCCCTAGTTGAGAGACAGACTGGGAAGAAGTTGAAATGCATAAAGTCAGATAATGGAGGAGAGTATATTGGGTCACTCAATAGGTATTGCATAGAGCAGGGTATTCGCCATAAGAAAACACCGCCAAAGACTCCTCAGCTAAATGGTGTTGCTGAGAGGATGAACAGGACATTGATTGAGAGAGTGAGATGTTTGTTGTCACATGCAAAGTTACCAAAGACATTTTGGGTTGAGGCACTAAGTACTGTTGCGCATGTGTTGAATCTCTCACCATGTGCTCCTTTAAAGTTTGACATACCAAATAGGGTATGGATAGGAAATAATGTTTCCTATGATTACCTACGTGTCTTTGGGTGCAAGGCATTTGTGCACATTCCAAAAGATGAAAGACCAAAACTCGATGTTAAGACATGACAATGTGTGTTTATCGGCTATGGTCTAGATGATTTTGGCTAAAGATTTTATGATCCGATTGAAAAGAAGCTTGTGAGAAGTCGAGATGCTGTGTTCGTGGAGAATCAGACCATAGAGGATATTGACCGGGTTAAAGAATTGGGATCTCATAACGGTGATTTAGTTGATACTGAGATAATACCTCCAACAGTGGTTCCTGAAGAGGTTGGAGAGGAGAACCAAATTGAGCAGCAAGATGTTACAGATGCTCCCATTAATGATTATGAACTCTCGGCTCTAGAAGCTTCAGCTCCACCTCAGCTTCGAAGAAGTTCAAGAGTTAGACAACCTTCCACAAGGTAGTCTTCTCATATTTATGAAATTAATTTTGTTGATAATGGTGAACCGGAATGTTATGCAGAAGCTGTGGAAGATGAACACAAGGAAAAGTGGATTGAAGCCATGCAAGATGAGATGAAATCCTTGTATGAGAACAATACCTTTGAGTTGGTAAAGCTACCTAAGGGTAAGAGAGCTTTGACAAACAAGTGGGTCTACAGAGTGAAGCAGGAAGAACACTCCTCACGGCCACGGTACAAAGCTAAACTGGTTGTCAAGGCCTCAAGGGATTCAACCAGAGAAAAGGTATTGACTTTGATGAGATATTTTCTCCAGTGGTTAAGATGTCTTCCATTCGTGTTGTTCTTGGATTAGCAGCTAGCCTAGATTTAGAAATTGAGCAAATGGATGTAAAGACAGCATTTCTTCATGGTGATTTGGATGAAGAAATATACATGAAGCAGCCAGAGGGTATCAAAGTCAAAGAAAAAGAGGAGTATGTCTGTAAGCTAAAAAAGAGCCTATATGGCTTAAAACGGGCACCAAGGTAGTGGTACAAGAAGTTTGAGTCAGTTATGGCGCAACAAGGTTACAAGAAGACTACTTCTGACCATTGTGTGTTCTTTCAGAAATTCTCTGATGATGATTTTACTATGCTTCTGTTGTACGTCGATGATATGTTGATCTTCGGCAAGAGTGCTTCCAGAATTAATCAACTAAAGGAACAGTTGAGCAAGTCTTTTGCTATGAAAGACTTGGGGCCAGCATAACAGATTCTTGGGATAAGAATTACACGAGACAAGAACACCAGAAAGTTGTGGTTGTCTCAGGAGAAGTACATTGGGAAAATACTTTGTAGGTTTAACACGGACAATGTTAAAGCGGTTAGTTCTCCTCTTGCTAATCACTTTAAATTAAGTAGTAAGCAAAGTCCTTCTACAGAGGAAGAAAAGGCAAGTATGCAACAAGTCCCTTACAATTCAGCAGTTGGCAGTTTGATGTATGCTGGTATGTACAAGGCCAGATATTGCTCATGCAGTTGGCGTTGTCGGGGTAGGTTCATTTCTAATCCTGGCAAGGAACATTCTAATCCTGGCAAGGAACATTGGATGGCTGTTAAATGGATTTTCAGATATCTTAGAGGTGACATTGACTCTAGAAAGTCGACTTCAAGGTATTTGATAACATTTGCAGAGGGAGCAGTATCATGGCAATCTAAGTTACAAAAGTGTGTTGCACTTTCTACCACAGAGGTTGAGTTTAGTGCAGCAACTGAAGCTTGTAAAGAGTTACTATGGATGAAGAAATTTCTTCAAGAACTCGGGGTCAAACAAGACAAATATGAGTTGTTTTGTGATAGTCACAGTGCTATACACCTTGGTAAGAATTCCTCTTTCCATTCAAGATCGAAACATATCGATGTAAGATATCACTGGATAAGAGATGTTTTGGAGATGAACCAGTTACAACTTGTAAAGATCCATACAGATGAAAATGGGTCTGACATGTTAACGAAGTCATTACCAAGGGAAAAACTTGAGATCTGTCGTTCAACTGCAGGGATGCATGTCCCTCACACATTGGCGTGAGGGGGAGTTTGTTGCTAGATGGTCCCACCAATGTGGGTAGGGTGGTGACCAAAAGCTTAACAATTAAGCTTGGAAGAGGAAGTGAATGATTTAACAAATAAATTATGATTAATGTCTCCATTGATGGCCACTTAATGGAAGATTGAAGAAGGCAAATGAAAAGCCAAATAGTTGGCTTTGTAAAGCCTATATAAAGGCCATGGATTTGGCTACCTTAGACATGAGAGAGTTCAAGAAGAAGAAAATGAGAGGAGAGAAAATTTGTGTGAAATATACAAGTGTGGGAAAATTAGCCAAGAAGAAGTTGGTGGATTTCGTAGAAATTCTTGTGCCTCGGGGTATTGTTATTCTCTCTTGTATTGTGTTGCCTCTAATCGTTGAATTAGAGAAGTCCTCTCTGTTGTACCCATTATCTATATAGTGGAGGTGTTACTGGCTTGTGCCCGTGGTTTTTTACTCCTTGCCTTGAGGAGGTTTTTCCACGTTAAAATTCTTGGTGTTCTTTTAGTGCTGTTTATTTATTTTCATTGTGCTAATTATATATTCTTGTGAGATTTCTTCCCAACAAATATATAGTCGAAATTAAATCATGATTCTCATGTTCCCAATTTTTCGTGCCAAAATTTATTATCAAATCAAATATCCAGCCTCAAAATTCATGCAATTGAATTTAACACACAGGAATTACAAATTTGACATACAAAAATAAATAAGAATTAATGAAAAAAAAACATAGGTAATTTGTTCGCTCAGCACTCCGGTGCAACCTTGGAAATGTCCAAAGAGTAGACAAACAGGAGGAAAGAAGCACCTACCTGTTGCACTCCAGATGCCAGCTGGTTTCTAACAAACCATTTCCTCTCTGTCGTCCTTTCTAAATTAAAGATGAAATAAACTAATTTTGAAGTAATCTTTAAATTCAAATTAAGACGTTTGCAGTGAGGACAATGCTTTAATTTTAAGCTTTCCATTCTTGACAATAAGTTCAGCATATCCACATTAATCAAGGCTTCAACAAACACTTTAACTATTCTTTTACAACTAATAATAATATTTGAAAAGAAAATTTTAGGTAGCTATAAAAGAAATCAAATGTTGTACAAGGAAAATAACTCCTAAATAGTACATTTGTAAGGATTTTTGTTTTGGGGTATAGTGCGCTATTGCCTATTGCATTGCCACACAGAGGAATACATACACCAAGGGTACGGTGTTTGGTAAATGGTTGATTTGGTTAATTAGATGATATAACTAGTTGATAACATTAGTTGATTGTAGCATAAATGTGTTTGGTAATTTGCTATTGGTAAATGGTTGTTAGCTGTTAGTTGATTGTGTTAATTAGAGGGTATAACTAGTTGATAACATTAGCTGTTGTAGAAAAGTGTTTGGTAAATTACTTGTTAGCTAATAGCTCTTTGGTATAATTTATTTTCTCAAAAAGCTAACTGAAAAAGATGCTTGGGGTAACTTTTTGAACTTTAGCAATAATATTATTATTATTATTGTTAAACCAAGTAGTAATTAATTTGTTAGAAGTTAAAGTAGTACATGGGTCATGTTTAGCAGTTAACATTACTTGGGATTGAAACATGTATGTTAATGTGGAGAGTGCATAGCAGTACATGGAAGACATGAGCATAATTTTAGGAATTTAGTTAGCTTCTTTTTAGTATAAATATGTTCATTACAAAGCATTATAATCATCAAGAAGCAATAAATATTATTGTTTTCCTATTCCTCTCTTTCTCTCTCAATTATATTATAGATATATTATATTAAATATATCTAACATTTGGTATCAGAGCCAGTCAACCTTTCAATCCTGAGATATTGTTCGTAGTGAAATATGGCTGTAAATTTCAATATTGTATGGTCGGGTACCAAATTGGACGGGAAACTCGATTACAATTATTGGCAAATTATGATGTCCACACATTTGAAAGCCCAAAATCTTTGGAGCTTTGTTGATCCCGGTCTACCCGAAGGAGCTGATGCAGCCCAAACACGGCGAGATCAATTGGCCTTGGGTCAGATTCACCAAGGTGTTTATTATTCCATTTTTGGGCAATTAGCTCGTGCTCAAACAGCAAAACAAGCTTGGGACATCTTAAAGGTGTCAAACAAAGGTGTCGATCAGGCACAGAAGTCTAAGTTGCAGTCGTTGAGAAGGTTGTACGACAATTGTGAGATGACCTCTACAGAAATAGTAGACGCGTATTTCACTCGTCTTATTGATATGGTGAATAAGATGGGATTATACGGAGATACGATTGAAGATGGTGCAATGGTTGAAAAAGTTCTACGAACTATGCCGATGAAGTATGACCATGTAGTGGCTTCAATCACAGAGTCACACAAAACCGAGCTCTTATCAATTGCAGAGCTGAAAGGTATGGTAGAAAGTCATATTGACAGAATTGCGTCAAAATCGGAACCACTAGCAGAAAAAGCTTTGAAGAGCCAAGTCACTCTTAATATGACTGGCACTAATCAAAGAGGTGGAGGATCTGGTAGAGGTCGTGGAAGAGGAAGAGGAGGTTCTAGTGGAAGAAGACGTGGTAACTCCAACCAAGGAAGAGGTGGAGGTAATACCAAACAAGGTAAATTTCCATTTCATTGCTACAGTTGTGGCAAGTATGGACACAAGATTGCAGATTGTTGGTATAATGAGGACAAGAATCGTGGAAATCAAGCAAACATTGCTGAAAACACTGCTGAAAAGTCTGGTGAGGGTTCTGAAACTTTACTTTTAGCAAGCGATAGTTTTTCTGTAGATAAAAACATATGGTTCTTGGATACTGGGTGTAGTAACCATATGTGTGGGAAGAAAGAATTGTTTTCTGAACTGGATGAATTAGTCCGGCCTGAAGTGACATTTGGTAATAAGTCAAAAGTGCCAATTTTGGGAAAAGGTAAAATCTCTATTCAGTTGAAGGATGGTACTCACAATTTTATATCTGATGTGTTCTATGTTCATGAACTACACCAGAATTTGTTGAGTATGGGACAATTGTCAGAAAAAAGATATAAGATACATATTGCTCAGGGGTGTTGTACCATTGCAGATGCTAAAGGAGTTTTGATTGCAAAGGTAAATATGTCTCAAAATCGACTATTTCCTTTGAAAATTAAGCATACTCTCCTTGCTTGCTTTAATTCTGAAGTTTGTGATGAAAATTGGTTATGGCATATGCGATTTGGGCATTTCCATTTCTCTGGATTACACTATCTTGCGAGAAAGGAACTTGTTTCTGATTTACCTGTTGTGAATGTCCCTGATCGTATATGTGAGATTTGTGTGATTGTGAAGAAGCATAGAGATCCCTTCCCTGTGGGCAAGTCAAGGAGAGCCACAAAACAATTGGAGATTATTCATTTAGACCTGTGTTCGTTGGAGGTTCCCTCACATGGAGGTTGTAAGTACTTTATTACTTTCATTGATGATTTCAGTAGAAAAACATGGGTTTACTTTCTGAAGCAAAAGTCTGAAGCATGTGATGTTTTCAAACAATTTAAGGCTTTTTTTGAAAATCAAAGTGGCTATGAAATTAAAATCTTGAGAACTGATAGAGGTACAAAATATATTGCTTGTGATGATTTTCTGAAGAAGAAGGGTATCCAACACCAGATGACAGCTAGATACACTCCACAACAAAACGGAGTGGCTGAGAGGAAGAATAGGTCTATCATGGATATGGTGAGGTGCATGTTAAAATCTAAGTATCTGCCTAAACCTTTTTGGGCAGAAGCTGTTGCTTGTGCTATCTATGTGTTGAATAGGTGTCCAACTAAAAGTGTTCGTGATAAGACACCCGAAGAAGCTTGGAGTGGGAGAAAACCCTCTATCAAATATCTCAAGGTTTTTGGATCTTTTACATATGCACATGTGCCGGATCCGTTGAGAAAGAAGTTGGATAATGATAAAGGTGAGAAGTGTATATTCATTGGTTATAGTGACACTTCAAAGGCTTATAAACTATACAATCCTGAAACTAAAAAGGTTGTTATAAGTCGTGATGTCACTTTTGATGAATATGGTGCTTGGGATTGGTCAGCTAAAGATGAAGGTTCAGTTGTTATTCCTGTTGTTGAAAATATTGTTGATGAGCAACCGATTCCAGATAATGTCCAGTCTCCTTCACAGCCAGAGCCGTCAGTTCGACGATCTCAGCGCGAGCGCCACTTACCAGCTCGCTTGCAGGATTATGTTTTGGGTCATGATAATGACCTGTCTGATGAAGAGATTGTTCAATTTGCTATCTTTGCATATTGTGATCCTTTATCTTTTGAGGAGGCTGCTATAGAAACTCATTGGCTTAAGGCGATGGATGAGGAGATACGTGCCATTGAAAAGGATGGTACTTGGGAATTAACAGAATTACCTCCTGAAAAGAAGTCAATTGGAGTCAAGTGGGTTTACAGAACAAAATACAAGTCAGTATATCCAACTTGAAGATGGAGACATTTCTTAAATTGAAGAAGGAGATATTGGGATGATCAATATATCCAACTTGGTTTAAAGGAGGCAATGTTATAATAATATTATTATTATAATTGTTAAACCAAGTAGTAATTAATTTGTTAGAAGTTAAAGTAGTACATGGGTCATGTTTAGCAGTTAACATTACTTGGGATTGAAACATGTATGTTAACGTGGAGAGTGCATAGCAGTACATGGAAGACATGAGCATAATTTTAGGAATTTAGTTAGCTTCTTTTTAGTATAAATATGTTCATTACAAAGCATTATAATCATCAAGAAGCAATAAATATTATTGTTTTCCTATTCCTCTCTTTCTCTCTCAATTATATTATAGATATATTATATTAAATATATCTAACAGCTATTGGCCCTGTTTGGTAGATGGTTGTTAGCTGTTAGCTGATTGTGTTAATTAGAGGGTATAACTAGTTGATAACATTAGCTGTTGTAGAAAAGTGTTTGGTAAATTACTTGTTAGCTAATATCTGTTTGGTATAATTTATTTTCTCAAAAAGCTAATTGAAAAAGTTGCTTAGGGTAACTTTTTGAATTTTAGCATTTTGAAGTTGCAAAAAGCTAATTAACCAAACACTTATATTGATATTTTAAATAAATTAAACAATTAATAATGGACCAAGATTATGTGGTTTAATGGTACTCGGGTTGGACTTCCATTTGGAAGATTGTAAGTTTGAGCCTTGGTGGGGCTAATTATTTGGTATATTTTTTTTTTCTGAAAAAATTGTTTTGAGTAGCTTTTTGAATTTTAATATTTTAGAGTTAAAAGTGCTAATTAATGGTCAAATAAGCCAAAACTGACCTATAAACTAATTATTTTACCAAACATGACATTCATCTTCTCACAAAAAAATTTTATTAGTACATGAAATGTAACTCGACATTAATGAATTCCGATAATGCTACATTAGGAAACAGTGGAATATTGTTAGCCAGCAGCTACCTAGATAGTATTAATTACTAGTTCCTAGCTAGTACGAGAGGGGAACGGGGAATTGGGGAGTGAGGGGACAACGCCACCATAATATTTTCATCGTACATAGTATTATTTCTCTTCGACAAGCTCAGCCGTAGATTCTTTTGCCATGATCGCTGCTTGGTCTTCTCCTGAACCTTATCGTTCCCATCATCGTTTTGATTAGTTTCACGATTCTCCTTCCCAACGAACCTCCGAATCCTAGACAGCGCGATTTCAACAGTTTCGTCGTCCATATTCGCGAAGCAAACCCGGAACCACCCAGGCTCGTGGCACTCAAACGACGACCCCGGCGAGACGTTGAGTTTCACGTCGTTTATGATCAATCTCCAGAGCGACATCTCGGCGGCGAATGTGGGTTCTTTGAGCAAGGGTCGCAGATCCATCCAACAGAACAGCCCGGCGTTGCTTTTCAAGCACTTGATGTTCAGTTGTTCGAGCCCGCCGGTGAAGAGCTTGTGGCGCCTGCGTAATCTCTCGGAGCTCTCCGACAAAAACCTGTCGACGAAATGGTCGTCGGAGAGCATGAGAGATAGAAGGTGCTGGGTCTGGCTGGACACGAGGCCGAAGCTCGACATCTTCCGGGCGGAGGCGACGACGGCGTCGTTGTAGGAGTAGATCACGCCCACTCGGAACCCGGGGAAGCCCATGTCTTTGGAGAGGCTATAGACGATATGGATGAGGTTTCGGTTGAGGCGGTGGCTCTCGGCTTCTAATATCTCGGCGACGCTGACGAAGCCCGGGGCGGCGAAGACGGTTCCGGCGTAGATCTCGTCGGATACGAAGTGGAGGTTGTGGGAATTGGTGAAACTCACAATGCTTCTTAAAGTTTCCCTGTCTAACGTGGTACCTAATGGGTTGGAAGGGTTTGTCAAGATAAGGCCCTTGACGTTAACGTTTTTGCGTCGTGCGTTTTCGTAAGCTTCTTGGAGTGCTTCAATGGTGATTTGGAAGTTGTCAGAGGTTTTGCATGTGATGGGAATTAATTGTACCCCTGTCCTCCACCTCAAGTCTCTCAAGAATCTACAAAGTCAAAGTTAATGTCAATGGCATTTAAAGAGTTTGATGAAAAGTCAATTCATCATTTTAATATACTCAAACATTTCTCCATCACGCTGTTTAACTTTATGACAAAATCACTTTCACTATCTGGAAATCTGGAATTTAAGATGACTCTAGTGCTGCAGTCTAAGGGGGAAAATCCACGTCCTTATCTTAAAAGCTCAAAATGGACCAAGAAATTTAATGCCAAATGTGCACTATATAATTAATTGTTTAAATGTTTTGGTAATGTGAACCCACGGACGATAGTGCTTCATGCACCACCAAACATGCTAACCTCATTATGAATTGAAGAAAGCTAAATTAAAGAGCAAAAGAAACTACATATATTAATCTTGCTGACCCAAACACTTTTGTCCTTGTTGTTTGTTTATTTGGAATTGGATTTATTGGGCGACCCCCAAAAAGGAGATGAGAGGAGAGAATTAGTACATACGCTGGATAGTAAGGTGAAGGAACCAAGAATGCATCCCCAGGATTGGCCAAACAGAACATGACCGTCTCGTTTGCTCCGGTGGCTCCTCCGGCCATCACAATCCGCTCCGGATCAAAGCTAACCCTATTACCTCTTGCTTTTCCCATAAACCTGGCTACACCCTTCAAAACACAACCACAAACATTTTAGTTCTAACAAAATAATTATAATTATAATTATAATTTCAATGCAAATGATCGAGTATACTGAAAATGGTAACAGTGTTGTAAAAATCAGTCTAAGCGGCTGTCTAGGCGCTAGGCATTCCAAAACCCAGGCGATTTTAGTTGGTTGGCCGACTAGGGGCTGAGTTGGGCGCCTAACTTGACCGAGTGGGTGCACAATTCGAACTAGTGGCCATTCAAGTTGGTCCAGTGGTATTTTTGGCCTGTTCGGTTGCTCCTCTTCTATATCTCGCAAACTATGTACTCAACTAACCATTTAGTTGACTAGTTTGGAGATTATAACAACTAATCTAACAACACAGCTCTAAATAAAAAAAGTAAAGATCATAATCCAAATTACTCTTCCACCTAGACGGCGCATAGGCACTATAAGCGCTAGGCACCGGACCAGCGTTTAGGGCCTTCTACAACATTGATGGGTAATATAGATATACCTTTCTAAATTCCGGCAAGCCATGATAATCTTGAAAATTCGCAATGTCTCTAAATAATTTAATTCCTTCACTCGTGCAAATGGAGGCTTTTGGATTTTTCTTAATCCACTCCTCCACTAAGTCAAAAGACAGCTGCAAGTGAAACCATGAAAACAACACCTCTAATTAGTCTATATTATTTATATTCTCTTCAACCACCCGTAATAATAAGCATTATTCCATTATTTCCGACGACTAAGCTAAGCTAGCAAGCTAGTATACGAACCTGATTTTCAGCGAGACCCATTTGAATAACACCGCGAGGATTTCTAGTGGGATGGAAAGGATCGTTGTCGTAAGATTTCCATCCGTCAAAATACGGCGAGTTTTCGCCGTGCTGATCGTTGGTTGCAATCTTGGAAAGAGCTGGCGCCATTCCGATCTCAACAAGCTAAGAAGAATACAAAATGAAGTTGATATGATGCTGGGAAGGAAGGGAATGGGTAGTGATATATATAGCAATTAGCAATATGGGACCCAACGATACGATATTATGATGGCGATAGCATGGAAACAATATAACAGAATAAAATAAAAAGGAACCAAAAAAAAAAAAAAATTAAGACAGTAAAAGTCTATTCAATGTTCAAAGGCAAATTCTATTTTAATCCCACTAACTATTATGAAATTATCACCTTTAATTTTAATTTGACTATATTTAGTCCTTTAGACTTCGGGTCCGTTTGGAAATCCGGAAAATGACTTCTGAAAAATATTTTCTGAGTTTTCCGTGTTTGGATGCAATAAGAAAATCTAGTCAATGGAAAACATTTTCCGTTGACCGGGGAAAATGAAGCCATTTTGGCGGAAAATGACTTCGGCCAAAAACATACAATTCTACTCATTTTTCCAGAAAATAAACTAAACACACCAAGTTTTTCAAAATGCAACCAAACACTATAAAGGAAAATATTTTCTGAAAAATGACTCATTTTCCAAAAAATATTTTCCAAAAGTCATTTTCCTGCTTTCCAAACGGACCCTTAGTATTTGGGTCCACGAGGAATTGAAACCCACAACCACTTCCCAAGAGTAAACCCCACCTTGTAATCATAGCTAGCAAAGGACCACAAGGAGGTAAACCAACTTAGCTAACCAACTCAAACCAAGAGATTGTGATTTGAAGGTTACAAGTTTGTATCCGTAACCATCTGGGTTGAGATTACCCCTATCTAGTCTCATGACTTTGTTGACATTACCATATTTGATTAAATTAAAGTTAATTTCTAAGATAAATTAATCTTTTATCATCTTATATACGGAGTAATTTTTTTCTTGTTGAAAAAATGCTCATAGACTATAATAAACAATAATTTGATAGATTTGTAATGAAAAAAAAAAAAAAAGATCTTTTTTTTTATATATATTATATCTTTTATTATATGATTGATAAGTGGTAGTATTTCTTATTTGGGTTATACTTGTGTGAGATCATATCATGGATCCTTATCCGTGAGATGGGTCAAATTAACATGCAAATGTCATACTTATATACTCAAATATAATACTACTCAGAAATAAAATGTTTGTTACTTATAAGAAAAAATGTAATACTTTTGAAGAAAGATGTAACATTTTTATATTTTGATGTAAAAATGTTATATATATTTTTCATTAAAGTATTTCATTTTTCCTAATATGTAATGTTGACAAGTGTGTTTTTTTACTTATAAGAGGAAATATACTACTTTTGAGAAAATATATAATATTTTTAAATTAAAATATAAAATTATTACATTTTTCATATAAGTAATAAACACTTTAATTTATTCCTAATTAATAGTATTATATGTATAAATATTATATTTTTTTATCTTAATCCGACACGACCCGTCTCACGGTGAGACACTCTCACTCAAATTTTTGCCTTCATGTTTTATAATTTATGGCAGGTTTGTGTATTTGATTGATGGGGCATTATGACTGGTTGCTTTATGGAATAAAAGGGGAAAAGGGAGAATTTCGTCTAAGCTAGACAATTTGAATTGATAAAGTTATTTATAATATTAAATTGGTTGCATGCATCTCCTCATACATTCTTTTATTTGGTGCTTGATTTTTAGGCCATTTCAAGAGTATCATGGGCTGCTTGTATAGTGATGGTTTGGCTATTTTGCTTGGAAGAGAAATTCCCATTACCTTTAATTAATTTAAAACGTGTGGAATCTGTATGATGCAACACACAACAAATCAAACCGCTTAGGAATCCAAACCGAAATCATGCATGCTCTTTCAAAGTAATGTGTTTTGCCAATTATTCAATTTTTAGTCTGATCAAGTTGTTTATCCAGAACATGCATCTTTATTATATATTCATAACTAATGCTTCAACTTTACACTTATTTTAAAAAAGGGAAAATGACACTTTTTCCCCCTGAGTTATATACTTATAGCACTTTTCCCCCCTCAATTATTCAAGTGGCTGTTTTTCCCCCTAAAATGTTAAATGGACATATTTACCCTTAAAATAAATATTTTATTTATTTTTCTTCTCCAACAAATTATGACCATAATTTGGTTCAAACCAAATAAACACTATAGCAACCAAACCGATATATTCCAATTACAATTTAGAATCGAAACTCGATATTTAGAGTTTATTAAAATCCCGGAACGGACGGTTCATGTTCCGAACTGAAAAAATAAAATACATTTATTGTTGAATTTAGACTATTTTTAAAATAAAAATAAAATTTTAAAATAAAAACGGTTCAAAATCGCGAATCGGGTCCGGAACCACCAGTTCACGGTTCAGGATCTAATTTTTTTGATTCATAATTTTAATAAATTGAAATCCAAATATTGGGTTCTAGATCTGAATCATAACCAGAAACTTTTAATTCGATTGCTATAGTGTCCGATTCAGTTCGAACCGAATCGTAGTCATCCCTACGTATACGCAATAATTTGTTGGAGAAGTAAAATAAATAAAATGTTTATTTTAAGGGTATAAATGTCAATTTAATATATTAGGGGGGAAAACAACCACTTTTAGAATAATTAAAGGGGCTAATGTGCTTACCTAAATAATTGAGGGGGAAAAAGTGCTATAAGTATATAACTCAGGGGGAAAAAGTGCCATTTTCCCTTTTAAAAAATAACAATCTCTTTGGACCACAAATTGAAGCATAGGAAATGATGCATAACCTATGAATGTATCCCAAACTTTCGAAAGGGTACGTAATTAAATGTTTCCACATAGCAAACTTGCCCAAATCATTTTGGCGAACTATTTCGCTAAAAAAATAAAAATAAAAATAAAAATAAAAATAAAGGTCAACTAGGCCATCGAACTGCACACGATAATGCAATTAGGCCAGTGAACTTAAAAAATCAATAATTGCGTCCCTAAACTAACCAATTTCAAATAATTCTTTCACTTTATAGGTTTTCAACAGGTTAACAGGTGATCCTCCCAAATTAATTATTTACACAACAAAATCTTCTTGAAGAGGAAGCTATACACTCTCAGGATGATGGAGACATCCTCAGTAACTGAGCACATCAACACTCTATTTTCAAAACTCTCAGCGTTGAGTTATAAAATAGAAGTGAATGAACGTGCTAAAATCTTACTCCAAAATCTACCGGATTCATATGATCAACTCATTATCAATTTAGTCAACAACAAGGAGGTACTTGTCTTCGATGATATTGCAGTTGCGGTTCTTGAAGAGGAATGTCGGCGCAAAAACAAAGAAGACAAAGTTGGAATCTCACAGCAATCTCAGGCGTTGACAGTGACAAGAGGAAGATCAACCGAGCCTGGCTCCAGTGGGAGTCACAACCGAGGTAGATCAAAGTCAAGGGGCAAGAAGAATGTCAAGTGTTTTCACTGTGGCAAAAAGGGGCATTACAAGAGTGAGTGTTGACAGCTCAAGAAGGATGAGACCAAAGGCAAAAAATCCCGAGACATCAAATGCTCAGGGATGTGTTGTGAGTACATCGGATGGAGGCGAAGTTTTATTTGGTGAAGCAGCAACAATTGTTGAAGGCAGGAAAAGTCTAGCTGATGTTTGGGTCATGGACTTAGGAGCAACATGGCATATGACCTCACATAAAGAATTGTTTCATGAATATGAACCTGTCTCTGGAGGATCAGTGTTCATGGGAGATGATCATGCCTTAGAGATTGCTGTCACTGGTACTATCAAACTAAAAATGTTTGATGGTACGGTTGGCACTATCCAAGAAGTACGACACGTGAAAGGCCTAAAGAAAAATCTATTGTCTCTAGGACAATTAGATAACCGTGAATGTAAAATTCACATTCAGGATGGGATCATCAAAGTAATCAAGGGCGCGCTTGTTGTGATGAAAGCTGAAAACATAGCAGCAAATCTATACATGCTTAAAGGAGAAACACAACTACAAGGAGAAATAGCCGTTGCAACAGACAATCTTATGGAGGAATCAACAATGATGTGGCATCAAAAACTTGGCCACATGTCAGAACGAGGTCTAAAGATTCTTGCTGATCAACATCTTCTTCTGGGGCTAACAAAGGTTTCATTACCTTTTTGTGAGCATTGTGTTACAAGTAAGCAGCATAGACTGAAGTTTAAAAGTTCTAAAGCAAGGAGCAAGGCTATCTTGGAGCTAATCCACTCTGATGTTTGGCAAGCACCAGTTATATCCCTAGGAGGTGTGAAGTATTTTGTATCCTTCATCGACGACTACTCCAGGAGATGTTAGGTGTATCCACTCAAGCGGAAGGCAGATGTATTTGAAGTTTTCAAATTCTTCAAAGCGCGTGTGGAACTTGAATTCGAGAAATGGATCAACTATTTGAGGTCGGACAATGAAGGAGAATACACTAGTGATGAATTTGATAAATTCTGTTACCAAGAAGGTATAAAATGATAGTTCACAGTGGCGTATACTCCACAACAAAATGGAGTGGCAGAGTGGATGAACATAACCTTGTTGGAAAGAACAAGGGCAATGTTGAGGACTGCAAATTTGGCAAATTCATTTTAGGCTGAAGCAGTCAAAACCGCCTGTTATGTGATCAATCGGTCTCCATCAACTGTAATTGATATGAAAACGCCAATGGAAATGTGGATGGGTAAGCCATCTAGTTATTCTCACTTACATACATTTGGGAGTCCAGCATATGTGATATACAACTCTCAAGAAACATCAAAACTTGATCCAAAATCAAGAAAATGTGTTTTCTTGGGGTATGCTGATGGAGTGAAGGGGTATCACTTATGGGATCCCACTGCTTACAAGGTTATCAGCAGCAGGGATGTTCTATTTGTAAAAGGGAATGTACAAGAAAGTGAAAGCAATGAGAATGAGAAACCAGTGAAAACTACAGTACAAGTTGATGGAAGGAATGAAGAACAAATTTCAGTTTCCCCTGAAGCAACAATAGAGCATGATGAACAAGAGCAAGCTGAGTCTTCAACTTCAGAAGTTTGACGATCAACTCGGGAGAGGAGACAACCAGCCTGGACTCAGATTATTCTATGGAGGGAAATGTTGCATACTGTCTACTAACAGAAGATGGTGAGCCATTAACTTACCATGAGGCAATAAAAGGTCCAGATGCATCTCTGTGGATGACAGCAATGCAAGAAGAAATTGAAGCTCTCTATAAGAATAAGATATGGGAACTTGTACCGTTACCACGAGGAAGGAAGGTTATTGGGAATAAATGGGTCTATAAGATCAAACGAGATAGCAACAATTAAGTGGAACAGTATCGTGCTCGATTAGTTGTGAAAGGATTTGCTCAGAAGGAAGGAGTTGATTTCAATGAGATATTTTCTCCTGTTGAACGACCTACAACGATTCGAGTAGTCTTAGCGATGTGTGCTGTGTTTGATTTGTATCTTGAGCAGTTGGATGTGAAAATTGCGTTTTACATGGAGAACTTGAAGAAGAAATTTACATGCTCCAACCAGAAGGTTTTGAAGAAGAAGGAAAAGGGAACTTGGTTTGCAGGTTGACCAAATCTCTATACGGTCTCAAACAGGCGCCGAGATGTTGGTATAAGATATTTGATTCATTCATTTTAAGTCTTGGATACAAAAGGTTTAATTCCGATCCTTGCGCATATTGCAGGAGATTTGATGATAATCAGTTTATCATCTTGCTGTTGTATATTGACTACATGTTGGTAGTAGGCCCCAACAATGATCGTATCACGGAGATGAAGGCTCAACTGGCTAGGGAATTTGAAATGAAGGACTTGGGACCAGCAAACAAGATTCTAGGGATGCAAATTCACCGAGACAGAAATAATAGGAAGATTTTGCTTTCTCAGCAGAATTATCAGAAGAAAATCTTGCGGCGCTTCAACATGCAAGATTGTAAGCCAATTTCTACCCCTCTTTCTATTAATTTCAAGTTATCCTCAAGTATGAGTCCTAGCAACGAAGCAGAGAGGATGGAGATGTCTCGAGTACCGTATGCATCAGCAGTGGGCAATTTAATGTTTGCTATGATCTGCACTAGACCAGACATTGCACAGGCAGTGGGAGCGATCAATCGATACATGGGCGAATCCTGGTAGAGAGCATTGGAGTGCTGTGAAGAGGATCCTTAGATATATCAAGGGTACCTCAGATATTGCATTGTGTTATGGAGGATCAGACTTCATGATTAAAGGCTATGTTAATTCATATTATGCAGGTAATCTTGATTGTAGTAAATCCACCACGGGTTATGTGTTTACTCTTGCTGGCGGAGCAGTAAGCTGGGTCTCGAAGTTGCAGTCGGTTGTGGCAACTTCAACGACGGAAGCAGAATATATAGCGGCTACTCAGGCTAGTAAAGAGGCAATATGGTTGCAAATGCTATTGGAGGAGCTCCGGCACAAATTAGAGAAAATGATTTTATTCTGTGACAGTCAGAGCGCTTTGTACTTGACAAAGAATCCAGCATTTCATTCCAAGACGAAGCACATACGAATTCAGTATCACTTTGTTAGTGAAAATGTGAAAGATAGAAGTGTGGATATATAGAAAATCCATACTAAAGATAATCTGGCAGCTGATATGTTAACAAAGCCTATTACCAACGATAAATTCGTATGGTGTAGATCCTCAATTGGCCTAACAGGAATGCAAGCAGCAGGGAATTGGCAAAAAGGATGAAGATCCACATTGTGACTTTAAGTGGGAGATTTGTAAATATTAAAGTCAAAATGTGGAATGGACAGAGGTTTTGCTTGGAGATTTGTAAATATTAAAGTCAAAATGTGGAATGGACAGAGGTTTTGCTTGGGATAAGGTTAAGAGGAGGTTTTCCCAAAGGAACTTGGGAGGAGGTTTCCTAAGGGAACATGGGAGAATGTTTCCTAAGAGAATTTGGGAGGAGGTTTCTCCTAAGGGAAAAACATGGGCTTAAGTTTGAGTAAAGTTTTTTTTTTTTCTTGCAGGAGAAGAATAATGGCATTCTAGGTACATGGGTTGCTAGCTTTGCAAATCCTTAGGCATATGGATTGCTATAAATATGCAACATCTCTTCATTCTTTCGATTATCCCATCTCATTCGAAATACAGAGAGTATAGCAAAATATAGAGAGTAAAAAATAGAGAGTTATATTTGTAATTCCTATTGTAATATCCTTTATTTAACACCAATTTTGACGGAATAACAAACAGAGTTCTAAACTAAGCGAAACACAACAGTCTGGGACTACATTAAGTCACCAAAATCGTTTAGGACGAAATTAAGAAAAAATCACAATAGTCGATTATCAGGCCATTTTGAGTATTAACTCATAAAAATTTACATGTTGTTAGCTGGGGTTGTAGTCTTAAAATCTGCAACTTCATATCAATTACTATCATCAAAATCTATCTAAACATAATTCCTAATAGTACATACCGTCATTAATTGATGAACTTGAGGATAGGTACATGTACTGCTTTGACCTGCATACTCCCCGCAGCTTTTAATTCAAGTGTTCATACCCAATTATAGGATTTTAGTTGAGAGGAAGAATGAAGTATCTATATGCATGCCTACACCAAAAATACTCTTTATACATTACTTATTAAAGTAGAGTTCCCTGCTTTCTAGGAGTGTGGGCCCATCATTTTATGACGCGTGGACAGTCCAATTCATGTGCAGTATCTGATCGACTACAACGTGAGCGCATGGAAGTCTATCTTCGATCAGACCTTTGCCGTCCCAGATGCCACCGGCCTATGCTCTGTAATTCCAACTTCTAAGGATCCATTAATTAGGTTACAAGTCTACGCACCGGAAAAAGCATGCCAATTAGGAGAAAGCTAGAGGAGGGAGGAAAAACAGGCAAATTATATTATGCACCGCGGTGCATAATGGATTATGCACCGCGCGTCTTTTTTTTTTTTAAATGAAAATAAACAGTGTTAGTTTCCGCCGTTTCGCACCCTTTTGCAAAAAGTAACTCTGTTATTCAGTGTCATTTTGTATACACTGCAGTTTCAGTTCAACACAACTACAGTTTCATTTCGATATAACTATAGTTTCATTCGATATTTATAGACTCAAATATGTGAAAATGTTATTTAATTTTATTTTATATACACTATAGTTTCATTAAAACACAACTACATGATTATTTTGATATAATTACAGCTTCATTGTACAATATACACTCAAATATGTGAAATGTTATTCAGTTTCATTTTATATACACTACAGTTTCATTTCACTATAACTACAACATCATTTTGATATAACTGCAGTGTCGGTTTAGATATATTATAGTGTCAGTTGGTGTTTAATACACCAAACAAGCGGACTCCGTTAACTCTAACGGCGGACCGTTTCTTCACTTAAAGAAACGGCGCCGTTTTTGACCGCGGTGCACATGCACCACGGTCTATAATATAACGACTGGGAAAAACAAAGGAAGAAATAGAAAAAAAAAAAAAAAAAAAAAGGCTGACACGCAAGTTTTTTTAAAAAAAACTAGGCAGTTAACGTGTCATCTGGCGCGTACAGCGCTGCCTGTGCTACAAACTCCCGTCACAATCATTGGCGGATCTAGCATGGGGCAAATACTTAGTAGGATAAAAAAAATAATAAAATATACATATGGCAACCCAAACATGTTGTTAACTTGCTAAGATGCAAATTGCACTTTTTTTTTTCCAGGTTCATGGATGAATTTGGAGCTTATTCGAGTTCTGTGGCTTAATTGATATATCCAAATAGTTCAATGACCTATTTATACCTTTTTCTCAAAAAAATTAAATTAGGCAGTTAACGTGTCAGTTGGCACGTGCAGCGCTGCCTGTGCTACAAACTCGCGCCATAATGCTTGTTTTTTGTGTTTCTGTTTTATGTGAGACCCACAAAAAACCATTTGCTTGCAGGGAGACCTTCGCCTTCTCTCTCCTGCCTTCTCTCTCTTTCGCATGGCAAAAAAACTTGCAAAAACCAAATGAAACGGCTGATGGAGATGCTCTTAAAACATGTTTGAAATCGTAGAAACCGGAAAACTTGTGTTATCAAAAAATACACATCTACAAACTTAATAAGACCCAATAAAGTTAGACCTTAAGGGGAACTAAAAAATATTAGTGTAATCGTTTGATGAAATTAATGGTTCAGATTATTTTGATTTTAGTTTTTTTTTTTCCTTTGATATTCCTAATTTACTCTCTATTATATAATTTTATTTCCTTAAATACCACTGCAACCTGTTAGTATAAACTTTAGTAACGGAATATGCCATTAACTATTTATTATTCTTAACTTACTAAGGGTGTGTTTGGTTTGCAGGTTTAGCACTCAGGTATGGGTATAAAAATGATTGTTATTGTTTTGTTGACTAGTTTTTTAAACACTACTATGGGTTTGGAATACTCCATTAATGGAAAAATCCATTCCCTTATTTTATAAGGGTTTCATCCCATTATTCATCCTTAGCCTAATCATTCCCATTCCACCCTATTACCAAACATGCAAAATACTTTCACCAAAACTCATTACCATTACCAAGTATTTGATACCAATTTCGATTCCGATTCCCATGTGTGAACCAAACACACCCTAATTGATTTTCATAAGGAAGGTCTTAGGTTCGAACCCCATCTCAATCAAAGTTGGCATGCATAATTAAGTTCCACACTCTATTACTCTTATTAAATTAGTAGCTGCAAAAAAGAAAAAAAAAAAAAAACAACAACAACAACAACAAACAAACAAACAATTTAGAATTATGTGTCTACAATGCCTTTATTAAAAAAAAATTATTCATTATCAATAACTTAAATAAGAAAAATAATTTCATTAGTTATATTGTCTTTATTTTCTCCAATGCAAAGATTCTTTACATTCAAATTCATCAATTCCTTATATTCACTACATTGTCCATTATCTCAAAAAATAAAAATAAAAATAGTTTGAAGTCAGTCATGCATATTAACTACTTGGGGGGATTTGTTGACAAAATGGATATGGAAATTGTTGATAAAACTGGACACGTTACAGCTTCAGTATTTGTACTACCTGCAGAGTTATTGTTGTTACTATCAAGTAAACAAGTTATGAAAATAGAACAAGACGTACTATTCATGAACCTTATATATATATATATATATATATATATATATATATATATATATATATATATATATATATATATATATATATATATATATATATATATATATTTCGGATATATATATCAAATACTCCGTATTAGGGTTTATTACCGAAATGGTCCCTCGACTATTGCGAAATTACCAATTTGGTCCTCGATAATTTTTCGTGCCCAATTAAGTCCTCGACTTTGAAAATGTTAAGCAATTTGGTCCTCCGTTTATGCCGTTAGACATCCGTTAACTCGGGACCAAATTGGTAATTTTGTTATAGTCAAAGGACCATTTCAGTAATTAACTTTAAAAAAAATAGTGCATGTGATGACCGAAATGGTCCATTGACTATAGCAAAATTACCAATTTGGTCCCGAGTTAACGGATGTCTAACGGCAAAATAAACGGCGGATGACCAAATTGGTTAACATTTTTGAAGTCGAGGACTTAATAGGCACGAAAAATTGTCGATGATCAAATTGGTAATTTCGTAATAATCGAGGGACCATTTCGGTAATAAACTCTAAATATTAATATTTTATTAAATACTTCCACTTGAAACATGTAAGGAAAAAAACTACCATTGCAAAATATCAGCCGTCGCTTGCAAGATCAAGAATTTATAGTACAACTAAGATCCAGTCATATACATAACAAGACAAATCAACAATTTCCTACACCATAATCTCATTGCATGACACTACCATCTATGCTACCACCAGTAACCCAATTGCAAATAACACACTACCAACAAAAAAAGGTGACAAATAGTAAAGATGAAGACATTGACAATGCTACCCAAAAGAGAATTAAGAAAACTTAGAAAAACTCAAACTAAAAGTAGTATTTGTTTAGACTATAGTTTTTAGACTAAATATTTAGACTATCAATTTTACAAAGTTGTAAACATTTATTTTAGTGACAATTATAATGAATCTCTTCTATTATCTTGCATTCGTATACTTTGAATTACATATTTAAATAAACAAATTTGACATTAAATTACATATGTATGAACTTCTCATATATATTCTTGCATTGATATACTTTGAAATACTTATTTAAATATAAACATGGGCATTAGCTCATTTGCGCAATGCGCGTGTAAAACTAGTATGTATATAAAACTAATATGGTTGGGCATAGTGCTGGTCAAATTAATTTTTCATACAAAAAAGGAGTTTGAACTCCTAATCTCTCTTAAGGGTGAGAATATACAACCACTCACACTAACTAACTTGGTTGTTACACTAACCTGATTAATTCAAGTTTTGCCTCAACACAAATTTCACATTTATTATTTGTGTTAATTTGAAAAGTAGGAATATGGTTAATGCTAAATTAATCTACGTATAGAATTAAAATTAACATGACCTAGTCTACCATGCCACAAATTGGAAGACTAAAGCAAGTAAATAGAAGTAACTTTGCTTTTATTCATGATAATAGGCATTACACTGAGCTTAAAAAGCCCATCAGTTACATAACATTTGCCTACAAACATTCCTAACTTTGAAAAAACTACTTTGTCTAACTCGAACACAATGCGAAATCCATGCTTGTTCAGCAGCGAGCCAGACACCAGATTCTTCTGCATCTCCGAAACATATAGCACGTTGTTCAACGTTAGTTCCTTTCCGGAAGTCATCTTTAGAACCACTTTGCCCACGCCCTCCAAAGCAGACTGAGCAAAGTTTCTCATCCACAACATCTCGCCTTCAATGGTCTCAAAGGTGCTTAACATCTCTCGGTTGCAACACAAATTCCTTGTTGCACCAGTGTCGATGAACCATTCACGCTGGTTAGAGCCACGAGGTTCACCTGAGTCACTATGGCCGAAAGGCTGATCTCGGCCTCCTTCTGACTGCTTTTTCCAACAACGTTGGCTTCAAAACTCTTTTCTTCTTCCATGGAACCTTGCACTCAGAAGACTTGTGGCCAGGCTTGCCACGATTGCAACATTTACGATGAAACTTGGTATGGGTAACGTCTCTCTTAGGACCTAGCTTCTGCTTGTCTTTCTTGTTCTTCTTGGAGTTTTTATTTGTTCCACAAAATTGGCCTTAGCACCACTAGTGACCGGACCTTTCCCGTCATCCGCCATGTTCCCCACCTCAATTCTGAGTCGTTGGATCAGGTGCTCTAGGTTCATCTCCTTTCGCTTGTGCTTAAGGTAATTCTTGAAGTCCTTCCAACCTGGAGGCAACAAGTGAATCATAGATGCCACTTGGAAGGCTTCACTCACCACCATGCTCTCGTCGCGGATCTCGTCAAAGATTAATTTTACTCACAACCAAAAGCCAACCGCTATCACGGATTGGGCATTTTGTTCCTTAATCTCAGGAACCCTCTCGGTCAAGAATCTTGCCAAGCAGAGAATTGTCAGGTAGAACAACATTTTTTGCTGCCACATCTTGAAGTTCAAACCAGCGAACTTCTCTGGCTTTTCAATCGAACCACTCGGTACCGAAGGTACCCGCATCGTGGGGATGTACCCCTCGGTGCTACCACTGTCTTGTGAACCTACATGGGGTGCATGGGAATGTGCAACATTGTTGCCATTCCCACCATTGTTGTTCTCAACAACATTTTTCATCTCCATGGATTGGTAGCATGTGATTCTCCATTTCTTCAAGAAAAATCGAGAATCAAAACAAAAAGAAATAAGGTTTCAAGCTTGTTGGTGGAAATACTCGAAATAATAATAATAATCCTACGAAAAAGGGATTATTATTTCTGGAAAATTCTAGGAAGAAAAAATAAAGGGACGAAAGGGTATTGTGGGTAGGTGGTTAGTACGAGTCGAGCGAAGCACTCTTTCTTTAAAACTTTATTTGCCGTCTCCCAAAGGTGCTAGGAGCGTTACAACCTAGGTTTCCCAAGATAAAACGTACTACGGTTCTAAGTTATGAGCACTCAAACTTAGAACCCAGCGAACAAAAACATGGGATGAACACATGAAGTTTAAGAAAGGAGGAGGAGTAGAGTTTCGAGAGAGGAAAATAAGATTTTCGTTGTATATCAAATCACCTGCTCACCCATGGCTTTATATAGGAGTTGATGGATTAATAGCATTTAACCAAGTCATTAAAATTGATAATAAATCAGTCTTTTAAACCTCTGTTACAGCAGACCATTACTTGAGTATTAAATTTGTAATTCAAACTTAGAATTAATTCAAGATTAAATCCGTAACTGCCGAATTAAGACCCAGAAGGGTCGCTACCCGAGTGGTACTTACGAGACGAGAGTTATCAAGAGGTTGCGAGTGGTTAACGATGTACCTAAGTTGGCGGATTGGCGAGTCGAGCCGATGATTAGCTTACCCAAATCGTTAGTGGCTCTATGTTGGAAAAATGTTACGAAAATTTGGCATAACTTAGCCCGCAAGGCCAGCCAATTTTCTGAACGACATTCGTGCCCGCGTACACGCGTACAATTCCTAATATATATCTATAGAAATAATAAAAACAAAATCCTACTTTTGCAACTTCCCGTCAAAATTACCTCCCAAGCTATTATTACTATATAAAATCTAATAATTATTATGACAAAATAATAGCTCAATAAATGTGACAACTTTAATATACATATTTTTATACTTAAGGTATAATAATATAATTGTACAATATTAGTATATTTACCTAATAATTATTATTATAATTAAAGAATTGATTGAATAGATATTAGTATAATTGACTAATAATAATTAAGCTAATAATTACCATAATAATAGTATAATTATATTTAAACATGGTCGTTAGATTTTTTCTACAATTCTTAAAATTAATTTTTTAATAATTTATGTCTATGTTTTTTATATACTTAAGGTATAATAATATGAGAATAAAATAAATTATCATTCTTATTCTTCTGTATAATTAATATGGTAATTCTATGGTTATATATATATATATATATATATATATATATATATATATATATATATATATATATATAGAGAGAGAGAGAGAGAGAGAGAGAGAGAGAGAGAGATTGAAATATGGTTGGTGCACCTAGGTGCCGTTGTGCAGTTAAATATGAGTCACTGATCTTGCTTAAATCAACGTCCAAGATTACCAAAATTTAAAAAAAAAAAATAAAATAAAATAAAATAAAATAAAATAAAAAAACGGTGGCAATTTGGTAATTTTTGCATCTAGGTCAAATTTAAGGTGTGTGGTTTTCCTTCTTAAGGTGCATGGTTTTTGTGCTTAAGGTGCGTGGATTTTGTGTTTAAGGTGCGTGGGTTGCATGTGTGCTTAATGTGAGTATTTGTTGAAACTTAAGGTGCGTGGTTTTCCAGTGCGTGATTTGTATGCTTAAGGTGCATCAGTTGTGTGAAACTTAAGGTGAGCCATTTTAAATTCTTATGTGCATGGTTTGTGTTCTTAAGGCGCTTTATTGTGTGCTTAAGGTGCGTGGTTTGTGTACTAAAGGTGCGCCATTTTAATGCTTAAGGTGTGTCAACCGCACAACCGCACGAAAAGCATATAACCGCACCTGAACTCTTTTATATATATGTATATATATATATATATATATATATATATATATATATATATATATATATATATATATATTTATTTATTTATTTAAGATCATGTGCTTAGGTGAGAACGTGAGAACACATCATGTGCATCCATCTAATATTTTTTAATGGTCTAGATTAGATCAAGTGTGTGCGAACGCGCATTAAATGTGTGCAAACGCGATTTAGTGTGTTTGCAGACATTTAATGTGCGTTCGCACACACTTAATATAATCTAGACCATTAAAAAATATTAGATGGATGCACATGATGTGTTCTCACGTTCTCACCTAAGCACATGTTCTCACTGAAACCCTACTATATATATATATATATATATATATATATATATATATATATATATATATATATATATATATATATATATATATATATACATATGTATGTATATATACATATGTATGTATATATACATATGTATGTATATATACATATGTATGTATATATACATATGTATATATAATTCATAAATGCACAATATTAATATAATCACCTAATAATTATTATGCTAATTAAGAAATTAATTGCATATATATTTGTATAATTGACTAATAATTATTTTATTAACTAAGCTATTATTCACATAGATATTAATATAATTACAATTAAACATAGGTCGTTAGATTTTTTTTTTAATAATTATGATTAATTCATTCAGATATGAAGGAGGAGGAAAAAAAAAAAAGTAAATGCGATATGGTAGAAAAGAATATACTTAAGATATAAAAGAATAATTGCACAGATGTTATTATAATTTCCTAATAATTATTATGTTAATTAAGCTAAACATGGATCGTTATATTTATTTTTATAATAATTACAATTAAATTATTTTTCTTTTTTTCTTATTTATTTTTGTAATAATATAATTACATAAATCATACTTCGTATAACATATCAATTTTTGCCGATAATTTCAGACAAACGAGTCATATACTATTCAATTAATTGAGTGATACTTTTGTACTAATCTTAGAATCAAATAAATGTATACTTTCAAATATTAGAATTGTTATAATTTCATTTTTAATTTTATTATCTAAATATATTATAAAAAAAATTATTCGTGCATCGTAGGGTAATTGGACAATTATTTGCTCGATCGAATTCAAGCAAGGATAACATCAGAAAACATAATCGATCCAACCAATTTCATCAACTACAATATATAATATTCGTTGTTATAATTTATATTTGAATATCAATGCAGACCCAAGACAAGGAAAATGACAAACCAGAATGTGATGGTTTCCGACCCAAAATTCAATGGCATCGTCATAAGGGTGGCGGTGCCGGAGTCGTCGTTGTTCTCGAACGCAGTGCCAAAGTCGTTGCCTGCTAGAGCGGGGAGTTTTATTGTTGTTGTAAGTGTACAAATGATACACGTTAGACCCATTTATGTTGGCTAATTTAATTGACAAAATAATCAGAATTCATATTGGAATTAACATATGGAACATGGACCGTCTCCTATCAAAAGGTATGGCTTTATCTTCTACAGCATGAGTTTATTCGGAGGTGTTCGAGATTATGAAGAAAATAATCATTATGAATATGGTTGTTAATCAAGCTTGAAGAAATTAATCAAGTGGTCTTGGTTAATTGGTGTTAATAAAGGAATTTATCTTTGCATGGATTTGTTACAGTTTGGCATTGAAGTGGTAAGTGAAAAAGTGTGGTGTGTATTATATTAGAAAATTAAAGTATGGTCTGATGAGTGGATGAAGTTAGTATGGAAGTCAGCTTACGCATGGAATGAGGTATTCAAATAAAAAATGTGTGGCCTGGGATTAATGAAGATTATGAGATGCTGATTTCAAGGATCAATATAATGCATATCCATTGCTATAAAAGGAAGCCACTCAAAGAAGAAAGTTGCCAATTTTAGAACTGCTATTCCAAGTGCATACTTTCTCTACAAAGCTACCTAATTTAAACTGTCTATATTGTTTATTTGCTAAGAGTATTTAATCTGAGCTACGTGATCTGTACCTGGTACTGCTGAAGCTTATTTGGAAGAATATAATATTGCTGCATGTGCGTTTCAGTCCCGAATAAGTGTTAGGAAGGATTGTAGTGGTAAAGGCTGAAGGCCGTTTGTACTTACCTCTTGTAATACTCCTTTGGTGAACATCTATAGTGGATTGGGCAGATGTGGTGCCTCGCAGACGTAGGAGAAGCGCTCCGAACTGCGTAACAATTCTTTTGTGTTTTTACTTTATTTTATGTTTTCTGCCTTCATTATTTATATTTGTTTAACAAATTAAATTAATGAACGTAATTGGTGCATAACATAAAAAAACAAGTAAGAATATACGTTACATCTTGCATTCAAGACTCACGGTGCAATTTCAATTGGTATCAGAGCCTGCAGACTTAATTTATTAGTCTGTCGATCTGGCAATTCCGTGTCTCTTGAATTCAAGTCTTCAGCGGCTTTTATTATTTATTTGTTTCTTGCTTATTTGTTCGGTCTCACGGGTTGTTGAGTGTTACAAAATGGATCGAACTAAAATTCTTCCCCAGCTGACTGCCGACAACTACGCCTATTGGAAAGCACGCACTCGTACACACCTAAAAGCTCAAGGTGAAGCCGTATGGCGTTCTGTGGTGTCAGGTTGGACTCATCCCACCAAACCCAGTACTAGCACTGACGGAACAGAAGTAGCTAAACCTGAAACTGAGTGGTCTCAAACCGAGATAACCAACGCTGGAAACAATGATAAGGCCTTAGATACGATTTACTCTCTTATGCATGAAAGTCAGTTTTCTATAGTTGCAGGTATTGCTTCAGCTAAAGGTGCTTGGGAAGCTCTTGAGTCAACTTACGAAGGAACTACGTCGGTGAAACAATCAAAGCTGCAGTTAGTCTAGTCCGATTTCGAAGAGCTTCGGATGAATGAGGATGAGACTATCTTCAACTTTCACACACGTGTACAAGAACTGGCGAATCGTGCAATGGTCCTTGGTGAACCGTTCTCGCAAGCAAAGCTTGTTAGGAAAATACTGAGATCCTTACCACTGAGGTTCAGAATTAAAGTCACGGCTATTCAGGAACACGACGGCTGGGAGAACAAAACTGTTACTCAATTAATGGGAAATCTTAAAACCTATGAAATGGAAATTTTAAGTGATCACACGAAAATGAAAAAAAAAATGTTGCTTTTGCCGCTGAAGAAAATAATGTTGTATCTGATTCAGACGAAACAGGTGATGATACAGTTGTCTTTTTGACTAAACACTTTTCTAAAATTTTGAAACATGTATCCAAAAATTCACGCAACAGAAATCCACAAAGAGGAGCAACATCGTACAAAGCTGGTCCCAGGACAGGTTCGTCAAACTTAAAATAGTCTGTCTCACGTCCAAGACAGTCCAAATAAAAACCTAACAATAAAGGAATCAAGTGCTATGAATGTGAAGGCTTTGGACATGTACAAGTAGAGTGTGCCACCTACCTTAGACGCAAAAGGTCTATGTCAGCCATCACCTGGAGTGACGATGAGCCTGAAGTTGAAACAACTGGATCTGATGTCGAAGAAATCTCGGGTAACTTTGTAGCATTTACTGCACGTGTCGCTGGCTGTTCGGAATCTGTTAAAGGAGCTGACTCAGAGGGTGGTGAATATGTCTCCGCGGAAGACTTAGAACTAAATGCTTTATCTTTTGAAATTGAGTTTAATAAGTTGTATCCCAAATGGGAAGCCCTACGAAAAGCAAATCGTAAACTAGCTAGTGAGATAGAGATTGTAACAAATGCTAGCAAAGTATATCAAACTCAAATAGCTGATAGGAATGTACTGCTTAAAGAGGCAGCTGACCGAGAAGAAAAACTACAAAACGAAGTACAGACTGGGAATGTACTGCTTAAGGAGGCGGCCGGCCGAGAACAGAAACTACAACAAGAAGTACAGACCTTGAAGCAAGAGCTAAGCACCTACAAACGACAAATCCAAATGATGGACACCACTTCAAGACTTGATAAAATCCTTGATTTCGGAAGAAAAACTTCTGCAAAATTTGGTTTGGGCTTCACCGGAAGCAACTCAAAAGATAAAACGGTATTTGTCAAAGCGTCTGGACCTGATCCAGAGGACATCCCTGAATCCAGCACAATGAAGCACACCCATGGTATAATAAGATCAAATAAGCTACATTATAAACTCTATAACCCCGTATGTCACTATTGCAGGTTACGAGGTCATACCAGACCTGAATGCTACTACTTTTACAAGGATCAAAGAATCGAGAAATTCAGGCACAAGAACATTCGACCCTTTACAAAACAGATTTGGGTTAAAAAGACTGACTATATTTCATTTGTTTCTTTTCACTCTAAAAGTGCAGGAAGAGAAGAGAAATGGTACTTTGACAGCGGGTGTTCCCGTCACATGACAGGAAATGTCAAATTCCTAAGTAACGTAAATGCCAGTAAAGGTGAAGTTACCTTTGGTGACTGTATTAAAGGTCAGGTTACTGGCGTAGGCACACTAAATGTAGCTGGCTTGCCAAAGCTAGACAAAGTATTGCTTGTCAGTGGCCTTCACACAAATCTTATCAGCATAAGTCAACTATGCGACCAAAACTGGAATGTGGGTTTCACCAAAAACAGCTGTAGTGTTATGGACAAAACAAATCAATGTGTTATGGAAGGTAAAAGGTCAATTGACAATTGCTATATTCTAACTAACATATCTTCTGTTGCAGGACCAGCATAGATGAAGCTGAGCTATGGCACCAAAAATTGGGGTATCTAAGTTACAGACTACTTGATAAAATAATGAAGATAGAAGGTGTTCGTGGTTTACCCAAGATAAAAGTCGAATCAACCATTTGTGGTGCCTGCCAAGCTGGGAAACAAACTAAATCATTTCATCCAGCTCAACATACCATAAACACGAGTCACTGCCTAGAACTGATCCACATGGATCTCATTGGTCCTACTCAAACAGAGAGTTTTGGAGGTAAAAAATACATACTGGTATGTGTTGATGTTTTTCGTGGATAATCTTTCTCAGGGGAAAATCCAAGCACTTGAAGCTTTCAAAATACTAGGACTGAAACTCCAAAAGGAAAGAAATGAACCTATTATTCGAATTCAAAGTGATCACGGACGGAAATTCGACAACAACTTGTTCGATGCCTTTTGCAATCAATCAGGAATTACCCGCAAGTATTCAGCACCAAAGACACCTAAACAAAATGGAGTTGTTGAATAAAAAAACCACACCATTCAAGAAATGGGACGAGTCCTGCTCAACGCCAAAGGATTACCTCAAAAATTCTGGACAGAAGCTGTAAACACCGCATGTCACATCCCCAACCGAGTCTATCTTCGGCCAGGCACAAGTTAAACACCGTATGAATTATGGAAAGGTAAGAAACTGAATATTAAATACTTTCACATTTTTAGCTCACGATGTTTTATTTTGAAGGATAGAAATCCTGTTGCAAAATTTGAACCAAAAAGCGACGAGGAGATATTTCCCGGTTATTCAACGAACAGCAGTGCATATCATGTATACAAAAAAGTGACCAAGACCATCATGAAGTCTACAAATGTTGTAATTGATGATCAACCGTATGATATTGTTGAAATTTCACAACCTATATCAGTGACAGAACCTAACGCAAACCTTTCTGAAACTCCTGATCCTGAAACTCCTGAACCAGATCCAGAATCACCCACGCCATCTGAACCTGACCCAGAACAAGAATTAGAATCTGACACTGATCAAGACGACATTGACATTCCAACACGCATCCACAATAGATCACCCATCTTCAAAAGTAATTTTGCCATCATCTTTGGTGATAAGGTCTACAGGTTCATTAATATCTAATTCCTTTGTTGATTTCATGAATATTTTAGGGTGTCATTGTCTAATGTGTCATGTGAAATACCTGCAAATTTTTCTATGTCCAAAGCTGAGTCTTTATGTGTTCCTTTACCTAATTTGGTGCCCTATACTTCAATATCCTTGCACTCATCAAATCTTGACATTTCTTCATCTTTGCCAGTGTAATATTCTGCATCTGTGATAGGATCTGTTTTAGGATCAGGGAAATTATCTTTTAAATTAATGGTTCTGTTCCTACATGCTCTCACACTGCATATATGTTTTATTTGGAGTGTGTCTATGTTTGATTTTCCCTCTATTTTTTCTTTTTTAATTTTCTCGCAATTAGTCCTTTTTGTTGCCTACTACTCTCTGTGTTTACTAAACTGCAAGTTAATTCTTTGCGTTTTGTTCTTGACTGTTTTCTATGTGTTTACTAAATGTTCTACTTGCGTTGTTTTGAGTGCTTTTGAACTGGTAAACCTATTTTTGCTTAGGTTATTTTATTGGTGTTTCTTGAGTTGAATCTTTGAATTCTCTATGGTTACTTGAATGAAAATTTGATGCAATTTGTTTAATATTTGTATTCTCCTGTGTTACTATGTGAATGTGTTTTTATTGGTCCGGTCATGACCGTATCGGTGTTTGCTTGTGTACTTATTGTGCTAACTGTTATGAATTCTTGCCTGAAGTTGATTTATATGAATTTGTGCCTGATTTTGATCTATTTGAATCTCTGGCTGAATATGCTTTACATGACCGTGTTTGTTTTGTTTGTGTGTTTTACCGTGCTATCTGGTATGAATCTGTGCTTGACTTGGGTTTATATGAATCTGTGCGTAAATGGCTCTATCTGAATGTGCTTACTGTATTATTTACCTATCTGTCTTCTTGAGTGACCCAATTGTGTGCTTTTATCTGTCTTCTTGAGTGACACAATTGTGTACTTTTTGTGTTATTTGCTACAAATTTGTGCTTAAATGCGTTTGTTACTTGGTGTGTGTTATCTACTTAATCTGCTTCAACTTGACTTGTGCTTATATGTTATTTGTTACAATTGTTATCAAGTTCTGCGTTTCTCGTTTCTAATTCTCTTGTGCAGGATCAGTCCAATAGGGCACTCCGTCAGACTCAATCCACTAATATAGATGTTCACATTTGTCAATTTATTAGCAAAAAGGAGCAGTATATACTAAGGGGGAGTATGGTTGGAATAAGGGGGAGAATTATAATCATGATTTTTGGTTGAAGTATGCCTTGTGTTGGTATGTTTGGGAATCTGGATAATTTCTCTTTCTGGTTTTCTGGGCTTCTCTTATTATTGAGCGACTTTCAAACATTGGAATTTTATTGGAAGATATCTCTATATAGCTTACTTGTTGAGTATGAAGTCTTATGGATGGAGCACGGTCCAATGTGTCTTGGTAATTTTGATAAATTCTAAATCATAGGATCTTTTTGTCAAGCACATATACTAAGGGCTATTTTTAATGAAATTATTTGAATTAACTATTTTCTCTTTGCTCTAAGTATATATGTCTTAGTTTTTGCCAAAATAAATTGCCAAAGGGGGAGATTGTAAGTGTACAAATGATACACGTTAGACCCATTTATGTTGGCTAATTTAATTGACAAAATAATCAAGATTCATATTGGAATTAACATATGGACCATGGACCGTCTCTTATCAAAAGGTATGTCTTTATCTTCTACAGCATGAGTTTATTCGGAGGTGTTCGAAATTATGAAGAAAATACTCATTATGAATATGATTGTTAATCAAGCTTGAAGAAATTAATCAAGTGGTCTTGGTTAATTGGTGTTAATAATGGAATTTATCTTTGCATGGATTTGTTACAGTTTGGCATTGAAGTGGTAAGTGAAAAAGTGTGGTGTGTATTATATTAGAAAATTAAAGTATGGTTTGATGAGTGGATGAAATTAGTATGGAAGTCAGCTTACACATGGAATGAGGTATTCAAATAAAAAATGTGTGGCCTGGGATTAATGAAGATTATGAGATGCTGATTTCAAGGATCAATGTAATGCATATCCATTGCTATAAAAGGAAGCCACTCAAAGAAGAAAGTTGCCAATTTTAGAATTGATATTCTAAGTGCATACTTTCTCTACAAAGAGACCTAATTTAAACTGTCTATATTGTTTATTTGCTAAGAGTATTTAATCTGAGCTACGTGATCTGTACCTGGTACTGCTGAAGCTTATTTGGAAGAATATAATATTGTGACATGTGCATTTCAGTCCCGAATAGGTGTTAGGAAGGATTGTAGTGGTAAAGGCTGAAGATCGTTTGTACTTACCTCTTGTAATACTCCTTTGGTGAACATCTATAGTGGATTGGGCAGACGTGGGTTGCCCCGCAGACGTAGGAGAAGCGCTCCGAATTGCGTAACAATTCTTTTGTGTTTTTACTTTATTTTATGCTTTCTACCTTCATTATTTATATTTGTTTAACAAATTAAATTAATGAACGTAATTGGTGCATAACATAAAAAAAAACAAGTAAAAATATACATTACATCTTGCATTCAAGACTCACGGTGCAATTTCAGTTGTTTCCCGCCCTTGCAGGATCAATGCATTATTCGAATCCAGGCGGGATTCCTCGTCAACCCGAAGATCTTCCGAATCTAACGATGCTAACAAGTCTTGGATTGTGAGTCTGATCTCAGAGTTCATATATACTGTACTCCCTAGCTTCCTCACTTCGCAATTTAATTAGCAGACCTTAATGGAACAGTTGAGTTATCCCTCTGCTATAAGCATGTTTGATGATATAGTGAATTCCTTCAAAGGGAAGATTGCCATGTTTCTTCATTATGATGGCACTCTTTCCCCCATTGTTGAAGACCCCGACAAAGTTTTTATGGGTCCCGAGGTTGGTTAAACATTAGAATTGTTTTTAATTTCATCTTTAATTTTATTATCTAAATATATAATAAAAAATTTATCCATGTATCGCACGGGTAATTGGAAAATTATTTGCTCGAATTCAAGCAAGGATAACATTAAAAAATATAATCTATTCAATCTATTTCATCAACTGCACTATATAATATTCGTTGTTATAATTTATATTTGTATAACGATCCAAATATTCTTAAAATATTATAACAAATTCATTTCGGTGAAAATACTAGTAAAAAATAAAAATAGAAATAAAATCAACAAGGTTGATGGCTAATAGATCTGGATTTACTATGATAAACTAGAAACAAATTCATTGTCGGTCTTTGTTTACACCATTTGGGGAAACTTTTCCTTATGGTGATAAAATGGCAAAATAATTCAAATCCGTGAATTGTTTTTAAAACTATGAAAGAATGGAAATAATAGATTTTGACACGTAATTAGATGGATGAGTCATGCATTAGGTGTCATAGCGATAAAAAAAAAAAAAAAAAAAAAAAAAAAAAAAAAAAAAAATCAATGTCAATTCAATAGTGAGTTTATTCTATTTTTTAATTAATTTTATTTTTTGATCCTACGACTTTTGAAGTTCTATCACTTTTTATACATAATTTTAAAATATTTAAATTTTGGTGCTTAACTTTATTATTTTTATCAGCTTTGATCCTTTTCGGCCAAACTGACGGCGAAATCTTGCCAAATTTTATATTTTAAGGGTAAAATTGTCATTCCAATGAAAATCTTCAAATCTAAACAAAATTACTGTAAAATTAAATCATATCTATAGGTGTTTAATCGATGAGAATAATGGATAAGACGGGCATAAACTAGACACAGATCTATGAAATTTATAGCATCGACATTGACAAACCCTTCTTTTTCTCTTAATATGATTTTTCGTTTGTTTAGATATTGAAGATCTTTCCTTAGTATGATGATTTCGACCCTAAAATATTAAATTCGGTAACATTTCACCGTCAATTAGACCGAAAAAACCAAAATTGATAAAAATAACAAAGTTATACATCAAAATTTAAAAAAAAAAAAAAAATTACACCAAAAGTGATAAAATTTAATTTCAAAAGTCGTGGAGAGTAAAAGTGAAATTAATTCTCTATTTTTTGTTATTCAATTACAATAATAATACCTTTTTTATCATTCGTTTTAATTTGTTTACATTTAGATTTTGTCGAAACTCTAAAAATAATAAATTAAAATTAAAATTAAAATCATATCCAATTCAATCATGATCTTATTCAATTGTAATAACGTTTTAATTATATTTTACCATTGATTTTAATTAAAATTTGTTTAGTCATTTGAAATTAATGAAATAAAATTAAATTCTTTGAAAAACAGATCCATGCCACTTTAAGACCTTCAAAACTTTGCTCACGTTATTTGAAATTAACTAATCTCATTAGTAGTAATTAATGGTTAAAATGACATTATTTGAAAATGATGCATTGTATGACCCATTTTATTAGAAATTTTGTTCTAAAGCTAAAAATTTGTGATGAGTGATTCAAAATTTTATCATATATTATTTACTAATTGACGGATTTTATTAGAAAATAATTAAATCAAATTACATTGTTTGAAAATTGATGCACTGTAGGCCGTCAAACCCACGCGTGATCTGACGATCTGGCAATGACCTGCATGGGGTCAGAAATTTAAATGAATAATGAAGAACACAACACTTGAGTTCTACCTAACCAATGCAAATGGTCCCCCAAATTCCAAAGGAAAATCTCAAAATCCAAAATGTTACATTGTACGTAAAAGATATAATAACATATGTTGGTCATAGAGCAACTGCTGAACCTACCAAAATAATTTCAAAAGTTTTTTTGTTGCTAATTACAAAGTGTTTGAATTAAAAAAAAAAAAAAAAAAAAAAAAATGACAGATGGGAAACACCTCAACCAAGTTAGTGAAGTTATTAACTTTGTAATCACAAGGTTACAAGTTTAACTTCTAGCAATCATGGTTGAAAAATTGCAAGTTACTCTTCGGGCGCTTAGACAGCGATTAATTGGCTCCTAGCTGCAAATGTATTTTTCATTTTTAAAAAATTTGTTTAATTTTTTTTAATTTTTTAAGACTTAATAATTATAAACTATTTAATACTTTAATAGTTAATACTAAAAAACGGTTGGTGATAATGAACCAAAATCAATTTAATATCCCAAAATAATATTTATATATACACACACAAGTATATAAAATATTATTTGATATATATATCCGAAATATATATATATATATTTATATATATATATATATATATATATATATATATATATATATATATATATATATATATATATATATATATATATATATATATATATATATATATATATATAAATCATATCACCATGGTTATATGCATGAATATCTACGGAAAAGATATATACATATCAACCAAATGGAACTTATAATCCACAGATTATAATTCCAACCAAAGTATATCAAAAAGAGAGAATTTTTTCTTAGAAGCATAATCCAAAATCGAAAGAAGGAAAAGATGGCTCGTGTTTGGGTAAGGGTTTTTAGCGTGAGTCAAGAGACCATTCTTTTTTTAAAACCTTATTTGCCACCTCCCAAAAGTGCTAGGAGCGCCGTGGCCTAGGTTTCCCGGGATAAAACGCGCTTCGGTTCGACGTTTGAGCACCCAAACGAGCGAACCCGGCGAACTAGAGCAAAGCCTTGAACACAATTAGGCTTAAGAAAGGAGTAAAAGCAGAGTTTTGAGGAGAGAAAACCACTTCCTGTGTTGTGTGTTCTTGTCACTATGTGCTTCGAAAATCTGCTGCCCTCTACCCCTTCTTATATAGGGATGTAGTACCTTAATAGCATTAAACAAGGCCATTTAAACTTGGCTTTGTAACATCTGAAACAGCAAGCCATTACCCAAGATTTAAATTCAAAATTGAAACTGGAGTTAATTGAAAATTAATCCGTAACTGAAGAATTTAATCCCACATTTGTCTGTTGGTATTCAGCCATCCCAGACTGGCTAAGTTTCGGCCCCAGGCCGAAACCATACTGCTTCGGTTTCGGCCTGGCCGAAACTACAAGCCAAGTTTACTATGATAGTAACCTAAATCGATTTATATTCTGTAGTCCTTTGTCAACTAAGGTCACAATACGAAATTTACTAAGTGCATATCCTCAAATAATAGTCGTGGGTTGCTCTCATTACTCCAAATACATGACACTATGAATTTGACTAGCATAACATATGTAACTTAATTAGCAAGTAAAGTCAAATATTAATACTCATTCTATCTCATTTTACTTATCATGTTTTTTTTTTTTTTGTCAACCAACTCTTTCATTCTTTACTTATTTTCTTTAATATTTTCATATAATTTTTATATTTAATATTTTTTATTTAATAGTCATTTTAGTTTAGTTTTTAAATACATAAATTATATATGCTAATAGTAAACTAAATATTACGAAAAATTGAATTGTAGATAATTTATTTTTATTGTAAAGGAAGGGGGTCGGGATATACCCACATATACAAGCTATTACATCAAATGTTACTATAATCACCTATTCACCTTCACCAAAATTTGAACCCACCACTTTTTACATAGGGGAGCAACTTGGTACCATTAGACCACAAAATCCTTGATATTAAATCAAGTATCATTGATAGATTAAACTAAACACATAAAATAAAATAAAATGGAGTAATAAATATTCTAACAATGTACTCAGAAAAGTATTATTCCTATAACATTCTTTCATCTTATTAGAGCTGAGGAAGAAATAAAAAGAAACAAAAATGTTGCCATCTTATTATGATGATGAGATAAATTAAATTATATTAAAGAGCAGCGGCGCACTATTCCAACTAGGAGAAAAGATAATTCTTTTTTTTTTTTTTTTTTTTTTTGAATGCTACTAGCTCTATTACAATGTAGTATCTTGTTATGAAAAGAGTATCTTCAACGGAGCTTATCCATGGTCTTAATATTGTGTCCAAACAAAAGAAGGTGGAGATGACCAAATCCAAGATTACACAGACTATCCATAATTAACAAAATGTTTGACAAAATTTTCTATTTCTCATTAATCTTTTATCTTTGAGATAGATCGAATTTTCCGTAACTATTACACTTTTTTTCGTAAGTAATTATTCAACACCTAAATATTATGTTTTGATTTAAAAGTATTACTTCGTACTTTTTTCCTAAAAAGTATAACAGTTTTCATAATAAGTATTACGTTTTTCATCAATTAATTTATCAATGATTAGTACTCCATCTGTCACATTTTATCTGTCCTACTTAATATTCATTTGTCAAATCAACTCATTTTTCTTTGTTATTTTCTTTAGTATTCTTTACTTATTTTTAAATTTGATTTTTTGTGTTTAATAGTACTTTTAGTGTAATTTCTAAATATATAAATTTTATATACTAATACTAAAATTAATATTATGAAAAATTAGATTAAAAAAATAACTTTAGCCAAGTCTCGTTAACCAAATCGACACATAAAATGAGACGGAGGGTGTATTACATTTTTTCTTATAAGTAACTTTTCAACTCCTAAATGCTACGTTTTGATTTAAAAATATTACATTTTTCATATAAAAATAAAAAGTATCACATTTTCCTTGGTAAGTGACAATTAATTTATCTATTATTAATATTACAATTTTCATCCTAAGTATTACATTCTTTCTATATTCAACCTGTCTCACGAAAAAAAAAAAAAAATCCATGAAATGATCTTACAGGAGACTCACCCATTCAAATGTTTTATATGATGAGAATATAATTGTGTTGTATTCAATAATAATGTCTGAGAGTACAGGGAGCGAATATATCGAGATGCTAGATAGAATCCTAGTCTAACACGAATAATATAGTCCTAGTCTAATATGAATAATAGAGTCCTAATACTCCCCCTCAAGCACAAGTTTGGTCAACCAAAACATTGAGCTTGGAACGGAGTAAATTAAAACGTACAGACGAAAAGACTTAGTAAAAATATCCGTTATCTGATCTTTGGTAGAAATAAAATTGACTTGTAATTCCTTCTTTGCTACTTTATCGTGAACAAAGTGGTAGTCGATCTCAATGTGTTTGGTGCGAGCATGAAACACCGGATTAGCACATAGATAAGTAGCACCCAGATTATCACACCAGAGTTTGGGCGCAGAAGGTGGCGCAAACCCGAGTTCCTTCATCAGAGATATGAGCCAAGTAGCCTCTGCAGAAACATCAGCGAGTCTTTTGTATTCTGCCTCAGTTGAGGAACGAGCCACATTACGCTGTTTTCGACAAACCCATGAGACAAGATTGGTCCCCAAAAACACAGCAAAACCACTGGTAAATTTTCGATCATCAGGATTGCCAGCCCAATCGGAATCAGAATAAGCATGAATATCCAGAGAGTGAGAGGAAGTAATTTTAAGACCGAGATGTAGTGTCCCATTTACATATCGTAACACCCTCTCGAGAGCCGTCCAATCCGCAGTGGAGGGAGAGTGCATGTGCTGACACAAACGATTGACTGCATAGGAAAGATCAGGACGAGTTACCGTAAGATATTGTAGAGCACCTGCAAAGATGCGATACTGAGTGGGATCAGCATATGGCACCACGGCACCAGTCTCGATTTTCGCGGTTGAAACCGGAGTGGCCACGGGCTTGCAATCACCCATACCTGCCCGTTTTAAAATATCCTTCATGTACCGTTGTTGAGACAGAAGCATGCCACCAGACAACGAAATAGTCTCAATACCCAGGAAAAAAGAGGGCACTCCCATATCACGAACTTTAAATTCAAGAGCCAACTTGTCAATAAGATCAGTCACATGAGCCGAATCAGAACCCATAACCAAAATGTCATCCACATAAACCAGAAAATATAGACGAGTATTGCCATGTGAATATATAAATAAAGATATATCAGTCTTGGAAGGTGAGAAACCAACAGAAACCAGAAAATCATGCAAACGTGTGAACCAAGCACGGGGAGCTTGCTTAAGCCCATACAAGGAACGTTGAAGGAGACAAACGTGTCCGGGCATCGTTTTGTCTTCATAGCCAGGGGGGTTGGCGCATATAAACTGTCTCAGCAAGATTGCCGTTTAGGAAAGCATTGTGTATGTCTAGCTGTCGAATAGTCCATCCACGAGAAATAGCTAGGGATAAGAGAAGACTTACCGTAGTTGATTTAACAACGGGACTAAAGGTCTCAAAGAAATCCTCACCGGCAATCTGATTGAATCCCTTGGCAACTAACCGAGCCTTGTAACGCTCAATCGAACCATCAGCCTTTCTCTTGGTTCTAAACACCACTTACATCCAACTACATTCATACCTGATTTAAAGGGAACAAGCCTCCATGTATTGTTGTGCACCAAGGCATTAAATTCCAAATCCATTGCATCCCGCCATTCAGGAAATTTAATCGCTTGAGTAAAACATGTAGGCTCAGGAGTAACAGCAGCAGATAAAGCAACATGATCATGTGGTCCCGAACTTCTCGTATTCATTCCATGAGAGCAAACAGGTGAGGGCGCGGGACGAGACCAACCACAAGGCCGGCCTCTTGGCCGAGGAGCCGGCTGGTCCGTGACTGTCCGCTCGGACTCGGTCACGGGCTCGGCAGTAGCAGGCTGCTGGCGGTGGTGGTCAGAAGCGGGTATGGGCGCGGCATGAGGGTCACTAGCCGTGACAATAGTCGGATCACCACCAGAAACAATTGGTGCAACACCCCACAGCTCCGGGCGTGGTTTTAGAACCTGCGAATCCACAGAAGCAACAAAAGGAAAGACAGCCTCATTGAATCGCACATGGCGACAGATAAAAACCTTGTTAGTGTTAGTGTCTAAACAACAATAGCCACGAAAAGATGGAGGATATCATAGAAAGACACAAGGGGATGACCGAAACTGTAGTTTGTTGCAATTATAGGGACGCAGATTTGGAAAGCATAAACACCCAAAAACACGCAGATATGAATAAGATGGAGGAAACCGATGCAAAAGATAATGAGGAGATTTATCATATAAGACAGGAGTGGGCATTTTATTGATTAGATAAACTGCAGTTTCAAAAGCATAATCCCAAAAACGAGAAGGAACAAAGGATTGAGCCATTAATGCTAGTCCCGTTTCAACAACATGCCTATGCTTACGTTCTACCCTACCATTTTGTTCATGAGTATACGCACAGGATTGCCTGTGACGAATACCTAAGGACACAAGAGTGGAACCAAGTTTTTTATATTCTCCCCCTAAATCAGATTGAAAAGAAATAATCTTGCGAGAAAAGGAACGTTCAAATAGTGACCGAAACTTATCAAATATAGCACACAAATCAGATTTAGCACGCATGGGATAATACCACATATAACGAGTGTAATCATCCACAAACAACACAAAATATTTAAAGCCAAATGCAGAAAGTAATGGCGCAGGGCCCCAAATATTTGAATAAATTAATTCCAAAGGATGTGTACTAGTAGTTTCGACACGAGACAAAGGAAAACGAGAAGATTTTCCTAATTGACAAGAGGACCAGACATTGGGAAGATCACTAGAATTAAATGTACCAACAGACGAAGACGCTAAAATTTTACGTAAGACTCGAGAATGAGGATGCCCCAACCGCATGTGCTAAACGTGAGAGGACCGTGCAGCAACAAATGCAGCAGGGGAAGCAGAAGACGCAGGCCATATGTAGAGACCCCCAGACGCATGTCCCTTAAAAAGAACCTTCTTGGTCAAAATGTCTTTCACATAGAAACAAAGAGGGTGAAACTCAAAGAAAACATTATTGTCCTTTGCAAAAAGTTGGACAAATAATAGAGAAGAAGAGAGACCAGGGACATGCAAAACATCATGTAACTTAAAAGACATAGAATCAGTAGCTAACGATGCAGAACCAACATTAACGATAGGCAAACCTGTACCATTGCCGACTCGCATAGTCTCCGAGCCATCATAACTTGTCGTAGAAGTCTTCAAAGAAGAATCAGGCGTAGCATGATTTGTAGCACCAATGTTAGGGAACCACTGATGAAGACCGTTGGAATCACCATTATCACCAGAGACGGCCACATTAGCCTGAAAACCCGGAGCCCCTGAATAACGCCGAAAACAGTTGGCTCCCGTGTGACAAAAACATTTACAAATTTGACAAGGATCATCATAGCGCCAAAAACAATTGGCTCTCGTGTGACCAAAACGGTTACAAATTTGACACGGATCATCATAACACCAAACACAATTGGCTCCCATGTGGCCGAAACCTTTACAAATTTGACACGAATCATCAATGTCACGTCGTTGACCGGACCGCTTCTCATACGGTGTATCTTGGTTCGATGCCATCGACTACTGCTACGAAGTGAGGAACGTGGATGTTGGAAAAGAAACCCTAGCTAACTGATACCAGATGAGAATATAATTGTGTTGTATTCAATAATAATGTCTGAGAGTACAGAGAGCGAATATATAGAGATGCTAGATAGAATCCTAGTCTAACACGAATAATATAATCCTAGCCTAATATGAATAATAGAGTCCTAATATATATATCAAATTATGTAATCGAGTAACATATCTTTGAAACTTTAAAAAATAGATAACATGTTAAATTCTTGTTTTTTTAAAACATTAAAAAGTGATGTTTTATGGTGTAAATCCGATAATTACTATTCTCTAAAATTAAAGGAAAAAATTAATTGGAAAAAATAAGTAAAAGTCAAAGGTAATCAAGTGCTTTACCTTGTAGCTGAAGTATTATATTTATGTATGTTGGATATATATGGGTTGGTGAGTCGAGCAGACTCCAGCTTCCATGTTCTATGTTCAGACTGGTACGTCCATATTATGTACACCTTTGATGGGTGATTTAAGCTAAGATTGCATTATTCTTAATTGGTATTAATGAGAGTGGCTGTTTTGTGTCAATTTGATGCAGGGTTAATGATTGTATTTTTAATTTGTGTGAGAATGAAATCACTTGCATTAAGATTTAATAATAAATAAGATAAATTTTATTACATATATTATTATTTTACTTTTATTATTTCTTAATGTGACAATTAACACCTCATTGATGATATCATGCTAGGTTACGCTTCAACAACAACAAAAAACAATAATATAATATATAATATATAATAATAATAATAATAATAATAATAATAATAATAATAATAATAATAATAATAATAATAATAATAATAATAATAATAATAATAATAATAGATGGATTAGAGTTAGGACTAAGAAAGGATTATTTTGTCCTAACTTTTCATCTCACATTCCATTGAATTGTAAATCATTGAGAATCTCAAAATTATAATTCGTCAAAAAGTAAATCTCACCTAACAATTTTAAAAATTTTCACTTTTTAATTAAAATGAGGGGAGAAATGAATTTTAGTAATTTTTTTATTCCGATTATAATTTTAATGCTATGCTTAAACCAAGTGTCCAAAATATTTTGGTTGTCATCTTTGACTACCGAATTTTGTTGGGATTTTGATTACTTTGCTTCAAAAATGGCCAATGCAATCTTTAATAAAAGGAAAAAAACTCCAAATAGACCGCCGAATCATTATCCATGAGACTGGTTCAAGTCCTCATAAGTATTACACTTTTCCTCTTAAGTATTATTCTGTATATTTTTTCTAATAACTCTTCAACCCCTAACGGGGCGTTTGGTTAGTTGGAGAGAAGAAATTAGGTGGGAAATGAATTATTGTAATTCCATGGAAGAAATTAGGTGGGAAAAGAATTGCAATTCCATGAGAGATGAATAATGAGGGAATAAAGTGGTAATTTAAATTCCAGTGTTTGGTTTGCAGGAATAGAATTACTGGGAATTTCAATTCCAATGTTTGGTATACATGGAAATTGAAAAGGAATAAGTAGTATAAAGTTCGCCAAGCACCTTGCGCTCAGATGGCATGTAGTGACTCTCCCATATGGGAGGTTATGAGATCGAGCCTTAGTAGAGGCAGTGTTGACTCTTTATGCTCAACACGTTGAGAAAGTATAGATGAACACATATTACAATGTAATAGAGTTAGTAGCATTTTAAAAAAAAAAAAAAAAAAAAGTAGTATAAAGTCCAAAATGCCCATACTTATTATTACAATGCCCATCACGAAAGCAATTAAATATATTAGAGAGTTTTGAGAAAACATATTTAGTTGAGGAAAAAAAAAAAAGTAGTATAAAGTCCAAAATGCCCATACTTATTATTACAATGCCCATCACGAAAGCAATTAAATATATTAGAGAGTTTTGAGAAAACATATTTAGTTGAGGTTGGCCTACAGATTGACATTCTGTGTTGAGAGTAAAAGAAGGAGAAGACATGCTATATAATCGAAAGAGAGGTCAAACATCAATTTTAGGTTAAAGAAAAGAGGGGTAATTTTAATTTGTCTCAAAGTTAATTTTTTTTTCCTTGCTAAAATCCATGGAATTGAAATACCGGGAGGGGGGGGGGGGGGGGGGGGAGGGGGGCATGGGATTCTAATTCAATGAAAATGAGAGAATTTCAATTTCGCAGATTTGCAATTCCCTGGCCTCCAACCAAACGAAGGAATTTGCCCGTCTTCGGAATTATGTGGGAATTAAGTTGGAATGAAATTGTAATTCACTCCAACCAAACGCCCCGTAAATATTATAATTTTATTCAAAAGTATTACATTTTTCATAAGTAAAAATCAAGTTATGCATGATTAGTATTACATTTTTCCTCAAAATATCAGATTTCCCCTCATAAGTAACATTTAATAAATTTTTCTCCGATTAATATTACACTTTTTCGTCATAAACAACTCTTCTACCATTAAATATTAAATTTTGATTTAAAAGTATTACATTTTTCATAAAAAAAATATAGCAATCAAATTATTGATTAGTATTACACTTTTCATCATAAGTATTATGTTTTCATCTAAACCCAATCCATCTCACATGAGAGTCACCCTTAATAAAAACAATAATAAGATAAAAGTACGTGCCCCATGAGACTTAGCGTAGTTGGTCCGTCGTTGGAAATAAAGTTGATGACTTTAGACGGTAGTGCGAGAGTTCGAATCCACTTATCCAGTAGAAACATATATGGGGGAAATGGCGTAGGATCTGATTGTACAACCATACTGGAGTCACCTAAGTTTTTTGTATTTTAAAAAAAAAAAAAAAAAAAAAAAGGTGAAATTCGGAGAGGGGTTTGAGTTGGAAGTCCATAAGAATATATGAACTTGTTTGACAAGTTTGTGATTTATTTTAAGCAAATCTTAGTCAAAAATTCATCCTAGTGTGTCAACTGAAGGGCGTTTAAAACACGCATAAGGAATTCAGCATTCACAAAACTTAAAGATTGGGTAGGAATATGAATTAGAGAGTACTTATTTTTTGAATGGCATTAACTCAGAGAGTACTTATTCAATATTAGAATCAAACTCTTTTTGACAACTCAATCAGGATAGAAATGGTAAATGCTAATATTTCCAAAGGAAAAGGTACAAATAGACTATCAAATTATTTAGGAAATAACAATTAAGCCACTGAACTTGAAAAAACTCCAAATTAATTCACGAACTTGAAAAAATGTTACAATTAACATTATTAGCAGGTTATCATCATGTTTTGTTGATTAAATTGCCATGTGTAATTATTATTATTATTATTATTATTATTATTATTATTATTATCATCATATATTCAGTGGCATAGGCCAAATGTACACTGCTAAAAATTATGAAATTTTCGACCACTTAAAAGTAATCTTATATCAAGTTGAAAATCTTGTTCTGACCACTTTTGGTATCCGAAAAAAATCTTTATTGCTATTTTCGACTATTTTTTACCTTCGACTTGATTTAAAACCACTTTCAGGTGGTCGGAAATTCCATAATCTCCAGCAATGATAGATAAGCATGCAACACCATTGATTCAACAAGCTAGATTGTAGCTAGTATTGTATAGGTGCTTCATTCTAAGCGAGAGAAGCTTGGAAATGGCAATGATGGTGTTAGGAGTTGTCCTACAGCAGCCTCCCACCAGCGAAGCACCAACCTCGCACCATTTGCCAACATACGACACGAAGTCTGCGTCGTTGGTAACGACGCAACCGGCCACATTATTTAGGTATTAGGAATTTAAAATTTGACTTTTAATTGGGTCAAATGCTTACATATATTCCAAGATAATAATAATAAGAGTTAATTCCACCAAAGGTCTTTTATTTTCGGTGGCAATTCTAAATTTAATCTCATACAGTGGTGGATTCAGAAATTTTCTCCAGTGAGGCAGAACATTAAAATAAAAGAGATAATTTGAAAAAAAAAAAAAAAAAAAAAAAAAAAAAAAAAAAAAAAAAAAAGAAAAAAAAGAAACACTTAAGAAGTATAGCTATAAATATTGTTTGATATGAACGAAAAATAAAACACACCAAAACTTTATAAAAATATTCATAACGAAATATGAAACATAATTAACTTGATAAAATAATTCGAATAAAAAACATATTATAAATCACACATCTCATTAATAATAATAAAAAAAGGGTTTATATAATAGACTCATTATTAATATTTTATACTATTAAGGATCAATAATATTGAAAAAAAAAAAAAAGGTGTGTTGAAAGTTGAAACCACATTAATATTTTGCACATAATAACAGTAAAAGGAAAAGCTAAGCATGTATTAAATGATTTGAACCCATGCCCTTTCCCCAAGATGAAAAGCATCCTTTGCCAATTAATCTAGCACCTCTTTTGTTAACTATTATTTATTTTCCTATACTCATAATAAATCATGTACTATATATACGTATATACATACAAGGATTATATATGGGGTGGGGGTGGGGTGAGTGGGGGCAGCTGCCCCCACTGCCTCCATACTGGATCGACCTCTGGTCCCAGACTATTTTGCCATTTAACATCCCAGACTATTATTTTTTGGACACTTTTAGTCCTTTTCATGAATTTTCCTATTTTTATTAAGGGCATTTTTGTCTCTTCATATTTTTCTTTTGTTATTTTTTTGGTTTCAACGAATTTATTTGGTTTAGGACTTTACTAAAAATCGGTTAAAAAATATAGTTACTACAAATCAGAGGTTACCTAAAGTTCTAAACCGATTAAACCGGTTGAAACCAGAAAAATAACAAAAGAAAAATATGAAAAGACAAAAATGCCCTTACTAAAAATAGGAGAAGTCATGAGAAGGACTAAAAGTGTCCAATAAAAATAGTCTGGGACTAAATTTGTAATTGTCATTAAAGACAGGGGACCTAGGGTGGAATTAACTCTAATAATAATAATAAAACATTATTACATATGACAATTTAATCAACCAAAACCCGATGGTAACCTGCTAATAATGTTAATTGCAACATTTTTCCGAGTTCGTGGATTAATTTGGAGCTTTTTCGAGTTCAGTGTCTTAATTGTTATTTCCCAAATAGTTCGATGATATATTTGTACCTTTTCCATATTCCTAATAATATATGGAGAGGGAGAATGAATTCTAGTATATATGCCTAGAATACAGAGTCCTAATATTGATTGCGATAAAAACAAAGTTTTAAGTTCGCCTCTTCATAGAGTTGTTTATTAGTCTTCCTGGTTTAATTAAATCCTTCAACTATGGGTGACCTAAAGTAGTTTACCTCATTGTTGTCCATTGCCGGCTGCGATCATAGGGTAGGCTCCATTCAGATACATTTGGGTAACAGATGCATGTTTTCCCGTAAATCATTTTGAAGAATAAAATTATTATTTTTAAATATATATTGTATTAGAGTTTTAATTATTCTAGTTATTAATTAATTATAATTTAATATCATTTTAAAATGTCATAAGGAGTCATCTTAGTTTATATATAATTATATACAAATAAGTATAAAGTCTTTTTTTTTTGGTTGCTCAAAAGTATCCCTCAAGCCGATAGCTAGGAGATTAATTTCCCGTCTCTAGCTACTGTCAGCACACTAATGGCATGTTTGGTTCATGTAATAGGTCAGGAATGGAATAACATTCCTTGGAATAAACCTATTCCATCGTTTGGTTGGATCATTTTGCCATGGGAATAGCATGCCTAGGAATGAGCTATTACCTTCGCATGGGGAATAGCCATTCCTAGGGGGGCCTTGGTATTAGCTATTCCCATGCCCTTGAGAATAGCTTTTATATCACAAATACCAAAAATACCCTTTGCACATTATATAATATTTATATTTATTTAATAAATATAGTGTATTATATAAATGTATATATTTAATTAATTATAATTTTTATCCATCAATCTTTTAATAAATAAATAAATAAATATACACACACACACACACACACACACACACACACATTTTGTAGCGTTTGCAATTGGCATTTTAAGAAAAGAAAAGTAATTTCTCAAAACACCGGCCGTGATAGTTTATTATTATATATATATATATATATATATATATATATATATATATATATATATATATATATATATATATATATATATAATTAACTGTATAAGACTCCTTAATTATGGAGCCTTGGCTCCTAATTAAGTAGTCTGCTCATCTGCATGCCTAGCGGATGGGCATTGCAAGCTTGCCTAGCGGATGGGCATTGCAATTGAAATTATGGAGCCTTCAGGCTCCTTTTATAGGAGCCTCAAGGCTCCATTCCTTACTTCTCCAACCGATGTGGGATAAGTGAGAAAATAAATATGTATTTGTATAATAATAATAATAATAATAATAATTATTATTATTATTATTATTGTTATTGTTATTGTTATTGTTATTCTCTCTCTCTCTCACACACACATACATATACATATATATAAATACAAATATAAATATAAATAAATAAATAAATAAATAAATATATATATATATATATATATATATATATATATATATATATATATATATATATATATATATATATATATATATAACATTCAGTATATCATAATCATATTCATTATTATTATTATTATTATTATTATTATTATTATTATTATTATTATTATTATTATTATTATTATGTATAAGGGTATTTATGTCTTTAAAACCTATTCTATTTCTATTCCATTAACCAACCAAACACTAGAATACAATTACTAAAGTCTATTCCTTCAGCCAACCAAACAACGGAATACAATTCATATTCTATTCCTTACCTATTCCATTCCATGTGGAATAGCATTCCTATTCCCTCCAAATTCATTCCGTGAACCAAACGTGCCGTAAGTGGTAGGGGACTGGCCAAATGGTTTATTCCATTCACATGGGTGGGGATCGAACCCCTAACCTCATGCTTAAGGGAAGTATAAAGTCTTATTTTAATATAGTATAATTAATAGTATTTAATAGCTCATCTACTCATACTCTAGTGCAAATACCCATTCAATTTGAAGTAAAACATGTGAAAAATTGTCAAAAATAATTAAAATGTCTCCAGTGCTCAAGCATGTAAGTCGAATAAAAGTTCGTTGCAGGTTGGTTTATTAAATAATCTTCAAAATTTGCAACATATTTACCATGAAAATGTCATTGCTCTGATATAATGATGATAACCTAACTAAAACATCAGATATTATCAAATTTGATTTCATGTCATCATCAACATGCATGTTGTACATGTACCATGTGTCCATGTTAGCATTGATATGTCGTCAACTACTATACGTACTCTGCCAAATCATCATATCATTGTGTCATGCATTAATTTGAGAACAATGTGCATCACAAAGATTACAGTACAGTGCCAATTTTCTTGGTTGTGAAACACGCCACTCAAAATTTAATTGTATAAATATTAAAGTTTGTTTGAAAAATAAAAAAAAAAAATATTTCTGGAAAATGAGTTATTATTCAGAAAATATTTTTCTTTTTAATGTTTGGCTGCACAGTAAAAAATTGTCTAAAAAATAATAATAATAATAATAATAATAATAATAATAATAATAATAATAATAATAATAATATTATTATTATTATTATTATTATTATTATTATTATTATTATTATGATGATGATGATGATGATGATGATGATGATGATGATGATGATGATGATGATGATGATGATGATGATGATGATGATGTAATAATGTAATAATAATTTTATATTAAATAAGATTTGTAACTCTTTAGTTAAAATAAGAATTGTAACTTGTAATTGTAATAATATGGCTAGAGTAGTCGAAATAATATTTTTAACTTGTTATTGTAATAATATGACCAGAGTAGTCGAAATAAAATTTGTAATTTGTAATTCAAAACTTTTTATTTATTTATTAGCAATTAAAAAACAAAAAAGAATTTAGTCGGTGGCTGTCTCCTTCAGGACAACCGTGGCTATCCGGCGAGGACAACCATGGCCGTCTGGAACAAGGGCGGTGGCCATGGTCGTCGACAGTCATGGCTGTAAGTATTCTTTTAAAAGATATAAATATATCTTTAAAGAGTTAATTCCACCAAAGGTCCATTGTTTTTTGTGGCAATTTCAAATTTAGTCTCAAACTATCATTTTTGTCATTTAACATCTCAGACTATTATTTTTGGACATTTTTAGTCTTTCTCATGACTTTTTATATTCTTAGTAAGGGCAGTTTTATCTTTTCATATTTCTCTTTTGTTATTTTTTCAGTTTCAGCTGATTTAATTGATTTAAAACTTTAGGTAATCTTTGATTTTTAGTAACCATATATTTCAATCGGTTTTTAGTAAAGTTTTAAACCAATTAAACCGGTTGAAATAGAAAAAATAACAAAAGAAAAATATGAATAGAGAAAAATGTCCTTACTAAAAATAGGAAAAGTAATGAGAAGGACTAAAAGTGTCCAAAAATTAATAGTCTGGGATGTCAAATAGTAAAAACGAGAGCTTGGGACTAAATTTGAAATTGTCACAAAGGACAAAGAACCTCTGGTGGAATTAACTCATCTTTAAATTTCTAATAAATAAATAAATAATTTTCAATTCATGACCAGTTGAGTTAAATAATATTCACAATTGATTCAATTCATCTAGAGCTTGGAATTATAGTTCGATTAGAGTAAGCATTTGACAATTAACCCTTACAATAAATGAAAAGTACCATTAACTATATATAGAGTTAAAGAACTTGTCTTTAAACTAAACAACATGCATATTCCTTTTTTGACATTCGACATGGTACCCCTCCAGCCCCGTAGAATTTTCTTATAATTAAAATAAGTGACAAAAATTTTATTTTAAAAATACAATTTTCATTTCTTCTATAAGCTCTAAGACAGTAAGAACATTATCCCCACCAGAGCACCACAGCCACCAGGGACGGAGGGGCACCTGCCCACTCCCACCCCCACCTCATGTATAATTTTTGTATGTATATATGTATATATAGTATAGGTTTTAGTATTAGTATAAAAAAGCTACTAAATGTTAATAAGTGTTATAATAATAATAATGCTATTACTATTATTAGTAATATATTAAACCAAGTAGTTAGCAGTTAATTTGTTAAAAAATAAAAGGAGGTGTGTGAACGTGGATGCATGCATAGCACTACGGGAAATGGAGTACATGGAATCATGGCCTCTAATTACTTCCTAAACTTTAGCATTGTTGCTTTTCTCTTTCACTATAAATATGTGGCTTTTGTTTATTCATAATCATCAAGTGAAGTAATAAACATTTACTTCTATTCCTCTCTCTCTCTATTCTCAATATATAAATATAATATATAGATATTATATTTAATATATATTATAGATATATTATATTATATTTAATATATATATTATATTAAATATATTATATTTAATATATCTAACATTTGGTATCAGAGCCAGTCAACCTTTCAACCCCGAAATATTTCCCGTAGTGAAATATGGCAACAAATTTCAATATTGTATGGTCGGGTCCCAAATTGGACGGGAAACTCGATTACAATTATTGGCAAATTATGATGTCCACACATTTGCAAGCTCAAAATCTTTGGAGCTTTGTTGATCCCGGTCTACGCGAAGGAGCTGATGCAGCCGCTATACGGCGAGATAAATTGGCCTTGGGTCAGATTCACCAAGGTGTTCATTATTCCATTTTTGGGCAATTAGCTCGTGCTCAAACAGCAAAACAAGCTTGGGACATCTTAAAGGTGTCACACAAAGGAGTCGATCGGGCACAGAAGTCTAAGTTGCAGTCGTTGAGAAGGTTGTACGATAATTGTGAGATGACCTCTACAGAAACAGTAGATATGTATTTCACTCGTCTTATTGATATGGTGAATAAGATGAGGCTATATGGAGATACGATTGAAGATGGTGCAGTGGTTGAAAAAGTTCTTCGAACTATGCCGATGAAGTATGACCATGTGGTGGCTTCGATCACAGAGTCACACAAAACCGAGCTCTTATCAATTGCAGAGCTGAAAGGTATGGTAGAAAGTCATATTGACAGGATTGCGTCAAAATCGGAACCACTAGCAGAAGAAGCTTTGAAGAGCCAAGTCACCCTTAATGTGACTGGCACTAATCAAAGAGGTGGAGGATCTGGTAGAGGTCGTGGAAGAGGAAGAGGAGGTTCTAGTGGAAGAGGTCGTGGTAACTTCAACCAAGGAGGAGGACGTGGTAACTCCAACCAAGGAAGAGGTGGAGGTAATACCAAACAAGGTAAATTTCCATTTCATTGCTACAATTGTGGCAAGTATGGGCACAAGATTGCAGATTGTTGGTATAATGGGGACAACAATCGTGGAAATCAAGCAAACATTGCTGAAAATACTGCTGAAAAGTCTGGTGAGAATTCTGAAACCTTACTTTTGGCCAGTGATAGTTTTTCTGCTGATAAGAACATATGGTTCTTGGATACTGGGTGTAGTAACCATATGTGTGGGAAGAAAGAATTGTTTTCCGAACTAGATGAATCAGTCCGATCTGAAGTAACGTTTGGCAATAAGTCAAAGGAGCCAATTTTGGGAAAAGGTAAAATCTCCATTCAGTTGAAGGATGGTACTCACAATTTTATATCCGATGTGTTCTATGTTCCTGAACTACACCAAAATTTGTTGAGTTTGGGTCTGTTGTCAGAAAAAGGATATAAGATACATATTGCTCAAGGGTGTTGTACCATTGAAGATGCTAAAGGAGTTTTGATTGCAAAGGTAAATATGTCCCAAAATCGACTATTTCCTTTGAAAATTAAGCATACTCTCATTGATTGCTTTAATTCTGAAGTTTGTGATGATAATTGGTTATGGCATATGCGGTTTGGGCATTTCCATTTCTCTGGGTTAAACTATCTTGCGAGAAAGGAACTTGTTTCTGATTTACCTGTTGTGAATGTCCCTGATCGTATCTGTGAGATTTGTGTGATTGCAAAGGAAGAAGCATAGAGATCCCTTTCCCGTGGGCAAGTCAAGGAGAGCTACAAAACAGTTGGAGATTGTTCATTCAGACCTGTGTTCGTTGGAGGTTCCCTCACATGGAGGTTGTAAGTACTTTATTACTTTCATTGATGATTTCAGTAGGAAAACATGGGTTTACTTTCTGAAGCAAAAGTCTGAAGCATGTGATGTTTTCAAACAATTTAAGGCTTTTGTTGAAAAGCAGAGTGGTTATGAAATTAAAATCTTGAGAACTGATAGAGGTACAGAATATATTGCCTGTGATAATTTTCTGAAAGAGAAGGGCATTCAGCACCAGATGACAGCTAGATACACTCTACAACAAAATGGAGTGGCTGAGAGGAAGAATAGGTCTATCATGAATATGGTAAGGTGCATGTTGAAATCCAAGAATCTGCCTAAGCCTTTTTGGGCAGAAGCTGTTGCTTGTGCTGTCTATGTGTTGAATAGGTGTCCAACTAAAAGTGTCCGTGATAAGACACCCGAAGAAGCTTGGAGTGAGAGAAAACCCTTTATCAAATATCTCAAGGTTTTTGGATGTTTGGCATATGCACATGTGCCGGATCCATTGAGAAAGAAGTTAGATGATAAAGGTGAGAAATGCATATTCATTGGTTATAGTGACGCTTCAAAGGCTTATAAACTATACAATCCTGAAACTAAGAAGGTTGTTATAAGTCGTGATGTCACTTTTGATGAATATGGTGCCTGGGATTGGTTAGCTAAAGATGAAAGTTCAGTTGTTATTCCTGCTGTTGAAAATATTGTTGAAGAGCAACCGATTCCAGATAATGTCCAGTCTCCTTCACAGCCAGAGTCGTCAGTTCGTCGATCTCAGCGCGAGCGCCACTTACCAGCTCGCTTGCAAGATTATGTTTTGGGTCATGATAATGACTTGTCGGATGAAGAGATTATTCAATTTGCTCTTTTTGCAGATTGTGACCCTTTATCCATTGAGGAGGCTGCTACAGAAATTCATTGGCTTAAGGCGATGGATGAGGAGATACGTGCCATTGAAAAAAATAGTACATGGGAGTTAACAGATTTACCTCCTGGGAAGAAGCCAATTGGAGTAAAGTGAGTTTACAGAACGAAATACAAGTCAGTATATCCAACTTGAAGACGAAGACATTTCTTAAATTGAAGAAGGAAATTGGGATGACCAATATATCCAACTTGGTTTAAAGGAGGCAATGTTATAATAATAATAATGCTATTATTATTATTAGTAATATATTAAACCAAGTAGTTAGCAGTTAATTTGTTAAAAAATAAAAGGAGGTGTGTGAACGTGGATGCATGCATAGCACTACGGGAAATGGAGTACATGGAATCATGGCCTCTAATTACTTCCTAAACTTTAGCATTGTTGCTTTTCTCTTTCACTATAAATATGTGGCTTTTGTTTATTCATAATCATCAAGTGAAGTAATAAACATTTACTTCTATTCCTCTCTCTCTCTTCTCAATATATAAATATAATATATAGATATTATATTTAATATATATTATAGATATATTATATTATATTTAATATATATATATATTATATTAAATATATTATATTTAATATATCTAACAATAAGTAAGGAGTTAGATTAGTTGGTAAGGCATGTGGTTGGTAATGAGAAAGGTCTTGGGTTTAAATCCTTGCATTAACATAGTTTTACATATTTTTGAGTTCACTTTCAAAAAAAAATAATAATAATAATTTGAGTTCTTCCCCTATGACTTCAACATAGTCACTTTTTTAATATTTAATATGTGTAATTTATAATGTGTTTTCTATTCAAATTATTTTATCAAATTAATTATGGTTCATATTTTGTTATGAACATTTTTATAAAGTTTCGATGTGTTTTATTTTTCGCACATATCCAATAATATTTACAACTATATTTCTTAGGTAATGGTTATAAAAAAATAAAAAATAATAAAAAAAAAAATAAAAAGGGAAAATGACACTTTTTTCCCCTGAGTTATATACTTATAGCGCTTTACCCACCTCAATTATTTAAGTGGCTGTTTTTCCCCCTAAAATGTTAAATGGACATATTTACCTTAAAATAAATATTTTATTTATTTTTCTTCTCCAACAAATTATGACCATAATTTGGTTCAAACCAAATAAACACTATAGCAACCAAACCGAAATATTTTAATTACAATTTAGAATCGAAACTCGATATTTAGAGTTTATTAAAATCCCGGAACGGACGGTTCATGTTCCGAACTGAAAAAATAACATACATTTATTGTTGAATTTAGACTATTTTTAAAATAAAAATAAAAATTTTAAAATAAAAACGGTTCAAAATCGCGAATCGGGTCCGGAACCGCCGGTTCACGGTTCAGGATCCAATTTTTTTTATTCATAATTTTAATAAATTGAAATCCAAATATTGGGTTCTAGATCTGAATCATAACCGGAAACTTTTAATTCGATTGCTATAGTGTCCGATTCAGTTCGAACCGAATCGTGGTCATCCCTACGTATACGCAATAATTTGTTGGAGAAGTAAAATAAATAAAATATTTATTTTAAGGGTATAAATGTCAATTTAATATATTAGGGGGAAAAACACCACTTTTAGAATAATTGAAGGAGCTAATGTGTTTACCTAAATAATTGAGGGGGGAAAAGTGCTATAATTATATAACTCAGGGGGAAAAAGTGCCATTTTCCCAAGAAAAAATTCTTAGGTAATTTTTTTTTTTTAAATCATCTCTTTTGTATTTAATGTTTCGCTTTTACTGAAAAAAATTCTAAATTTATCTTACTTCTTCGCTCCCCTCAGTCGAATTTCTGACTCCGTCCCTGACAGCGAACACATTTCCAAGTTCACCACATTGAGTCAATGTTTAATTAATTTTGAATTGGTAAGTCAACTACTCTGGTGGCTTTGACTAGTAAAGTGTAAACGTGTTAAAACCTATTGCCTGGTTCTAGATAGGGTATTTACTTGGACCCGGGTGTCAGGTTGTCTTCCAATATAATATAATCCAAAATGTTCGAATATGTATTTCGAGTTTCGACGGTCTTAGAGTATGCGATTTCCAATTAAATTCCTATACGAAAGTCCAAAACTTCCCGAGTCCCCCGCCTTGTGGGTCGGGATCCTTCAGTCCACAAAAGGTTTGTCTTTTGTGTTGTTTGGTAATTAAGAAAGATAATTTATATCGCCTTGGTGCAAAACGACGTTGTTTTACATTTTTAAAAAAAAAAAAATTATTTTCCCGTTGCTGCTAACTTGTCCAAAAAAAATTCATATTTCGAAAACGTATATAATTGTATATTAAAATGTACGTAGAATATAATTGTATGTGAGAATGTACATAATTGTATAGCAGAACACACATAAACTTTTAACTGTTAAAAAATCGTGTGTCTGAATGTACATAATTGTATACAAAAAATGTGCATAATTGTATAAAATAATGTACATAATTGTATACCAGAATGTATATAATTGTATAACATAATGTATATAATTATATAACACAATACACATACACTCTGTCGCGTCGACTCCCCACACAACTTAACAAAACGACGTCATTTTGGAAGGACGGGGCGCAAAGTGCTATGTGCACCGTGGTGCAGGGTATAACGATTGGGTAAGAAATGGTTAACGGTTGTGTTAGTGAATAGCGAATGGCAAATTATATCGTGCACCAGGGCACATAATGCATTGTGCGCCCTGGCCAAAACAACATTGTTTTGGTCATGATTTTTTTTAAGAGAAATTTTGTTTACCGTTTCTATCGTTAACTTTAAGAAAAAAAAAAAAAAAAAATCTTTGTTTTAAATGTACATAAACTCATAATAGAATACACATAATCTAACATAATACATAATACACATAAACTCATAACATAATACACATAAAACTCTTAACATATACACATAAACTCTTAACATAATACACATAAACTCATAACATAATATACATAAACTTTTGACAGCATACACATAAACTATTAACATAATAAACATAAAATTTGAACATAAAAAACGACGTCGTTTTGGACAGCGCGCACAATGCATTGTGCGCCCTGTTGCACGATATAACGATTGATAGCGAATTGTGTTAGTAGATTTTACCAGCGGATTATATTAACGATTTGATGAAGAAGAAGAAGAAGGGGTTGAGCTCCTTCATTAAAAGGGGAGCTAAACGCCCCGTTATTCACGCAAGTCTATCTGATTCCCACATCATATGGGAAGGAGAAGAGAAGCCGCAGCGTCATTATTAAAGAAGCCTGAGACTTCTCTTTTAACAACATTTAAAATAAATAAATAAAGTATGGCATTTTGGGCTTTTTGCCCAAAGCACCAAGTAGAAACGCTGCAAAATGCAGTGTTTCTAAAATCAGCGATTTAATCAAGTTAAACTGCTAAAGTTGGTCAAATTCGCGAAAAAATGGTGTGTCAGCGGTTAACCAAACAAGTCCTTTAGCTTTAGGATAAATGATCAATAGTTATTGTGTGGACCACGGTTGAAAAACGATGTCGTTTTGCGTAATTTTTTTCACGTGACCCGTTGTAACATACATTTTTATAACTCATTATGTAAATTATTCTAAAACATAATGTACATTATTCTAACTCATAAAATACATCTTACCTCAGAAGTTTCATTATTCTCACACATAATATACATTATTCTAACACATAATGTACATTATTCTAACACATAAAGTACATTATTCTAACTCATAAAGTACATTTTTCTTACTCGTAATATTCAACGACATCATTTTGGACCGTGGTCCACACAGTAATTTGTTGATAAATGATATGATGGATCGAGATTTATCTTACATGATGGATCTTGATGTAAAATAATGTTATTTTATATTAAGTGTCAATTAATGAATTATATTTAATAACATTATACTATATAAATATTGAACTAAATTGTACATCATATATATTTTCATTTACTCTATAATATGTTCATAATATTCTTTCTATATGTTTATAAAAATAAAGTTTAATGTACACAAAAATTACAGTAAAGTAATAACTTTAAATTGCAATTTTTAAAAATTTAGATAGCTAATTGACTTTTGGTTTAAAGTTTAGGGGCATAATTAACCCATTTTCCAAATTTTTATTATGTTTTGACATTCATTTAGGGAGCAGTTCTAAATTACCAATTTTGGTTCATTATATTCTTGTGAAATATGATAGCTTAAAATAAATTATTATGGAGTATCTTTTAATTAGAGGTGTAAAATGGCAATCATTATTCTATGGACCATAAATAAATAGTATTGTGTTTTTGGGTGTACTCGAGGTTTTCACCGTCGGACACAGTGACTAATCCCCTCATTGAATTGTAAGCACCTCTATTGGGTCACCGTCGGACACAGTGACTAATTCCCTCATTGAATTGTAAGCACTTCTATTGGGTCGGACAGCTGGCCTGGAGAGTTAAGGTTGCTTGTTACGTACTAAAATTTAGTACTCAACGGAAGAAACTTTCGAGCAGGCTTCTGGCTCCAATTCATATTCAAGTTACGGTAACTCCAAAAGAAAAATAATATAATGAAAGAAAATGAAGAACTCTTCAATATAAAAGACTAGAATAGTATAATAACAATATATTTCTCTCTGAATGGTTCCCGGTATGGCGGTATTCGTATACAATGGACCTATTTATACTAAATTACTAATTTTCATTCCTTGTAGACCCTCCACTAATTAAACCGGTTAAAGATGGATGAGTCCTTACCACTCAACCACACTCCCTAGGTTATAAATAAATAGTGCACTATTTGTGTACATAAAGTACATTATTTAAGTACTAAAAGAGTAAAAGTAAAAGTACATTATTTTGTATACTATCGAATAATATACATTCAGTATACAAATAATGTACTTTTAGTATATTACAAATGTACCTTTTATTCATGGAAAGTACAATATTTGAGTACTAAAAGTATTTTTTTTTGTATAATGTACACTCAGTACACAAATAATGTACTTTAATTATATTAAACTAGTTTTCCACACGCTTTGTGCGAATGAGAAAATGCCCAATGGTTAGTTTTAAATAAGTACTTTGAAGTATATCAATGCAAGATTATATAGGAGATATTCATGCATAGGTAATTGAATGTTTAATGTTTATTTAAATCAGTAATTCAAAGTATATAAATGCAAGATATATAATATATGACATATTGATTATAATTGTCGTCACTACAATAAATGTTTGCAACATGGTAGTATATCATGTGCAATTGCCAATTGGGTTACTGGTGGTAGGGAATCTTTGAGTTGTAGAAAATAAAGATAATATAACTAATGAAATTATATCTCTTTTTAAAATCTTTTTATAATGAATGTTTGTTTTTTTTTTTGAATAAAGGCATTATAGACATTTAATTCTAAGTTGATTAAACGCATATGTATTATTATTTTTTTGTAACTACTAATTTATTTAATTTAATAAGAGTAATAAAGTGGGGTACTTACTTTCATCAACAACAATGAAGTCATTGATTTTTTTATTTCCATTCGTTGTTGAGACAAATTGTTTTGGGAGTTTGTCAATGACTAATTGCTACAATTGCTATCAATAGAGAATGATAATAAATAATTCGAAATATATGGTTACAATAGATATTGCTATAATGATATAGTAAAAATTACTTACAAATTTCTTTAGAAGTTCTCATGTATTGATAAAATTCTGAGAATGATGTGTAAACTTGTTCAATTGGAACCAGTGGGATGTCAACATTGTCAATTCTATGAAAAATGGTCCTACTATTTTAGAGTCCATGTGTAGTTGTATTCCTGATCGCACATATCTGACAATGATGTGAGAACAATTTTGTCCGATAAAAAAATAGTACACTATTTGTAAAGTAATATATAATTGTAGCATTATAGAAATACATACAAAAAAATATTAATATCATAATGACCTAAACCATTCCAATAATGCAAAAGCATAATTGAAATATTGAGTCTTGTTCTAAATAATCAAAAGAAGATTAATTAACAAACCAAAAAAAAAAAAAAAAAAAAAAAAAAAAAAAAAAAAAAAAAAAAAAAAACTTAACCTAAATTTGTTTTTTAAAACAATACAAGAAAATGACTTTCGAGGTTCCTTATTTATAATCTTTAATGCTCAACTTTGAATTCTATGTATTTAGTCGAGCTAATTATTTGGCCAAAGTTTATGTTAAATTTATATTGTATTTTTTTCGAATACATTTTAACATATTCGTAATATATGTTTAACAATTATGCTAACTCTGATTGGGATGAGGTTCGAACCTAAGACCTTTCTTATATAAATTAATGACTAAGTTAAGAATAATAAATCGTTAACGGAATATTCTGTTACTAAAGTTTATACTAACGAAATACATGGTTATTTAATGGAAGAAAATAATATAATAGAGGGTAAACAAGGAAAATTATTTAAAATACTAAAATCAAAATAATATGAATCATTCATTTCAACAAATAATTACACCAACATTTTTTTGTTCACGTTAAGGGCCTAACTTTATTGGTTCTTATTATATTTGTAGATTGTAGATAAGGGCCTTACTTTATTGGTTATTATTAGATTTGTAGATTTGTATAAATGTACATTTTTTATGGTCCACACCGCGGTGTGAACCTTGGTCAACATAAAAATTTGCGACAGTCAAATGTCACCGTTAACTCCTATACGACGTTGTTTAGTGCTTATGAATGGCACAAGTCAGACGTCGCCGTTAACTCTTGCAGACGGCTAATTTCTATTATTCTTCATTCTTTCCTTTTTTGAAATTCTCCGTTCTTTCCTATTCCGTCTCGTTCGCATTGTTCTACCTTCTCTCTCGTTTGTATTATTCTTCCTTTTCTCTTTTTGGAAACATGAATGAAACATTAGGTAGAAGCAATATGATTGCTGAGATTGATGTGAATTCATTGATCGTTGATGCTCACAGTTTATTAATCCCAAGTTTCAATCCTTTCATTCAGTTGATTCTGTAATTTAAAATTTCTATGGTATGTTTTGTTTGATATTCTTATTGTGTGATTATTGTTTTTTTTTATAGATTGTAGTTTCTATGTGTTGCAGTTAAAGATAATCTTTCGGTTGCCGTTGAATCGATTTCATCAATTGCATCTGATGTTCCATCTCCAAAATTTGTTGATGATAATGACTATTCCAGGTTTTACATGTATTTGTGTTTTTATTCGAGTTCTACATTTGTTTTCAGGATCATGGTATTCAGTTTTATTTTGATGTCACAGTAGTTTCATTTCTGGAACACTATAGTTTCATTTGAAGTGCACTTCAGTTTCAGTTGATAATTTTTTACATCAATTCATTTTAACAACGTTGTAGTTTCATTTTAATTTCGCTTTAGTCTCATTCGACAATATATATTATTGTATAAGTTGTTTTTTTAGCTTTGATTTTGTGTTGTTGCAGATGGTTGTAATCCTTCTATTGCAGTTGAGGGTACCTCTTCAAATGTTATTGATGAAGATTCATCTATTCTAGGTTTTATGTTTAGTTGTCTGTTCACTGAATTGAATTTGTTTTTTTCACAAGCAAGATATTCAGTTTCAATTTCAATGCACATTAGTTTCATTCGAAGAACACTGTAGTATCATTTCAATTTCTCTTAGTTTCATTAGATTATTTTTTGAGCATAATAGTTTCACTATAGAAATACTAAAGGTTCATTTTAATAAATCACAGTTAACCAAGAATTGTTGAGGCTTTCTGTTTGTTCAGTTGAAGAAGCATTTGATATGTACAATGATTATGCATTTAGAATGGGATTTTGGTGTTAGGACGAGTAAACAATATTATTTTTATGAAAGTCGGACTTTGAAGATGAAAAAGGTGCATTGTTCTAAGGCTGGGTTCAAATAAAGACCAGAAACCGCTAATAAGTGTTAGTCAAAGGTAGACACTCGAACTGGATGTAATGCAATGTGTCAATTTGATGTAGATTCAAATGGTAAGTAGGTTGTTACCAAACATGTAAAGGAGCATAATCATGAGTTGTGTCCATCTTCCACAAGTTATATGCTTAGGTCGCATAGAAATGTTTCTATGAATCAATTGACATATTTAAAAGATATGAAGAGGAGTGGAGTTGCCTTATCGGATGGTATTCGTTTTTTAAAACACCAATCTGTAGGTTCACCGTTTGTTGGATTTAGGTTTTAGGAACTTCGCGTTATGAGGTATAATGTGCAGCACTGGAAAGAGAAAGAGATAGACAACGAATTGAAGAAAGGAGACTGTCATATGTCCCCGAGGGAAGCATCCAGGTTTTGAAGGTGATGGGGTACCCCTTCACGACAAAAATATACATTTTGCAGGGCAAATTTATGGTAACAACAACATGGATGCATTCCGCTTAGAATACCCCTACGTGTTTTCACACTCAACACTCACAACATAGGAGGAGTTGGAATCTTTTGCGCCATATAAAAAATCAACATAATTCAAAAATACGTAAAAAAAAAAAAATGAATTTTTCTACATAAAAAAGTGACAAAAACAACAAGTTAAATGAAAAAAATAACATGTCAGCATTTTGTTTTTATTTTATTTTTCCATCATTACATGTAAGCAAATTAGATGGGTTACTTGTTAATTAGAAACTTTCTAAAAATACTAGATGAAAAATAATTGAGTATAATGGCGTAGATGGACCATATTTTAATTTATGGTGCTAGATAAACAATCAATGTTAATACATGGATCTATTTGACCCTTCTGCCTTTTCAATTTTAGTCCTTAACTTTTAAAATTATCAAATTTAATCATTAATTATTAAATCATTTTCGATTGTAATTCATCATTAATTTTTTTTTTCATGCATGAATCGTTAACATCGAAAGTAAAATTAGAAACTCATGACCATTGCCAATTACTTTTCACACGCGAAAAACAAAGCCCTAATTTCCTTATGAGTTAATTACTGAAATGATACCTTGATTATAGCGAAATTACCAATTTGGTCCTTGATTATTTTTCATGACCAATTAAGTCCCTCAACTTTAAAAATCTTAACCAATTTAGTCCTCCGTTTATTTTGCCGTTAGGCATCCGTTAACTCGGAACCAAATTGATAATTTTACTACAGCCAAGGGATCATTTCAGTCATCACATGCATCATTTTCTCCGAAATTTAATTACTGAAATGATCCTTTGACTATAGCGAAATTACCAATTTGGTCTCGAATTAACGGATGTCTAACGGCAAAACAAACGAATGACCAAATTGGTTAAGATTTTTAAAGTTGAGGGACTTAGTTGGTCAATAAAAATAGTCAATGACCAAATTGATAATTTCATTATAGTCAATGGACCATTTCGGTAATTAACTCTTTCCTTATTCTAGCAATCAGAGTTGTGCCCTTAATGCTAAAGTTCACACATGAAAAGTTTAAAGTGATTAAAATTAGAGTTAATTCCCAAAATATCATCCGACTATTGGTCCCTAGACTTTTAATTTTCCCAAAATGGTCCTCCGACTGTTGAATTTTAAGCCAAAATGGTCCCCGTTAGCTTTGGCGTTAAGTTGGTGTTAAAATGAATGGTAAAACTGAAAATTTAGGTTTTGCATTCTAATTTAAAGCAATCTATGATTCCTTTTAGCAATCTGCGCACATATTTCTTCAAATTAAGTTTTTGCTCTCCTAAATCTGCAATCAAAATGTGAGATAATCAACTAGAAGACCAGAAATCTTTGACTTGGGAAGTTTGTGGATGAAGATGAATATGAACTTTTATGGCCTTCTAGTTGATTATCCCACTTTTTTATTGCAAACTTAGGAGAGCAAAAACCTAATATGAAGAAATATGTGTGCAGACTGCTGAAAGAAATCACAGATTGTTTTAAATTGGAGTGCAAAATCTAAATTTTCAATTTTACCCTTCATTTTAACACCAACTTAACATCGAAGCTAACGGAATACTATTTTGACTTAAAATTCAAAAGTCGGAGAACTATTTTAGAGAAATTAAAAATCAAGGGACCAATTTGAGAAAATATCATAGTCGGGAACCATTTTAGAAATTAACTCTTGTTTGAAGGAAAGGGAATTAACTCTTAAAATTATAAAGAAATCAATACTTTACGATTAAATTTGATAATATTAAAAGTCAAAAACTAAAATTAGAAATAAGTAGTAGTCAAACAACTAAATCCAAAATTAGTTCGTAATTTTGAGTCATAGACTCATGGATTTTTGTTGAGGTTATACTTTTCGACAATGCAAGAAGTATAAAACTCTATAACTATGAATCTATGACTAAACATAATTGTTTTCTTTAAGGAGAGTCTGGTTCAATTTAGCAATGTAGATTTTTTTGTTTATATGTAAAGAAAATTTTTGTAAAAGGGTAACTTGGATATCTTTTCTTCTAGTAAGTAGTACCCTTGAGAAAATCAAATTATGAATTAAAATAATTGAAGGAGTTGCGTCCAATCTTAATCCCATAAGCTATGATTTTTTGGTGGGAGACATCAGGCAATTAACCCACGTGTCATATGATCCTACGAGAAAAACAATCACTCAGTCAGCTTTGATTAAATCTTTCAGCCCAATCATAATTTCTTCAAAATAAGTGTACTCCTATCTTCCATTTGTCCCGATTAGCCAACCAATCAACACAACAATTTTCTTCTCTAAGTACATGACGAAACACAATAGAATGGAAGCCTTTGGAAATGGGAATGAAATCCACAAATTCTCCCTGTTATCTTTATCATTCATCACCTTAACCACACTGTATCCCATAAGCCATGTTGTCTTTGGGGAACTGAATTGATTGTGGTTGACATAAATGTGAAGGGAGATTGATTGAAATAGGTAAAATTGAAATGTGATTACATACCTTATTGGTAGACACTAATGTGAAATGAAGATTAAGTATCCCCCATCTTAACAACTTCCATGTCAAGCATTTAGATGTACTTAAACTTTGACAACACAGCAAAAGTGCTATCAGTATTTCAGAGAATGCTTCCAACATAAACAAATCAGTTTTTTTTTTTTTTAAATCTTAAAAACTCTTGCTCTAATCTATACATAAGTTTTGCAGATACAGCCATCAAAGTTTAATTAAACTACAAAACCTGAAGGCTGGTAGTGCAGTTGCATGTTCCATGCAGTTAAATAAGAAATAGATGCTTTACAGTACTTGACATATACCGTAAAGAATTAAGCGTATACTTATTGGCCAGCCCTACTAAAGAAGTGTTCTATCTGCAAGCACCCTTGAGACTGCATACTACTTGCTTTCACTCCATTCTTGATTCTCTTTGCTGAAGCTGATGCATTGTTGTTATTATCCTGCTCACAAAAGCATAAGATAGGATTATAGCTGGATTTGTACGGATCCATTGTGTGGAATTTCTGGAGAAAAAAAGGATTTGTTGATTCTCACCAAGGCCTTGTGGTTCGAGGATCGTAGAACTTTGACCCTACCACCTCTACCATCTGCTCCAACAGCAATCAAATCACCAGCAACAGTAGCGGATCCTTGGGACGCTGGTGTTGATCCCTTCTTGCACCATTTCCCTAAGTGCCAATTGCTTCCATCAGGACCTAGCAACCCACCAGAGAAGCAATGGTCCCCTGGGTTTACACATCAAAAATTCATGTCAGATAAAATAGTTCTCATCAAAACAGATATAGAAGATATCCAAAACAAGTACTGAAATGTTAACCACCTCCATACAGACAATAGAATGAAAAATAAATGGATAAAAGCTTGAAAAGCTAATTAGTCAGTCATCTCTTAATTTCATAAAACCAAGGTTCATTGAATTTAAAGAGCATTCCAATGTCAAAAATGACTTATTTGGTGCATAATGACTCAGTTTGCTTGCTGTCAATAATTACCTAGAAGCTCAAATATCAACTAAAGTGCAGTTAGAGGGAGCTAGAGAAAAACCTGGTTCAGCAAGGATTGACGAAGAAGTCTCCTTTCTTATGTGAAATGCGGGTTGAGCTAGAGTTGTGTCACCTAAAACCACCAAATCATCATCATTGGCACCATTTGTTTTAGGTAATATGTATTTATTGTTCTCATTAGAACTCCTTGAGCTTGGAGTTATTTCCTTTTCTGCAGCTAGTGAAAAATCTGGTTCGGCAAGGATGGACGGAGTCTCTTTTCTTTTGCGAAAAGAGGGTTGAGCTAGAGTTGTGTCACCTAAAAGCACCAAATCATCATCATTGGCATCATTTGTTTCAGGTAATACGTATTTACTGTTCTTAATGGAATTCCTTGAGCTTGTCATTTCTTCCTTGTTTTCTACTTGTGGCACTTGAATCCCACTTATTGTCCTCATGGAAGCATTTACTGTTGACAAATGGCAATCAAGGAGAGTTGTTTTGTTACTAGTTGCGGGCATCAAGTTTTCGTACAAGCCTTCATTCCCACGAGTAGAAGTCTCATGTATATCTTTATCTTTAAGAAAAGAAAATTCCCGATTCTCTTGCAGACTGCAGGCAACAGTATCTTCACTTGGAACTCTTCTTGTACTATCCTTCACTTTCAATTTTTCCTTCTTTCTTGAACAAAGTAAATCAGTATGGATGTTATTGCCTTGATCCAAATCAACCCTTGACTCAAGATGGCCCTTATTTTGATCCTCATATGAGCACCTCTTAAATTTGGGTTGTGCACCAAAAGCTTCAGCTGCATCTACCTCAAAAGTCCTCTTGGAAGTCCTTAAAGTTCTCAACGCTTCATTTTCTTTTGCTTCAACAGCTGTCTCGAGTTCCTGAACCCTTACCTATCAATAGCTGCAGATGTAAGTCTTTTTCAAAGCTCAAGCTAACCCAATCAAATTATGTGTCATGAACTTACTTTCAGTTTAGTTATCTTGGCTTTGGCCTTCTCAAGTTTACTAAGACAACGCGCTTCTCCTCTTCCAAGAGAATTGCACTTCACCATCAATTCTTTGTAACTCCTGAGATGTTGCAAGAAGACATCCAGAATAAGAAAAATTACATTTCTAAGTTGTCACGGTGTTTGTTCATTGCAGCATTATCAAAAATTGGGTTAAAGAAATCACCAACACAACTACCAACCTAACTCAGCTTAGCTTTTTCATGCCACAACGTTTGAATTACAATTACTAGCATTCATATTGTTTGGGAAAAGACACTGATTTTTTTCATGAATTTTGATACTACACTTCTGAAGTTAAAGCTACTTCTCAATAATGCAGGATAAAGACTTATATCAAAGTTCGGATTTCTAAGGTTTTTCTGTTGGTATCATGTTGAATTTTTTTATCTTAAACATTCTTTTAAGTATCTATTAAGGTACTAATTGCTTGTCTTTCCACATGCCAGAAAACTATAGGGCGAGAATTACATCACTCAAGAAACCACACACAGAGAATGTAAAAATGTAAATTGGGATTGAAACCTCTTACTTGTTACGGATGACCAATGACCTTTTCAAGACATCAATTGTCTCTTTACTGTTGGCCTCATTACCTAATGAAGCAAACTTTAGGACATCTTCTTCCTCCAAGTTCAAATCACAGACCCTACAAAATAACCCATAAAAAATTAAATTCAAAAAGCAATGTTAATGGTTTAAGAACTTCAATACTTGTTATCCACTAAGGAAAGTCACCTACAACTTGAGTGCTGCAAGTTCCTTGGCCAGTAAGAGGTTCCTTTCCTGCAGCCTTGTGCATTCTGAATTTGACCTTTCCAGGTCCTGCAGCATAAATTACCTCAAAGGACTAAGAAGTTTACAATTAATGTGTAGACGAAAGCATGTTCAAGTAAGAGAGAACATTTAACAGTCAACACATTGACTATGACCTACAAAGCAAGACTGTGAGTACCTTAGATTTCACATAAAGCAAGCTCTGAGCCATACCACTCTGTTTCAGAGCCTCATTTTTCAGTGTCACTTCAATCTTGACCTGTTCCTTGCATGCTAACAGCTAAAACAAGGTTTTTGCAATCAAAAGAAAATCATCAGAAAAATGAAAACAATGGCCTCAAGTAGAATGGATAGAAGAACCAAAAATCCAATTTTTAAGGAATTTTCCTAGAATAAAGCCTTTTATCTTAACTTCCAAACTATTTCAATGTTCCAGAATATAAACTTCTTTTCTTTGGCCTTATGGTATGATTCTTGTACAACTTCCTGAACTGTGAAATCTAATTATTGCCATGAAATGGAAAATTTAGATACAAGTATTTAGCATTTGCATTTATTGCCCTTATCATAAATCAAAGTCAAATAATACCAAACACCCTTAAAACAGATTTAGTTATTCCGACATGTCCTTTCAGCAACAAAAAGCCAAACTATAATTCTTCAGCGCTGAAATCATCTCTTTATTGACAGTTCAATGTTTAATATACTCTAGAAATGTGTGACACAAATTACATAAACTATTTTCTCTCTCATGATTCATGAACACAGCTAGATATTAGTTCTACTGTCCAGTTTGAGGCATGAAAATAGAAAACAATATGATAACGTACCTCTTCAGTAACATCTTTGAGATCTTTATGGTGTTTCTCCAGAGCAGAATCCAGTCCGAAAACTCTCCCCTGCAATCTCTTGACCTCTCTCCGCAACTCTTCTGGATTCTGGTCACAGTCACGCAGTTTCTGGGTGAAGCTTGCTTCAGTGGTTTCACCAACTGACTGAAAATAAAGCCGGCCCACATTCTTCTCCTTACAGGCCTGTTTGCATACAGGACAAGTCTTCTTTCCATTCTTGCAATATTCGAACCATTGCTGAAGACTAAATTTTGCCAAAAAATGCAGTCAGATGCGTGTATAGAAATGTTAAAATTAAGCAAGTAAAGTTGTAATAGGCACAATGATAGCTACATATACATGAAACATAATTTAAAGCTGGCTCACATTGTTGTTCTTCAGGAAAATTTAGGTCAACAAGATCAGTATATATGCTAATTTTATTTCCAAATACATAAACCAAAAATGCAAGTTATAATGTGCGGAGCAAAAGTCATTAAAGCAATTTAATAAAATTTGCATCCCTGCGAAACACACAGAGAAATACAATACTGTTTCAGAAACAAAAACAAAAACAAAACAGCATCATCAACCTCTTAAAAAGAAAAATACCTAAATGAAAATAAATCCTAGACACAAAACAGTTAATTTCATGCAGACATGGAACTTCTAAACAAGATTAATGATCCCTAAATGGCATCCTCACCCTTTACAGCAGAAAAAATGGTACAAATCCCTAAATGTCTCACTGTGAAGCCTATGTAGTTAAAAACCAACGCGAAAAGACTTCACATTTCATTTAACAGATAGATTGACGTAAAAAAGGAAACGAAACAAAGGGTTTACCAGAGCTCGTGAAAGACGTGACCACAGATAGAAATCGATTGGAGATCTTCGACAATAGGTTTAAGATCTTCGAAGCAAATTGAGCAAATGGTCTTCGCGTTCTCATTCTCGCCTCCGACCATTGGACTCCTCTCTCCCCCTGCCCCGATTCAATCTCCGAGAAGAGATAATGTGGATGAAAGTGCTCAGTGGAGCCAAAGTTTTGAACAGATGGAGGGAAAATGAAAGATTGCCATCACCCTGCCTTTAGCGGGAAAATTATTCGTATTCACGAAGCATATACGTAAAACCCACATATATTGGGCCATGGGCCACTAACTAATGAGCCCATATGGCTAATTGACAAATTACACATTTTTTTTTTTTTTTTTTTTTTCTTTTTGCACTTTTTTTTTTGTTCAGTGGCCTAATTGCATTTTCAGAAAAAAATTATGGTGGCCTAATTGCCAAATTACACATTGATCCGCAAATTATGCTGTGCAACCGTGTATGGTTCACACGGTTGCAAAAACGACGTCGTTTTGATTAAAAACGCGCGTTCCATTTAAAAAAATTCAGGTTCGATTCTCGGCAATAGTATTTTTATTTTTTTTTTTGCATAATTTGGATTATATATCCACAAATTCATAACTATATATCCACAAATGCATAACTATATATCCACAGTGAATGAATAACACAAAATCCAGAATGAATGAACTAAATATCCACGATGAATGAACTAAATATCCACAATGTATAAACTAAATATCCACAATGAATGAACTAAATATCTACAATGAATGAGCTAAATATCCACAATTAATGAACTAAATATCCACAATGTATGAATTAAATATTCATAATGAATGAACTAAAAATCCACAATGAATGAACAATATAATGCTGTTGAGGGGAATCGAAACTGAATTTAAAATTTAGCGGGAAAATTATTCGTATTCACGAAGCATATACGTAAAAGTGTAAAACCCACATCAATCGTTATGCCATGGAACCGTGTTCACCATTCATGGTGAACACGGTCCCAACGGTGTTAGTGCACCATTATTTTTTTTTAATTTTTTTTTAATTAATCGTGAGGCTTTTCTTCTTCATTTTTACATTTCACGGTTTCACTTTAATTTGAGGTGAGCAATGATTTCGGACATTCATAAATTATGAATCCATGCCTGCACATTCACTTTGGACCCGTGCCTACACATTCCCGTCCAAAACCATGACTGCTCCTCTGTAGCGCAAGCTCCTTCAACATTCATAAATTATGAATTTTCTGTTATAAAATTATGAATTTTCTGTTATGAGATTATGAATGTACTGTAAATTCATAATCTCATAACAGAAAATTCATAATTTAATAAATGTTTTTCTTTTATGTGATTATGAATTTTCTGTTATGAGATTATGAATTTACAGTACATTCATAATCTCATAACAGAAAATTCATAATCTGACCAAACGCGCACCGTTAACCCCACATCCGCGAATTTTTTTTTTTTAAAACGTAAAAACGGCGCCGTTTAAACCCATGTTCACCATTCATGATGAACACGTTTCCAGGGCATAATTTGCGATTCACACCGCTAGCCACAACTCACAAGCATCAAACAACATGGTTAAACTTTATAAACTAGTGTTCGGGTGTTGGCCATTGGCAGTATTGTAGCTTGAAGACAATGAATAAAAAAAAGGAAATATGGGTGGTATCTGTAATCTGTAATTTAAAATATAGGGGATGTAATTAGTTTTGTTGCCAGCATTACTACTATGAAACAGATTATGCACATGCATGGACAGTAAAGCAATCTTATTAGTTCATTTTCCTTCACGCTCACTATACTTATTAGGTATCTCCACATAGGCCATAACATATCGTCAAACTAACTAGACCTCAAATCTGATGATACTAATTAATAATGAACAAAAATATGAAACGTGCGTATCAATGAAGATGATCTTGAATTATGTCATTATGTGTGAATGCATTTGGGTTCAATAATGAACTATAAAACTGGAACGGGAAGGTAGGCTTCTAAAAAGTTATTAACAAAATGAAAGCATTTTATCCTAAAGCATACTAAATATTTGAGGATAATGAACGACAAGCATAATATTTACCACTTCCAGGATAAATATATATGCTACATAAGAAACTAATTGAACATTAGCATGAGACTATGATATGTACCTGAACACCTTGTTTGGCCTTTGCTTCCATCAACAAGTCAAGTCGAGAAGATCAGATAAATGACTCTGTAAAGGACGTCGCAGATACAACTCTAGGCAAAGCCACCAGGCACATATAAAAATCCACAAAAAGAGGTCTAATGAAGAATTACTCATTCATGAATTAGGAAAAAGTAATGCACCTCTGATTTTTGCTTCCTCAATTGCCAGAGCAATTAGAAGCTGTTCATTCACTAAGATCTTATGTCAGGTAGTGATGAGGGTCTTTGCAAGGAGGCAATAGTGAAAGAGGGAAAGCACACATCACAATACCTTTAAATAGGTTGATGTGTTAGTTATCTCAAACATGAATAATAACATAACGAGTTAATTCTCAAAATGATCATTCGACTATGGTATTTTCTTAAATTGGTCCCTTGATTTTTAATTTTTCTAAAGTGATCCTTTGACTTTTGAATTTAAAGCCAAAATGTTCCTTTGTTAGCTATTGCGTCAAGTTAGTGTTAAATGAAGGGTAAAACTGGAAATTTAGATTTTGTACTCCAATTTAAAGCAATCTATGATTCCTTTTAGCAATTTGCGCACATATTTCTTCAAATTAGGTTTTTGCTCTCCTAAATTTGCAATCAAAATTGATATAAATTGAATAGTTAAGGTACTAAATTAACAGTTTTAAAAGTCGTGGATTGCAATTAACAAGACCCTAATAGTTATAGGATCAAAATTGAAATTTACACTTTTTTTAATAGAAAAAAATGGTCAAATAGGCCATCCAACTACACACCAAATTACAATTAGGTCATTGAACTCAAAAAAACTACGATTGGATCCCTAAACAACGCAAATGCATACAATTTAACCTAAAATGACTTGTTTACCTGTTAATGTGCTGACGTGTCGGTTTCTTTATTTAAAAATATTTTTTTTAAAATGTTATTTAAATAATTTTAAATAAAATAAATTTTTTAAATTACAAAAAAAAAAAAAAAAAAAACCAGGCTTGTCGGAGACGAACAAACTATGTAGCATCAGCATCGAGAATTCAAGCATTGTATACGTTATTAGTCCGATCCTTTGTAGGAACTACCCGTAATAACGAACTTGCAAAATGGATCTGTTTATTATAAAGAGATTTGTCATTCTTGACCCTGCTTCACCTTAATTGTTATTTGAACAAGTCAAAGTTTTGTCTTGGTCCGAGTGGATATAGCATTTCTCTTCTGCATGTCTATGGAGTTTTGAAAAATCCAAACATCTCAGAGATAGATAGGAACTTCTCGAATGAACCGCACTAGCTACTTCCGACTAGCCAGCTATGGCCGGAACGGAGATGAAGTCTCCTTCATCTCCATGGTCGCTGGAGACGAAGGGAACCCTTTGTCTCCATGGCTGGCTGCCTGGAGACGAAGGGTCCCCTTTGTCTTCGGCAAGCCTGGGGACTGTGTTTTTTTATTTTTTTAAAAAATTTAAAATACTTATTTGATTTAAAATTATTTAAATAAAATTTTAAAAATTATTTTTAAATAAAGAAAATCGGCACATCAGCACATTAACATGTAAACAAGTCATTTTTTATTAAACTGCATGAATTTGTGTTGTTCAAGGACACAATTATAATTTTTTTGAGTTCAATGACATAATTGCAATTTGGTGTGTAGTTGGATGACGTATTTGGACAAACCATGATCCACACAGTGTTGTATGAACCATAACAAAAAGTACATTTTTAATATACTAAATGCACATTATTTTTGTACTGAATGTACATTATACAATATAATGTACACTCAGTACACAAATAATGTACATCCCATTAATACAATATATATTATTTTTATACGGAATGTACATTATTTTACAGTATACAAAGTATGATCTACACAACTATGGTCCACACAATAATGATTGACGTATTTGACCCTTATTATTATTATTTTTTAATGTACATTGATCAATGTGTAATTTGTCAATTAGCCATATGGGCTCATTAGTTAGTGGCCCATGGCCCAATATATGTGGGTTCGCAAATTATGCCATGGAATCGTGTTCACCGAGAATGGTGAACACAAGGCAAAACGACGTCGTTTTTAGGCAAAAAAAAAAAAAAAATCGCGGATGTGGAGTTAACGGCGCACGTTTGATCAAATTATGAATTTTCTGTTATGAGATTATGAATTTTATGAAAATTCATAATCGCATAACAGAAAATTCATAATCTCACAACTGAAAATTCATAATCTCATAACAGAAAATTCATAATCTTATAACAGAAAATTCATAATCTCATGGTTCCAAAGTGAATGTGTAGGCATGGTTCCAAAGTGAATGTGCAGGCATGGATTCATAATCTATGAATGTCCGTGATTTCGGACGGGAATATGTAGGCATGGTTCCAAAGTGAATGTGCATGCATGAATTCATAATTTATGAATGTCCGAAATTATGAATGTAATGAAAATTCATAATCTCATAACAGAAAATTCATAATCGCATAACAGAAAATTCATAATCTCATAACTGAAAATTCATAATCTCATAACAGAAAATTCATAATCTTATAACAGAAAATTCATAATCTCATGGTTCCAAAGTGAATGTGTAGGCATGGTTTCAAAGTGAATGTGCAGGCATGGATTCATAATTTATGAATGTCCGTGATTTCGGACGGAAATGTGTAGGCATGGTTCCAAAGTGAATGTGCAGGCATGAATTCATAATTTATGAATGTCCGAAATCTTTGTTCACCTCAAATTAAAGTGAAACCGCAAAATGTGAAAATAAAGAAGAAAAGTCACGCAATTAATTAAGGAAAAAAAAAATAACGGTGTACTAACACCGTTGGAACCGTGTTCACCATGAATGGTGAACACGGTTCCATGGCATAACGTCTGGGTATGTTTTGGCTAATATTGTTTGAAATCTTGTTTTGTTTTTACTTGCATTTTAATCCAAGATGTGTACTGTTAGAGAATGTATCAACCCATCTAAAAGGCTAAACTGTAAATGACTTGCATCTACACTGATGTTACATGAATTTTTTTTCAGGCCTTTAAACGGGCTTCAGGCCCGGCGGCTCAGGCCTAGTCTAAAAAAAAAAAGCTTACATACTGGCTCAGGCCCAGGCTTTAAATTCTGGCAGATGCAAAAATGACATCGTTTTATTAAAAACGCGTGTCTCACTTAAAAAAAAAATCAGTTTCGATTCCCAGCAACAACATTATATTGTGCATAATTTGAACAATATATCAAGAATCAATGAACTAAAATTCCAGAATCTATGAACTAAAATTCCAGAATCTATGAACTAAAATTCCAGAATGAATGAACTAAAAATCCATAATGAATGAACTAAATATCCAGCATGAATGAAAAAAAAATCAGTTTCGATTCACGTCTAAATATCCATAATCAATGAACTAAAATTCTAAAATCTATGAACTAAAATTCCAGAATGAATGAACAACATAATGCTGTTGAGGGGAATCAAAACTGAATTTTTTTTTAAGTGGGATGCACGTTTTTAATAAAACGACGTCGTTTTTTCATCCGTATGCACCATGCATGGTGCATACGGATGCACAACATAACGATCCTTAAATTCCTATAGCAGGTCTAGGTCTAATTTTCAAAAGTTTGACTCGGCCTGGCCTATTTCCACCCCTAGTTGTAACTCAAGACACTTTTGATTACATGAAGTCATATTAGTGTAAATAAATTGTGGTTGATGTTTGTCCTGTGAACTGGGATTGAGAATTGGAAGATTTCGATCTATGTTTCTTATGCAGCAAATATTAGAAGCTCTTGAGAGTGAGAGAGCTGGTACTTCTTCGTTACCCTCATCGGAATTTGATTAAACTTGATATTGATTTTTTATGTATTATTATATTATTGTTTAGACATGAAATTTGATATTATGTATAACATTTAATTTTTTGAACTAAAAATAGTATTACTTTTATATTATAAACTAGTTTTTTACGCGCATTGCGCGATTGAGATAATATCCAATGTTTTTTTTTTTTTAAATAAGTACTTTAAAGTATATCTAGGCAAGATTATATTGGAATTGTTCATGCATAGACAATTGAATGTTAAATTTGCGTATTTAAATAGACAATTCTAAGTTTGCAAATGCAAGATAATATAGTCAAGATTGATTATAATTGTCAATAAAATAATTGTATAGGTATGATTGAAATCAAATACGGGACATAAGGGAGAGCAAATTAAAATTAGGGCATAAAATATTAAATATATACTAATATTGAAGAGCTAACTACTGATGGCCAAACAAGGACATTGCGAGATAGTTTCCCACTTCAATTTGTTGTGTGATTTGAATACTCTTTTTGTCAATAAATCCTCAAGTAGTTAATATGATTGGCTTAATTATATTTTTTAAAACAATAATAATAATAATAATAATAATAATAATAATAATAATAATAATAATAATAATAATAATAATAATAATAATTATTATTATTATTATTATTATTATTATTATTATTATTATTATTATTATTAAATATATGTATACCCTTAGGTCATTTTACATTTTAATTTAAACAGTTAATTTTTTTTTTCAAATATCTTTTTACCAACCGTTGATATAATTCGCTGGTCAAATTCTCTAATATAATCCGCTAACGCTAATCGCTAACTGCTGATTGTCAAACAAGGACATTGCGAGATAGTTCTCACTTCAATTTGTTGTGTGATTTGAATACTCTCTTTGTCAACAAATCCCTCAAGTAGTTAATATGATTGGCTTTATTAATTATATATTTTTAAATTTTGTCATGGTATTAATAAAATACTTGGTAAATAAATATAGAGCATTATTTTGTATGTAAAGAATTTTTACATTGGAAAAGTATAAAGACAATATAACTAATAAAGTTATTTCTCTTAATTAATTTATTGATAATGAATAATTTCTACTATATATATACTAATAAGAGCCCAAGAGAGTTAGGCCTATAATGGGTAGAAAAAATGGCGGTCACAGATTTTAATCAAATGAATGGCTCAGATTAATTAAAAGATTGATCAGATTTAAATTTTACACTAAAATTTTCTAAAATACCCACACACCATTACTAATTCCGTTAAAATTTTAAGAATTGCCGTTAGTTCACCGTTAACTTACTCATTGATTTCAATAAAAAAAAGGTCTTAGGTTTGAACCTCATCCCAATCAAAGTTGGCATAATTAGTACTCTATTTTAGTCTTATTAAATTATATAAATAATAATTTAGTAGTTACAACAAAAAATAATACATATGCATTTCTTTAATTTAGAATTATGTGTCCACAATGCCTTTATTCAAAAAAAAAAAATTATTCATTATCAATCAATTAAATAAGAAAAATAATTTTATTAGTTATATTGTCTTTATTTTTCTTCAATATAAAAATTCTTTATATTCAAATTTATTAATTGATTATATTCGCTACATTATCCTTACAATGTCTTTATTCAGTGAAAAAAAATTTATTAATTATCAATAAATTAATTAAAAGAAATATTTTCATTAGTTATATTGTCTTTATTTTTCTCATATGTAAAAATTTTTACATTCAAATTCATCAATTGATTATATTCACTACATTATCTATTATCTTTTTTGTGCACTATTTTTCTAATTAAATATCAAAGTTATAATACAAAATAATGCTATATATATTTATTTACCAAGTATTTTATTAATACCATGAAAAAATTAAAAAAATATAATTAATAAAGTCAACCATATTAACTACTTGAGAGATTTTGTGACAACGAGAGTATTCAAATCACACAACAAATTGAAGTGAGAACTACCTCGCAATGTCCTTGTTTGACAATCAGCAGTTAGCGGTTAACGTTAGCGGATTATACTAGCGGATTTGACCAGCGAATTTATTTAATTATATTAACATTAACATTGGGTAGAAAAAATGACCGCCAAATTATTAAATCAAATGAATGGTTCATATTGTTCAGGTTTTAATTTTTTCTTTTAAGATTTTCTAATTTATCCTTAATTATATGATTATCCATTTAACTTTTCCGTTAATTCACCGTTAGTCTAATTCTAATATTAAAGTCTAATATAGAATTATAACTGCACCATTAATTTAATTCTAATATTAAAGTCTTAATAGAACTTAACCACAAATCCTAATGTCGGAATCTCCTCAAACAATATTAGTATATATTTAATATTTTATGTCCTAATTTTTATTTGTTCTCCCTTATGTCCCGTATTTGGTTTCAACGATACCTATACAATTATTTTATTGACAATTATAATCAATCTTGACTATATTATCTTGCATTTGTAAACTTAGAATTACCTATTTAACCCGCACGGGCTTAGCTCAATGGTTTAGTGGGTAGTATTTGGGAGAAGAGACGAAGGTTTGAACCTCGGCGGCGGCAGTGTGGGAATTATGTCCAAAGTGGGCAGATTCCTTGTGCGTATCAGCATTTGGCCCTGTCTGCTGAACCATTGAGTCACCGTGATTTACAACTTCCCACAATGCTCTGTCGGGTCGGAGTGTGGGGGGCCCTTGGGGTTGGGGACTCAACCTTTGGGGGAAGAATTACCTATTTAAATACGCAAATTCAACCTTCAATTATCTATGAACAATTTCAATATAATCATGTCTTAATATATTTTAAAGTATTTATTTAAAAAAAAGCATTGGGCATTATCCCAATCGCGCAATGCGCGTAAAAAACTAGTTTTTAAATAAAGATCGACATTGTAGGGGCAATGTAACGAATATAATCAATTGATGAATTTGAATGTAAAGAATCTTTATATTGGAGAAAAATAAATACAATATAACTAATGAAATTATTTCTTTTATTTAATTTATTGATAATGAATATTTTTTTTTTATTAAAGACAGTGTAGACACATAGTTCTAAATTAAAGAAATGCATATGTATTATTTTTTGTTGTAGCTACTAAATTATTATTTAATTTAATAAGAGTAAAATAGAGTACTAATTATGACAACTTTAATTGGGATGGGGTTCGAACCTAAAACCTTGATTATTGAAATCAATGAGTAAGTTAATGGTGAACTAACAGAAATTAACAGAAAATATAATATTTAACGGAAAAGTTAACGGATAATCATATTCATTATGGATAAATTAGAAAATCTTAAGGAAAAATTAAAATCTGATCAATCTTAAGGAAAAATTAAAATATGATCAATCTGAGTCATTCATTTGATTAAAAAATTTGACCGCCATTTTTTCTACCCATTATAGGCCTAACTCTCTTGGGCTCTTATTAGTATAGTAGATTATATTGTATTTTAATTTTAATAGTGCTTTTGTTTATATTAATTTCACATTAGCATTTTAATTAACACTAACATTAGAGTTTTAACAAAATAAAAATAATTATCAAAATATTAAAAAAAAATAATTTAGCAGAATCGCGACGAAATGTGATTTTAGCAATAGAATATTTGTTATCATTATGGCGATGAAATTGGTGATGGGAAGATTTCTGTTACCAAAATGTGACGGAATCACGATAGAAATTTGTTCTATGATTTGTTTATGACGAAATTTTGTGACGAAGACAAACTTTGCAAAAGAGTATCTAGTGATTGAATCGTTACGTCAATATGTTCCATCGTTTTCTTACAACGGGATTTTTTGACGAAAGATGAAATTTGCAACAAAAAAGGTTAGTGACAAAATTACGACGACAATGTGTTCTGTAGTTTTCTTACGATGAAATTTGTGACGGAATGCGAAATTTGCAGTAGAAAGGTTAGCGACAGAATCGCGACAATAATTATTTCCGTCGTCATATTTCACGACGAAAATAGGTGACGGAATATGAGTTTTGAGACGAAATATTTTTTTCACGCGATGCAACGGAAGGAAACATTTCCGTCACCAAAACCGTGACGGAATTACGACGGAATAATTTTCGTCACCAACTTTGCGACGGAAAATTCCGTTGCCACCACTTGCGACATTTTTTCCACCGCGAAATGAAATACGACAAGCTTGGAGACAACGGGATGAATTTCGTCACGAAAACATAAAATTCCGTCGCAAAATGTGATTCGCGACGGAATTTCGCGTTTTCGCGAATTGCGGTTTTTCTAGTAGTGGCACTAGAGTTTAAGCCCCTTTCTCTCCCCCCTCTCTCTCTCTCTCTCTCTAATATATATATATATATATATATATATATATATATATATATATATAGTTCGACTCTTATGAGAATCATGCCTTAAGTGAGAACTTGTGCATAAATTCAAATCACTAACGGTTGAAAATAAAGAAAAACTGAAAAAAAAAAAAAAAAGATGGAATAATTTTCATAAATACTACAACTTTTAAAAATTTGTAATACTTACAAAAATGACCCGGCTCCTTTAAAAAAAATTGATTTCCTATGTATAGATCATTTTGGATAATATAGAAAATGGTATTATTTGGATTATAGATAGGGCAAGCAATTTGGCTTCTCTATTACTGTATATAGACTATTATATATATACAAACTGGTCCCAATCCTCCTCTACAAATAGCAGAGGGTACGGTGTTAATATATTGATTATTATATATCAAGATATGATGCAGTCATGCAGATCAATTTTGATCGTTCATTGGTGTGGGCAATCACGTAAAAATTCTTTGTCCAGTCATGATCCTGATCCCTCTATTTTGTGGATCATAATTCGTCGCAACACATACACTAGCTAGCAAAAAAACATAAAATTATTTGGTTGTCGACACACATCATATCATCATGCATTAATCTTGAATTGCCTGCACAGTGTAGAGAGGACAAGGCAGCTAGGAAACAGAATGCATGCATGTATGTATGTATATACATATATATATGTATATGAATGTGAAGAGACAGGAAAGAATTGAAAAAAGAGAAGTAACAGGGAACGCACTAACGGAGGTAATGATGGAGGGAGCACAAGGAAAGGCCATAAGCAGTGATCTTGATTTCCATCCTAACAACTGCTGCCTGCCCATCATAATTCATAAACGAGAGGATGTATGTGCCTGCCCGCACTCTCATTCTATGCAATGCAGCTTTGCCTCCAATAGTGCTCATTATATTTTGTGGTATGTACGTCTTAACCCTACTGTTCTCCTCTTGCTCTTATATATATAAGAAACGGATCAAATGAGAACCTATGCCCATAAAGGAAATAGGAGCCTATTCAGCCTCCCATCTCTATAGATCTAATGAATCAGAAACACTTTTTTTAAAAAAGACCATGCGGTGTCATTTTTGTAAATAATTTGAACTCTGATGTGCAAATAAGCCAAGCACCCGGTCAGTGACGGGAGGATTGTTGGATGGAGACCGGTAAAAGGTAAAGGCCAAGTCTAGCACCCAATATCGCAAAAATGTGTGACGGTCTATAAGGAAATAAATTAAAGTTGCACATTCACTACTAGCTATAACTTTTGGCGTAAGTGGTAAGTGCTTGATCTTAACAAGTGGTATCAGGTCACGGGTTCTATAAGAAAATGGGGAATTGTTGGACGGAGGCCGGTTCTATAAGAAAATAAATTTGTGTCTTCTCTACTAGTTATAGGCCTTGTATGGATTGAGGCAAACGCCTAAGAAAATAAATTTGTGCCTAAAGGGTTTCCTAAGGGTTGCCTAATAATAAACTGTGGATTCACGAAAGGACAAGTAATCATCTGTGGAGCGGTCTATAAGAAAATAAATTTGTGTCTTCTCTACTAGTTATAGCGGTAAAAGGCCTTGTATAGATTGAGGCAAACACCGAAAGCGTGGTACGAAACCCTTTAGGGTTTCCTAATCAACTGTGGATTCACGAAAGGACAAGTAATCAAATGTGGATTCACGAAAGGAAAAGTAGACAAAACCCTCTTCCGAATCAAGGATGTGAATGTGAAACTTTATTTCCTTATAGACCACCACACATTTTTGCGATGTTGGGTGCTAGTATTGGCTTTTACCTTTAACTGGTCTCCGTCCAACAATCTCCCAGTCACTGACCGGGTGCTTGACTTGGCCTTTACCTGCCTCCGCCCAACATATTTGCACATCAGAGTTCAAATTATTTACAAACATGACATCGCGTCTTTTTTAAAAAGTGTTTCTAATTCATTAGATCTACGTCGACGATATCATCTTTGAAAGCAACAACTCATCCCTGTGCGAGAAGTTCTCTAAGCTCATGAAAAACAAGTTTGAGATGAGCACGATGGGAGAACTTAACTATTTCTTAGGTCTACAAGTCAAACAGGATAAATAATGAATCTTCATCAATCAAACCAAGTATACGAAGGAACTCATCAAGAAGTTTGGTGTTGATGGCCAGTCATCAGTCAAGATTCTGATAAACACCTTGTTGCTAATGGATATCGACAATGAAGGGAAGGAAGTAGACCAAGCTAAATATCGAGGGATCATTGGCTCTCTATTGTACTTAAAAACGAGTCGGCTTGACATCTCGTTTGCAGTTGGTATCTATGCCAGATTTCAAGCCAATCTTAAGGAGAGTCACCTCGTTGCTGCAAAAAAAAATCCTAAGATACCTCAAAGCCACGCAAAGTATTGGACTTTGGTACCCAAGAGGTGGATCATTCGAGTTAGTTGGTTATCCGATGTTGATTTCGCAGGATGCAAGATTGACCAAAAGAGCACCTATGAGACTTGTCAATTCTTGGGAGGTAGGCTCGTTTCATGGTTCAGCAAAAAGCAAAACTCGATTGTCACAAGTACCGCCGAGGCGGAGTACATAACAGTAGGAAGTTGTTGTGCACAAATCCTATGGATAAAACAACAACTAAAGGATTGTGGCATAGAAGCTAAAGAGAAAAGCATCAAGTGTCACAACACTAGTGCAATTTCCATTACTCATAATCCAGTACTACACTCAAGGATTAAGCATATCAACATCAAAATATCACTTCATCCGAGACCATGTCGGGAAGAAGGATATTGTGTTGGAATATGTAAATACGGATAATTAGCTTGCTGACATCCTAACAAAGCATCTGAGTGATAGTCGATTCTCATCTCTTAGACTCGAGTTGGGAGTGATCAAGATAAACTAAGGACAAGTTCATCCGGAGCTTTGAAGATTCGAGAGGTTATGTATTACTTTATGGATACTAAGTCGTGCTAGCGATTCGAGGAGTATGAAGAAGTAGAGTTGTAGATGCGGATGAAACTCTTACTGTTCAAGAAGAAGAAAATGTAACTGATGCTGATAATGTTAGTCCAGAAGATGAAGATGAAGTTAGGATGAAACACATGGTAGTCTGTTGGATGAGAATTTGTTCATCAGGGAAGACTGACAACCAGGTGGAGGAACAGGTAGTTTCGGCAGATAATTCAGTACTAATAGTAGTGAGTCTTGTGGAAATCCATTAAACGAGAATGATTCTGACTATGATGATGAGTATACTGAATTCTTAGATGAGTTAATGAGAAGGAATACGAATCATGGTGATTATACTGAACTCTTTATTGAATCTGGTATAATTAGCTGACTCAAATTCCAATAAGTTATCATTTTCCACCGAATGGATCAAGAGAACCCGAATGGACAAGTTCTTTTACCTGTTATTAGTCAGAGAGGCAAAATATGCCTGAATGGATGATACTTGAGGTAAAAGCCCATAAAGGATTGCCGAATGGACAACTGGAAGTAACAAAGAAGTAAAGTTGGCCGAATGGATAACAAGGGTTATCTGAGTTGTAGTTTGAGGGAAAAGAAAGACCGAATGGACGTTAGAAGCCGAATGGGCGATCGGTTACTTGTTTGTAATCAAAAGGCTAAGTTTTTATGAATGGATGATACTCGGGGCAAATTAAATGCTCTAATGATTGCAAGAGGCGAATCGTTTTGGTTATAATTGAAATGTAGAACTCAAGGAGAAAGGGGGAACATCTCTATCATCGAAGCGTCAAAAGTGGGTATGTTTTTAAATTGATTAAATTATTCATAGCGCACTACAGCGGGAAATGTGCTCCCACTCGCGCACGCACCTGACACTGATGAGAAGGGCATTAAATGCCTTATCTCTCTCTGTCTCTCTCTGTCTCTCTCTCTCATTTAATGCTCATTACACCTTTTGGTGATATTTCTCTCTCCTTATCAATCACATCCGTACTTATAGCCTAAAAACGACCCACATCCTCCTTCTGATTCAAATTCTTTGAGGGCATTTATGCCATTAGTCTAGTTGCCATTTAATTTTTACCCGAAACCCCTTCGAGCAACCCGACCCATTTACTCAAGGTATAAAAGTCAAAAATTCATTCAAGGTCTTACTTTTAGCAATCAGCGAAGAAGTAATCCCCTTCACTCTCAAACTCTCTAAAAAACCCTAAGCCCATAAAATCTTCAAACCTTCAAGTTCTTCAAGTCTTCATTAATGGCGAACAACCAAAACTCTTCTTCTTCTACTTCTTCTGACTCTGCTCTAGTGAATGACGAGCAAGTTCTTTTAGAACTTAGCAGCAAAGTTAAGACTGGTTCTATGTTTAATAGAGTAGGTTATCTTCGCCATAGCGACAACAAGAAGATGGATAAGAAGGTCTTGAAGTGTATGGAAGAGGCAGGACTAATGAAGTTTTCTACCTTCGACTATAAGTAGATCCACCACTTAGATGCAATGGAGTTCTTTGTAAACTCCAAGTTGTCGGAGAAGGAAGATGCCATCTTCTCTACAGTCAATGGCTCACAGGTCACTATTGTTCATGGTGATATCCATGCTCAATTTGATTTTCTGGTGAGGGAAGGAGACAAACCAGATTGTTCTGGCCACGCCTACAACCAGGATGAGTTGTGGCAAGTACCTAGAGGAGAAGATGCCCCGGCATAGCTGATGTTTTCTATAAAGAAGAAGTTGTTGCAGCCAGAGTATGAACACGCCATTGACATATTCAACAAGATGGTTGAGAGTCGAGTAGCCGGTATGGACTACATGACTGAGGAGAAGTTCACGATGCTGAGTGCACTTCTCAACAACTACCCTATAGATTGGTCAATGGTAGTATACAATTTCTTAAAATTGTGTGTTCAACGGTGTGTTGAGAACCGAACTCTCACCAAACATGTTGGATTTGGATTTCTTGTTAGTGAGTTGTTTAAGGCTAAATGAATACAGCTACAAGAGGGCGCCGCAACACACTGCAATCATTACTACATGCGGACCAAGCCTTCGAGTTCAAAGAAGAAGAAGGCTGATGGTCTAACGGCTGCCACCACTCATACTAAAAAGAAGGCTAAGGCTCCAACTGTAAAAGGAGTATCACCTGCCAAGGCACCAACAACAGTTCCTATCAAGGCCAAACCTTCTAAGAGGCCTCCAGCTCTAGCCCCAGCTCTAGAAGATATCTCTTTTGATGTTTCCCTAACCGAGGTGGTCAGACTTGGCCAAGAGCGAAATCATAAGCAAGCTGAGGTCACCTCGAGTCAACAGGCAGAAATGACCCAACTAGGACCCAGCCCACAAAAGAAGAAGTTGAAGAAATCCAAACAACCAGTTGGCTATGGTGCAACTAGGCCAAGGAAGGTGACCGAGGGGTTGGCCGGAGCAACAGTTGAGACAACACCAACCCAGGGGGAACAACGCCGAGTGGATGCGGCTCGAGAGGTTCGTAGGATCGAACCATGTTAGTGTTTTGATTAGTTAGTTAAACCCCACATATGTAATTGGCTTTATTATTATGGCAAACTAGACTAGGCTAAGTCAGAGTCAGTCTGAAGTTCGAAGATTGAAGACCTGATTGACCAGGGAATCTATCAGAAGCATCTATAACTACTTGAAGCTATTAGAAGACTGTTTATCTAAGGAGCGTATGCGTTGCAGAGAGGCCGTTAAGGCTTGAGGTGTTTTTACAAGAAAATCCTTATTCATTTGGGCACCTCAAAGAGTATCTATGTAATCTGTCTAAGAAGCTGCCTGATGATTCTGATTACGGATACCTCCCTCAACCAGAGATATAAATACCAAGTGGTGATTCAAAGAAGGCTAATCAATAATTCTACACATTCTTGAATAATAAAAAAAAAAAAGCACTCGTATTCTAAGTCTTTCTCTCTGGTTACAAGATCTTCTTTAGACTGGAAGTTCATGGTGATCTAAAGAAGATGAACTTGAGAAAAACACACTATGCTTAAACCAGTGGACGCTAAGATCACGCGACTGTGGGATACAGTGAAGGACTGTGTCAGAGACAGATCTCCATTGAAGGGATTCCATGAACCTCTGAATGCTTGGATCTCCGTCTTCAACAATCCACTAAATCCTTGTAGATTGGGTACTTGTGTAGATCACTCGGGTGAGATTGTACTTCTCCACATTTGTACTTTAGAGTTGTGTTAGTGGATTAAACACATCGGTGATCGTCTCCCAGATGTAGATACACATTGTATCGAACTGGGTAAACAAATCTTGTGTTTCTTTGCTTTCTGTGTTTACCTTTTTTCGCACTTTGTCTTTCTGTTGGTTAATCTGCGTTAGTATCTGTTATAGAGTCTGTGTTTAGTTTGCATACCAACTGTTTGATAAAGATAGGTTAAGTTTGTAGATTACCGATTCACGCAAAATTACATGTGGTATCAGAGCTTTTAAGTCTACATAATGACTTGATCCAAACGGGAAAGCTTTTTGTTGTGTTTTGGTAATAGAGTTTGTGTAGTTTTTTTTTTTTTTTTTTTTTTCTATATGTCTGTGTTTCTCTTTGTCTGTGTTTTGGCTGGTCGTCTGAGTGTATCAGGATGGAAGCAAATACGACACCCCCAGAGTATAAGCGTCGAGGTGCCATGTCAGAGCTATATGCGCTTACCCATTGGTAGTGGTGCTAGAGGCACAGATCATGCGAATAGCACTTCGGTGCTACCATGTTGGTGGATCGCGGACTTGTTGGTGGTTTCGGTGTGGGGCATGTAGTTGCTCCGGAGGAATAAGGGAGGCGATATAAGGGTGGCCTGGAGGTACAAGTTGTAACTGATATAAGGATGGAGAGGAGTAAAGGTTGGAACTTGGTATAAGGTTGGAAGATGGATTGTGCGTTTGATGATTACTTGCTAATTGATTGTCAATGGATCCCATTGTTGCCTTTAATTGCTATTTGTGAGCCTACTTGTCTATTATGTCTTGTCTTGTGTTCTTATGATGCATGCTAGTCTTTATGATCATTCTATAGTGTCAAGTCTGTTGTTGTGTCTTGAGTCTTGATCTTGGTTTAAAGCTAGAGTTGTTTAGGTTATATATGTATTCCGGTTTCAAAATGATTTTCTTATATCTACCTATATTGTACTTACAAGGCCGGTCCTATCATTTTATAGGCCCGGGGCAGGACAAAAAAAGGGACCCCGATTAATATATATTTCATGCCTAGAATTTAAATTAAATAAGGAAAAATTATGAATATCAATAACTTTAAATAAGATTAATAAGTTTTTAACAATTTTACATACACAATAATAATCATTGAAAAAAATTCTAGGTGCTTTCCTTAATGCAAAATAATAAATAATCATATAAGTGCCTTCATAAATAAATAATTATTATATATATTTTATAAAGATGAATAAATAATTTAAAATCGAGTAAACTTATAAATAATAACATTGTTATCATAATTAATAATAAATTAATTATTATTAAAAATTTATAAAACAATAATTACAAACATATGTGAAGCTAAAAATCTTTTTTGACTAGGAGCAAGAAATTAAAATATTTCAAAACGCAATAAAAAAATGCAAAAAGATATGAAACATAATTATCTAGATAAAATAGTTTAAACATAAAGCATATTATAAATCACACATCTTCTATATTATTTATATGATTTTTATAAATATTTTTTCTTTTAAATACATAAATTTCAAATCTTTTTAGAATAATTTTAATACAATGACACATGATAGAAGCTTCTATATTACATTGATTGGATATTCATAAAAAGGTACGGAGTCAATTATCTTTTAATTTTATTTATAATTCAATCTCAAAATATATCATATAACCTTCTCCGTCCTATTTTCACGTGTCTTGTTTGGTTGACATGAGTTGATTGAACTTTTTTAATTCATTTTTTATAATATATTTAGTATAAGTATATACAAATTTATAAATTTACAAATTGCATTAAAAATTTAATATAAAAATTTATATATTTAATATAAAAAAAATTTCATAATATGTTTAGTATAAATATATGAAAATTTATATATTTAAAAAAACTACATTAAAAATACTACTCCGTATTAAACACAAAAAATCAATAAAAATAATTTTTTAAAAGATACATTAGAATATAAGCAAAGAAGTAAAGTTGAGGAATTATAAAATGTGAAGAGAAGTTTTGGATCACCGGCCTTTGATTAAATGAGGTTAAAATTCAAATATCTTACCAACTAAGCTAATTCACCTTAGTATAAAATATACGTATTTAAATTACTTATACTCAATACATATATCTACTATACTAATAAGAGCCCAAGAGAGTTAGGCACTTAGGCCTATAATGGGTAGAAAAAATGGCGGTTAAATTTTTTAATCAAATGAATGGCTCAGATTGATCAGATTTTAATTTTTCCTTAAGATTTCCTAATTTATCCTTAATGAATATGATTTTCCGTTAACTTTTCCGTTAAATATTATCTTTTCCGTTAATTTCTGTTAGTTCACCGTTAACTTACTCATTGATTTCAATAAGAAAGGTCTTAGGTTCGAACCTCATCCCAATCACAGTTAGCATAATTAGTACTCTATTTTACTCTTATTAAATTAATAAATACTCCGTAATAATTTAGTAACTGCAACAAAAAATAATACATATGCTTTCTTTAATTTAGAATTATGTGTCTACAATGTCTTTATTCAAAAAAAAATTATTCATTATCTATAAATTAAATAACAAAAATAATTTCATTAGTTATATTGTATTTATTTTTCTCCAATATAAAAATTCTTTACATTCAAATTCATCAATTGATTATATTCGCTACATTGTCCCTACAATGCTTTATTTAAAAAAAATTATTCATTATCAATAAATTAATTAAGAGAAATAATTTTATTAGTTATATTGTCTTTATATCTCTCCAATGTAAAAAAAATTCTTTACATTCACATTCATCAATTGATTATATTCACTACATTGTCTATTATCTTTTTTGTGCACTATTTTTTAATTAAAGATCAAAGTTATAATACAAAATAATGTTATATATTTATTTACCAAGTATTTTATTAATACCATGAAAAAATTAAAAAAATATAATTAATAAAACCAATCATATTAACTATTTTGAGGGATTTGTTGACAAAGAGAGTATTCAAATCACACAACAAATTGAAATGAGAATTACCCCGCAATGTCCTTGTTTGACAATCAGCAGTTAGCGGTTAGCGTTAGCGGATTATATTAGCGAATTTGACCAGCGAATTATATCAATGTTTGGTAAAAATATATTTGAAAAAATTAGTTGTTTAGATTAACATGTAAAATGAGATAAGAGTATAATAATAATAATAATAATAATAATAATAATAATAATAATAATAATAATAACAATAACAATAACAATAACAATAACAATAACAATAACAATAACAATAACAATAACAATAACAATAACAATAACAATAACAATAACAATAATAATAATAATAATAATAATAATAATAATAATAACAATAACAATAACAATAACAATAACAATAACAATAATAACAATAATAACAATAATAACAATAATAACAATAATAATAATAATAATAATAATAATAATAATAATAATAATAATTGTTTTAAAAAAATAAAAAATAAAAAAAATATAATTAAGTCAATCATATTAACTACTTGGTGGATTTATTAACAACAAGAGTATTCAAATCACACAACAAATTGAAGTGGGAAACTATCTCGCAATGCCCTTGTTTGGCAATCAGCAATTAACTCTTCAATATTAGTATATATTTAATATTTTATGCCATAATTTTTATTTTCTCTCCCTTATGTCCCGTATTTGGTTTCAACCATACCTATACAATTATTTTATTGACAACTATAATCAATCTTGACTATATTATCTTGCATTTGTAATTTTAGAATTGTCTATTTAAATACGCAAATTTAACATTCAATTATCTATGCATGAACAATTCCAATGTAATCTTGTCTTGATATACTTTAAAGTACTTATTTTAAAAAAAAACATTGGCATTATCCCAATCGCGCAATGCGCGTAAAAAACTAGTACTATATATATAAGAGATATGATGGGGCCCTCCCCCAAGCATGGGCCCTGGGCAAGGGCCCAGCCTGCCCTTGCCCCAGGGCCGGCCCTGTGTACTTAACGCGTGGGAGTGGGTTACCAGCATTATTCGCTGACGGTTGCTACGACATGTTTTTCAGGTGATGATCAATAGCTAGGGAGTGCGCTAGTTGGAATTGTAGCCTTAGTTTAGTTAGTACTGGTACTGATGATGGCCTGCGTGCCTTGGCTTGTGTTTTGGACTTATGGATCTTGTGTATTAGTTAGTTTAGCCTGTGCACCTAGATTCTCAAACCTAGGTGTGGCATAGCACCCTAACTCTCATGAATAGTTTATGCTCTGTTTCGATGTTTAATAATAGTTTACGTTACTTATATAAGCTTTTAAATGTTTTAAAAATTAGGGGTGTTATAGCAGCCTTTGTGCCAAGGAGATTCTACTACGAGTGAGTATCTTGGCAAAGCCAAGGTTTTAATTGGACTACTTGTAGAAGTCGACCGACCAATTGGTTTAGATGAGTAAAATCCATACCTATGTAAAGGTCTCCACACTGAGTACCATGTGATGGTCTCTTCATTGATCACAAAAGGTAAAACATGTGACAATTGATAAACTAAATGACTATCTCGCCGTCCATCAGTTCATCTACACTGACGATATTCCGCTATCGGCTTCCTCACAACCACCTAGAGCTCTTGTCACTCAACATGGGTCACATGTTACCTCACGACCGAAGCAACTTACCCAGAGACCCCTTGGTCGTAGTCATGGACATAGAGGAGGTCGAGGTCGTGGTCTTGGCCATAGCTATGTTATGAAGTGTCAAATTTGCAACAATTTTGGTCATACTACTTTACAGTGTTATAAGAGGTATTCAGATGCACCTAGTCTTCAAGCACACATGGCTTATTCCAATGATATAGCTACTACATCATTCTCTCAGAACTGGTTCCCAGACACTAGTGCCACACATCATGCCACTCTGGATCCCTCCTCGCTACAACGAGTAAACGAATACAGAGGGAACAACACTCTTCAAGTTGGTAATGTCACAAGTTTGAATATTTCTAATATTTGGCATAGATCAAACTTTCATATCCTCTCCTTTATGTGTCATATAGTTACAAAATGTGTTACACGTTCTTATCCTAACCAATTTCCAAACATTTTCATCAAACCACTCGCCACTACTAGATTCAATATTCTAAAGGACGCTTAAGGTGTAGTTTTAGCGGGATGGAATGATGGAAAGTGTAAATGGAGATGTGAAATCCCCGAGTGTCGGTTTCTCAAGGATGGACAATTTGGAATTGAATGTTGTATTAGCAAACACAAGCACACAAGTGCACAAGGAAGCTAGGTGAAAGCATTATATGCAAGAGGCAAGGGGAAGAACATAACAAAGGGAATAATAAAACAAGGAAAATAAAACGGGGAGTTGGATTGACTCACTAGACATTATGCATGTTTTGGACTACGGTGGATTTGGTGTAATACAATTATGACTCACTTTTGGGAGTGTGACTAAGACATTTTCTCAAACACCTAGCCTACGCTCCTCCCGGGCCTTGCCCTCTCGGATCGAAGTGCGGGGAATGCCAATATGTAGGACTTCATAGAATTGCAATCTCTTGCCAATTACGGATCAAGCACACATAAGATCTACATCATCAAATCCAACACCTAGATCTACTAGTCACACATCATGAAATAGAAATCACACAAGTAGAAATTTAGATCTAGCAACTATAAGAGATGGAATGGAGAAATCAAAGAATGAATTAAAGAGATGAAGGAAGATAGTTACGAAATCCAATCTACAAGTGCAAAGTCTTCTTGAAATTGAAGAGTGTATGTATGGCTAATCTAAACCTATTAAGGTAGAGGAAATTCTAAGCTAATCTAACCTAAAAATCTAGTGAGAGAAAGATTGAAAGATGACAATGATGATAATGAATCAGATCTGAAATTTTTCACCTAAAAATCTCGCCAATAGTCTTTTATATCCGATTTACGCTGTCATGACTGGGGTTCTTGACGCGTTCATCGCTGATTTTGACTGTCTAGATATCCGAATGAGCCATTGTGGTCTTCATGAAGGTTGTAGTTCATTGAGTTTCTGTACCAATGCCACTTAAATCACCTCATTTGGACATCCCTAGCTCCAGATATGCTCAAATTACCGAAGTGTCGGTGAAATGTCCTGGAAATGCCAATATTTTGCTGTTTTCACAATTGTAACCAAAATCAGTCCTTGTGCCTAACTTTAATCAAAATAAGCTATTCTAAGCAAATAATAGGCTCAAAGGACTCTAATTATAGCAAAATATGACTCCTAAATACCCCATAAAAGTGACACATTTTAAACTTATCATAAACACTCAGGGTCCGTTTACCAACTGAAAACTGTTCTCTGTTTTCTAATTTTTCAGTTTTCATTCTCTATTTTCTATTTAGAAAACTTGTTTACTAATAGAAAATTATTCTCTGTTTTCTGTTTTCTAATTTTTCAGTTTTCACTTTTCACCTAAAATTTAGTTTAGATAATATTAATATTTTTTTGAGCTAATATTTAAAATATTTTTTTGGATATATTCATTTAAATGACATGTATGTATATGAATATATAACTTTTACTTTGAATTCTAATATATGTGAGATTTTAATATCTGATATCTTGACCGAACTTGTATTATGATGTAACATAATTAAAAATATTCGAACTAATAATCTATTAAGTTCAATCAAAATCTAAAACATTATATAGAGTTTAATTCTTAATTTTGATAATGTAAATAATGTCTAACTTTAAAGTGTAAGCAAATAAATTATGTTTAAATAAGTAAAGTAGGTAGAAAAGATAGAAGATAATGATAAGTAAAATAAGATGATAATGAATGTAATCATAGTAATGTGGTTATAGTGACATATACCTAAATAGATGATAGATGATGTGAACAAAGAAAAGTTGTACAGTACATATTCAAATTTCAAAATTGCGCGGGTACTTGACTTGACTTGAAAACTTTGGCTGAAGGGCCTCCGGAATGCAGCTTGGTCTTCAAAGAAGCGCTTTGTTGCTTGATCTTCGTTGAAGGGCCTCCGGTCTTTAATTGGATTGATCTTCAGTCCACTTTAGTTTAGCTATCCACCTAGCTTGATTTGATCTTCAATCCTCTAGCTTGGTTTGATCTTCAATCCAGAGCTTCTCTTCAATTCTTCAAGTGTTCTTCGTCTTCAATGGTGTGTTTTAGACTGTGAAATGAGGGCTCTATTTATAAGAGAAAGTCTAACAATCCCTCAACAAACTCCCTAATTATTTAGTAAATTAAATTAATTAATTATCTAATAAAATGAACCTTGCCAAAATCAAGTCTAGGTTCACTATTTTATCATCTAATTCAAATTCAAATTAAATTATAATTACCTAATTCAAATATAATAAAATTATATTATATTTAAATATAATTATAATTCAGATTCAAATATGAAGTAGGCTTGAACCAATTAATTCAATAGCCCAAACCAAATTTAATTGGACTAATTAAATCAATTTAATTTCTATGATCCAATTAATTAAATTGACCCAATAACAACTTCAACAGTGACCCAATAACAATTTTATCAGTCCACTTGTCGGGGTAAAATTTTCTGTGTCTACAGATGATTCTGTTTTCCATTTCGAAAACAGTTTTTAAGTGTGTTCCAGTTGTCCAGAAATTTCCAAAAATTATTTTCAGTTTTCAAAATAGAAAACTATGTTAGTAAACATGTTTTCTGTTTTCTATTTTCAGTTTCCGAAAATTTCCAGTTAGTAAACGGCCCCTCAATGTTCTCTCTAGAGAACCTTAAACTTGATGGGGCGTATTAGAACTTTGTATTTTATCAGTTGTAAGATTCTTACTTCATCTCTATATATTATTATAACTCTACTTTTACTACTACTCCTTTAATTTAATAATTTAACTAAGGCTCCGTTTGAAAAGTAGGAAAATGACTTATGGAAAATGTTTTCTGAAAAATGAGTCATTTTCCAGAAAACATTTTTCTTTCCGGTGTTTGGCTACACAACGGAAAACTGTCTTTATGTGTTTGGTTCATTTTCTTGAAAATGAGTAGGAAAATGAAAAGAATTGAATACTTCAAAATTCTAATTGTTTGATACTTTTGATAAAATCCTTTTTGTGAGCACTCTTTTGATATATATATATATATATATATATATATATATATATATATATATATATATATATATATATATATATATATATATATATATATATATAAACATTTTATAAAAATAATTTTTTTTAAATTTTTAAATATGAAAAAATTAATATTATTTGTAGACTTTACTTATTTTTTGAACTTTGAATTAAAAAAAAAAAAAAAAAAAAAGAGTTCACGGACCGGCCCGCTGGGCCCGCCAACCCGTATGGGGCGGACTATGGTTACATGAACCCTAGCCTGCGAGTCAATCGTTATGCCTTGGACCCGTGTCCAGCATGCTTGCTGGACACGGGTAACAGTGCCGTTAGGCACTGTTAACTCCTTTTTTTTTTTTTTTTTTTTTAAATTTCAGACCACTTTGTTATAGAAGTATATGTTCATAATTTTATTACTATATGTTAATAACTATACATTCATAACTCCATAACTGTACGTTCATAACTCTATAACTGTACATTCATAACTCTATAACTGTACATTCATAACGTCATAACTGTACATTCATAACTCCATAATTGTACATTCATAATTTTCGAAGCTCTATGTTCACAATTTTAGAGCTCTATGTTCATAATTTTATCACTATATGTTCATAATTGTAAGTTCATAATGTTAGAGCTCTTTGTTCATAATTCGATCAATAACTGTACATTCATAATTCCATAACTGTAGATTCATAATCTCATAACTGTAGATTCATAACTCCATAACTGTAGATTCATAACTCTATAATTGTACATTCATAATCTTCGAAGCTCTATATTCACAATTTTAAAGCTCCATGGTCATAATTTTATCACTATATATGTTCATAATTGTAAGTTCATAATGTTAGAGCTCTGTGTTCATAATTTCATAATTGCATAACTGTACATTCATAACGGCATAACTGTACATTCATAACGGCATAACTGTACATTCATAATCCAAAAAAAAAAAAATAACGCCGTTAACGGCAAAACGCGCGCGAAATTTTTTTTTAAAACTAAATGACGCGTTTTTTTTGAAAACGATGTCGTTTTGGGCCCGTGTCCACAATTCATTGTGGACACGGGTCCAGGGCATAATTTGCCCCTGCGAGTTTGGTGGGCTAACTCACAAAAGCTCGAAAAAAATTAGGCCCGAAAATTTTTGCAGTGCATCCTTTGGAAAATGACTTCCCAAAAAAAAAGAGGAAGTCATTTTCCCCCAAAACATACCTATTTTTCTTTGACTAAGACATCATTTTTCATTGACCTCATTTTCCCTCCTCTTGTCAAATACTGAAAACTCGAAAAATATTTTTCAAAAGTCATTTTCTGGGTTTCCAAATGCACCCTAAGATTATCTTTGTGTATCTCTATAAATACAATCATACTTATGCTTTGTAATCACACTTAATCAATAATTAAAACTCTCTATAAGATTTCTTATTCTCATTGCCAAAACTTATCCGTTTAGCGTACCTAAAAGAAATTAATAAAGAAAAAAACCATACAATTTTATGCATATGATTGTGGCCTATAATAAAATATTTCATTTCATGCATTCCCATCAACAAGAGAAACGAAAGTGAGATAGAATAGAAACGTCCAGACTGACTCTTTTCCACGCACTTTTACATCATATAAAACAATATAATTTTAATTTCTTTTATTCTTCCATTCCCACTCTTATAAAAAATTGCAGTTTGCTTGCTTGGCAATATTATAGCTGCTCCGATCCAATCATGTCTTTCATCATTCTTAAATCAATCAACTTTTTGTAACCATTCAAATAATACTAGTAATTCATTAGGATAAAAGTTAAATAAACTCACTAAGTAGAAGGATTAGTACAATTAGTCAATTACCCCTCTAACTTAATAAAATAAAATAATAAAAAAATATGAATAGAGATCTCTTAAAATGGTTAAAATGCACAATTAGGTCCGAAATTACTTATACAGTAGATTACCTCTGATATAGCAAACACTTGGTGCAAAAATGGATACAACTCTATGAATAATTTTTAATTTTCTTTCAAATCTATTTGGATTTATATTTAAAAATAAAATTAAATCCACATGCACCAGCACCATATGTCCACCACATTGACATTAATTGGTTAAATAAGTCATTTTGAACTTAATTGTATACAGAGGCAGAGCTAGAATTTGTTGGTGCGGGGAAAATAATAAAACATATTAATATTTATTTAACATATTTCAAAATACATCATTATATTACAAATCTACTAAAATTTGAAACGTCTTTCAGAATTCAATGGCTCAATGCTTGTAAATGAATTTACTCGAGATGTTGAATTTTCAGAATTCTTTCTTTTAATGAAAAGATCAATTTTTTGTGTCTTTTTCATTTAACTCAAACTTCCAATGTTCATAGTGTTATTTTTTATTTTTTTGACAAATCATTTGAATTAACTAAAACTGAAAAGAAAAAAAATAATAAATAGACAAAGATTAAAGTAGTAGAAATTTAAAGATTTTAATTGATACCAAAATGACAATTTATTATTATAATAAACACAATTGTAATGTATTTCATTTGCAAATTAAAAAAGATAAAGATTAAAGTAGTAGAAATTTAAAGATTTTGATAGCAAAATGACAATTTATTATTATAATAAACACAATTGCAATGTATTTCATTTGCAAATTAAAAAACAGAGAGATTAAAGTAGCAGAAATTTAAAGATTTTGGTAGCAAAATGACAATTTATTATTATAATAAACACAATTACAATGTATTTCATTTGTAAATTAAAAAAACTAACTAGATAGCAAATTAGCAATGCACTTA